>NC_090330.1:57429232-57736862 GCF_035084215.1 Heptranchias perlo
ACTCCAGGTCTTACTGGATGGAGTGAGGAGGAGGAGGAGGACAGAGATCTTCTCCCCGGCGGACGGGAGGAAGTGGCCTGCCCCTGCCACCACGGAGGCCTGGCTCGAGGTGGCAGAGGAGGTCACCTGCACCACCAACATATTGCACACCTGCATACAGTGCAGGAGGCGCATCAATGACCTAAGTAGGTCAGCCAAAGTGAGTACACTTACTCATTTCCCTACACTCCGTCTGCCACATCACCGCCCCCACCCCACATCTCCTTCTGCACTGCCAACACTACTCTATCACATCACTCCTCACACCCACTCAAAGCTCATCCTCATCTTACCTGCACTTACTCACCTCGCCAGTACTCATCCCACCACTACCACTCAACCCAATCCTCATACAATCTCATGGCTCTATCTCACACTCACCCTCTCATGCATCTCTTTCACGGTCAGCCTCACTCAACCTGCCATTACCTGTGCTGCAGCCACAGGGCATGCATCACATATGTGCAGTAGGAAGCGTAAGGCAAACGTGTCGTGAGCATGAAGGGGATGCACAAGGGTGTTTGAGGGTTTGTCATGGTTTTTACTTATATTTGATTTCTGATCAACTCACATTACATATTATATTGTCACCACCACTGCCACGTCTTTGCAAATCTTGTCTGGTTTGTGCAATAATGCCCTTTCCTGAGGATCACCATGCAGGCCCACAACTGATGCCACCCATTGTGTCACTGCAGAGTGGGTGTGGGTGTATTTGCAGGGCTCTTTTGTGCAGACGACTGAGAGACATCAGCGATGTCCTCAGTGGCACCCTGGAAGGATGCGAAGGAGAAGTTGATGAGGGCAGTGGTGACTTTGACAGCGACAGGTAAGAAGATGGTGCTCGAGCCAGCCGGGAGCAGCTCGGCATGAAGGAGGCTGCAGATGTCCACGACTACATGTCGAGTGACTCTGAGCCTCCGTATGCACTGCTGCTCAGAGAGGTCCAGGAAGCTGAGCCTTGATCTGTAGTCCCTGTGGCGAGGGTAGTGCCTTCTGCGATGCATCTCTCTCTGCGGTTGCCCTCCCTCCTGCTGTGCAGGTGGATGTGTCACAGCACTGTGTTGTGGAGCTCCACGTGTCAAAGGTGGACGGCGTGGCCGGTGAGGCTGGTGATGCTGTTTGTCCTCCGAGGAGGTCATGACTGCAGCTATGGCGGCCCCCATCCGGAAGATGTACGTTTGAGGGGGTCCGTAAGGTAGGTAAATGTGTCTGCACACCGGGGTAAGTGTGCAAGTTTGTGAATTTTATTGTTAGGAGGAGGGTGGTGGAGGCCAAACTTTGTCCAAAGTGACAGAGTGACCTCCTGCAATGAGTGAGGGTCTCCCCCCCACCACCTGTCAAATGGACCTTTGCAGCTGCCACAGGCTCATGGCTGCAACACGTCCATTTGAACTGGGAGTGTTTCCCCCAGTACGGGAAACAGTCTCAGTTGATTGGAAAATCCCACCCCTCCTAAAATATCATGTCAATCAGGTCTGCAAACGACCTGAAGTACCTACTTAATTAGTTTAAGTGGCATCTCACCGGCTTTAATTGCCGGCGGGAGTCCCGCATGCGGGGGCTGCGCGCGCTTGTAAGTGTATCACTAGGGAACCCGGAAGTGGGATTGATAGATTTTTGTTAACCAAGGGTATTAAGGGCTAAGGTGGGTACGTGGAGTTAGGTTACAGATCAACCATGATCTCATTGAATGGCGGAACAGACTCAAGGGGCTAAATGTCACTGCCACTTGCTACCTCCTGTTATGCGCCTCCTTCTCTTGCAAGAAAGTGGGACGTGTGTCGGTCAGTGTCTTGCAGGATGTTTGGGTGATGTGCCTGTCATGGTTGAATAGCTGCCTGTGAGCTGTGGCTTGTGTAAGGGTGAGAGGAAGCATCTAATTGGAAGAGTTGAGTATTGATTGAAAGAGTTTGTTGGTATGTGGGGGGTGGTGTGTAGTGCATGGGGCAGTGGATGCAGCTAGTGGTGCAGTTGGTAGGAGATGCCACTTGACAGTTGACCTCACTCACCATGACCACTCGTGTCAAAGCAATGAACTTCTTCCTGCACTGCATCCATGTTTGTGGTGCTATGCACCTGGCATTGACTTTGTCCCCGACTGCTTCCCACTGCCTCTTGTATGTCTAGAGGGCCTCCTGCCCCCCCTGGTGGATGCCCCTCCTCTGTCCACCTCTTGCACCAAGTCTTCTAGTGCATCAGCAGAGAACCTTGGTGCATGCTCTCTTGCAGGCCTGGTACGAACTCTGATCAGCAGATTGGTGAGGTCTGGCTTGCAGATTGGAGGATGTGGGATTTAGTAGTGCGCAACCTTTATTCAATATTTTAACATAACTCAACGGTTTGTAAACATAGGGACAGGACCTGCATCTGTGTTTTACATTTGCAATGTCTGTTCTCTGTTCAGACTCCATGTGGACCCATATCTTATATTTTGCACATAAGAGGTGCAGGCTTCCCTTAAGATGTGCAGGTTGCCTTTAGGAGGTGGAAGCAACTCATCCAATATCTGGGCCCACCTGCTGGTGAGGACATCTGGCTGCTCGCGCTACAATCAGGTAAATGACCAAGCAGCACAAATCTCATATGCTGCCTGCATCAGAACCACCGGGCGCGGGTTAATCGCGCACTGCAATGCCCGCGCCCGGATTCGGGGGTTAACCAATTTAACCCCCAGTGTTTTGAATGGTTTATGAAGGGGTGCAAGTAATAGCTAGAGACCATGTTTACAGAAGACCCCGGCCTCGAAATGTACTCTCCTGACAGCTCTGGAGGGGCCAATGATCTCCAGCGCTTGTTGCTGTGACTCCGAAAGCACGACGAGTTTGAGTGGTTCTCCTCTCCCTAGTGTTGTGAGCTGTCTTTTCCTGCAGAAAGAGAGGATGAGAGTTACTGAGTGTCTCCTAGAGAGGAGGGTTTAGATACGTGGAGCTTCCGTTAGTCGTGCAGATGCTGAGCGGGAGAACAAGCAAGAGGCAATTGGGTTTGGGGGCCAGTTGAATGGAAAGCAGACATTAGAAGTGAGGAAGGAGTCATGAGAGAAGTTGGTGATTGTGCAAAGGCTAGCAACTGAGAAGAGAATGCTGTGAGGGAGCAATGAAGAGGTGAGTGTGTGTTTGTAATGATAATGAGAAGTGATATCGCGCGGCCTTGTGCTGGGTGGTGAAGAATGTGATGGAGGGGAGGGAAATGTTGAATGCGGAGGAGCGGGAAAAGGGCTATTGTGTGTTGTTGAGAGAGATGGAGAAATGAAGAGCTGTACTCACCTTGCTACTCTTGAAAGGTCATTGAAGTGCTTCTTGCACTGCATCCAGGTCCTGGGGATAAGAAGATCAGAAATAGGGAGCAGGAGTAGGCCATACGGCCCCTCGAGCCTGCTCCGTCATTCAATAAGATCATGGCTGATCTTCGACCTCAACTCCACTTTCCCGCCCAATCCCCATATCCCTTGATTCCCTTAGCGTCCAAAAATCTAATTGATCTCAGTTTTGAATATACTCAACGACTGAGCATCCACAGCCCTCTGGGGTAGAGAATTCCAAATATTCACAACCCTCTGAGTGAAGAAACTTTTCCTCATTTCAGTCCTAAATGGCCGACCCCTTATCCTGAGACTATGCCCCCTAGTTCTGGACATTCCAGCCAGGTGAAATAACCTCTCAGAATCTACCCTGTCAAGCCCTCTAAGAATTGTATATGTTTCAATGAGATTACCTCACATTCTTCTAAACTCCAGAGAATATAGGTCCATTCTACTCAATCTCTCCTCATAGGACAACCCTCTCATCCCAGGAATCTAAACATTCACTCCCTTCACCACCGGTGCACTGTGGCTGCAGTGTGTACCATCTACAGGATGCACTGCAGCAACTCGCCAAGGCTTCTTCAACAGCACCTCCAAAACCTGCGACCTCTACCATCTAGAAGGACAAGGGCAGCTGGCACATGGGAACAACACCACCTGCACGTTCCCTTCCAAGTCACACGCCATCCGGACTTGGAAATATATCACTGTTCCTTCATCGTCGCTGGGTCAAAATCCTGGAACTCCCTACCTACCAGCACTGTGGGAGAACCTTCACCACACGGACTGCAGCGGTTCAAGAAGGTGGCTCACCACCATCTTTTCAATGGAAATTAGGGATGAGCAATAAATGCTGGCCTTGCCAGCGATGCCCACATCCCATGAACGAATAAAAAAAAAATCAATCTAGTGAACCTTCGTTGCACCCCCTCTAAAGCAAGTTTATCCTTCCTTAGGTAAGGAGACCAAAACTGTACACAGTACTCCAGGTGTGGTCTCACCAAAGCCTTGTACAATTGCAGCAAGACTTCTTACACCTCTTATACTTCAACCCACTTGCAATGAAGGCCAACATATCATTTGCCTTCCTAATTGCTTGCTGTACCTACATGTTAACTTTCTGTGATTTGTGTACAAGGACACCCAAATCCCAACATTTATGAGTCTGTCATCTTTTAAAAAAAATTCTGCTTTTCTATTTTTCCTACCAAAGTGGATAATTTCACATTTTCCCACATTATACTCCATCTGCCACCTTCTTGCCAATTCACTTAACCTGTCCATCCCCTTGCAGACTCTTTGCGTCCTCCTCACAGCTTACTTTCTCACCTAGCTTTGTATCTTCAACAAACTTGGATACATTACACTCAGTCTCCTTATCTAAGTCATTGATATATATTGTAAATATCCTTCCGGCACCCCACTAGTTACAGCCTGACAACCTGAAAATGACCCGTTTATTCCTACTCTGTTTTCTGTCCGTTAACCAATCCTCAATCCGTGCTAATATATCGTCCCCAATCCCATGAGCCCTAATCTTGTGTAACAACCTCATGTGTGGTATCTTATCGAATGCCTTTAGAAAATCCAAATATACTGCATCCACTGGTTCCCCCTTTTCTACCCTGCTAGTTACACGCTCAAAAAAATTCTAATAGATTTGTCAAACACGATTTCCCTTTCATAAAACTGTGTTGACTCTGCCTAATCATATTATGATTTTCTAAGTGTCCTGTCACCATGTCCCTAATAACAGATTCTAGCATTTTCCCTACTACTGATGTCAGACTAACTGGCCTGTAATTCCGTTTTCCCTCTCCCTCCTTTCTTGAATAGCAGGGTTACATTTGCTACCTTCCAATTCACGGGGACCGTTCTGGAATCTTGGGAATTTTGGAAGATCAAAACCAATGCATCCACTATCTCTGCAGCCACCTCTTTTAGAACCCTAGGATATAGGCCATCAGGTCCAGTGGATTTGTTGGCTTTTAGTCCCATTAATTTCTCCAGTACTTTTTCTTTACTAATCTTAATTACTTTAAGTTCCTCCTTCTCATTAGACCTTTGATTCTGGATGATGCTTCCGGAACTGACAATCTCTGCAATCTCTCTCTGTGCCTGGTGGACTTGATTTTTAAGAATCCTCCTGGCACTGGCTGGAAAGAAACCTTCCCTCCTCACCCCAACCTCTTCCAGCAGGACCTCCAGGGAGGCCTCAGAGAACCTGTAACTCATTTCTGAGCAATTTCCTTTTCCAGCAATGAAACTGAAATCTTGCAGGAATGAAACAACCTAGCTTTAAGAGGTGCATTCCCTCTTATCGATTGGAGGGGGGGGGTGGTTTAAAATATCGGGTATGAGTAACGTGACCCCATTCTCGAACTTATACATTTTTACTGCCTCAAATCAGGTCATCAACGAGGTTCCCACAAAAGGCAGGCGGGGGCTTAGTTAACATTCAAAAGTCACAGCCCAGTGACATTTGCACATCGGGGGAGGTCCGCGCTGTCGGATGCCCAGGTCCTGCAAGGAGTCCTGGCCCTCCCCAGGCCCAGCATCCCCCAATCTCTGATCGTCCATCAAGATGACTGATCCGACCTTCCTCCTCCCGATCGCTGCTGGGAGGAGGAAGCCAGCCTAAAAGTAGAGGCAAAAAGAAGCAGCGGTAAGAGCCTTCCTCCTCCTCTCCCCTCTTCCGATCACTGCCGGGATTCTTCCTTCTTTCCTCTCCTGATCACTGCCGGGATTGTTCCTTCTCCTCTCTCCTGATCACTGCCGGGATTCTTCCTTCTTCCCTCTCCCGATCACTGCCAGGATTGTTCCTTCTCCTCTCTCCTGATCACTGCCGGGATTCTTCCTTCTTCCCTCTCCCGATCACTGCCGGGATTGTTCCTTCTCCTCTCTCCTGATCACTGCCAGGATGCTTCCTTCTTCCCTCTCCCGATCACTGCCGGGATTGTTCCTTCTCCTCTCTCCTGATCACTGCCGGGATTCTTCCTTCTCTCCCATGCCGATCGCTGCCCGGATTCCCATGGGTCCCCAGCTGCGGCCTGGCTAGATTTCCACTCCCGCTCGCAGGCCATGCAGTCAATCTGGCCGGAGTGGGGGGGGGGGGGGGGGGGAGGGGGAGGGGTCGGGTTCTTCGCCCACTATCTTCGCTCCCCCATATCCTTCCCTACCCCTTGTTAATATCGGAGTCTCGGTGTCAGACAGTGACACACTTCACAGTGGATAAATTTGGCAATTTCCAGAAGAAGTTTTCTCACCTTACCAGTCCTTAATAAGCAAATAAAGGGGAAGCAGAGAAAGTGGTGAAAACTATGCTGTATCCACTAAAGTTATCAAAAGACCTATCAAATACTTAGCTCTCCTAATGTATGGCACTGCTCCATTGACAAACGGCTACAGCTCAACAGAAATGCCAATGAGAAGATAACTGAAAACAATCTTGCCAATATAGCCAGCAACTCTTCTTAGTGGTCACATTTAGACAAGTTCAAGGGAAAAGAGCTGTAGTACTACTTGTACTAATTTGGCAAACTATAATTTCAGACACAGTGAAACAGCGGGTGGGAGTGATTTTAACCCTATCAGCCCACCCTAAACCAGACGGGTGGGCAGTTAAAATTGCCTGGGTTACTTATCCGCCCTGGAGTCGACAGGAGCAGATTCTGATTTTCATCTGCTCTCCTGAGCAGGTGGCAAGCACATTCACCTTAAGCCGGTGTGGTCTTTTTTAACATATGCATGTCAGGTCCCGATAATACCCAACTGGAATAGACGGCCTGAGCAGGAAGCAACAGTAAATTTCCCGCCAGGCCAACCCAGCGAGGAGTGGATCGGGGCCAGGAAAGGCCAGAAAAAGTAAGTTTTAAATTGTTTTTGGATATGTGTGCTGACACTGTGACAGATTATTGTGGGAGAAAATTGCAGAGGTAGTATTGGCTGTAATTTCACAGGAGTGGTTGCACATCACCGATTATATGGAACCATCACTTTGAGATAGTCCTACTGTTGGTGTCATATTCAGAAAAAGCCTTTAACATCAACAGGCAAAAAATTCAACAAAGTTTAGTTGACAATGGGTTAATATAAGATCAGAGAATGCTTAAGAGAATGCCATGAAATACTGGTATTCAGCACAAAAATGTGTAATATATATTGTGTCATCAGCGCTCAGTGTAGAAATGTATGAAAAACTGGACTGGATTCTTGACATTTTGTATTAAGCGTACTTATTTAAAATGTTTAGGATTGATTACTTTTCTAACTTCCTCTGTATGTGATTGCATCCACCACCAACCTGAGTCAGGAGGCTGTAGAATATTTATTAGTAATAGCTGTGGACTGGAATGGCAACTATATGTAGGCTAGTAAAGGTCCTTGTGTCTATCACAGAAATAGAAATATAGGCATATGTAACTGACATTCAAAGAGATTTATTCAGACAAACTAATTTGTTCAATGTCTTTTATGGGAATAAAAATATATTAGGTTCCTGTGGGCAAAGCCATCTGTTTCTTGCATGAGAAACAGGCAGTCAACAGTTTAAAAATTGGGTGGGGTGAGGGGGTGGCACCTTAGTCGCCCCATTGATGCCCAAGGGTCACCTATTGCAATTTTCAGGTGGGCGTGTAATTGGCCAAGCAGCCACGTCCGCCTGTTTAGGATGGCCCCTTGATTCTTGGCCAAAGGTACTCATTTGGTCGCTACTACAATGAAAATGTAACAGGAGAAATAAGCTTTTGTTACCTCAAGTTTATACTAGGAAGGATTTAGGTCACAAATAACATGGCTCTAATTATTTAGGGGTTTAATATAATAAAACTTTCATTTTAAATTAAAAACATAAACAGGCACTTACACTGTACGGCTGCAAGATACAATAACTATTTCATAAGACTGCTTTAAATTTCACTTATCGTTTAAAGGTAGTCTGACTTTCGACTCATCATTTTCTAGCTGATAATTTGGGTGAGCACTTGAACAGTTGTTCAATTAGAATAGTCTACTGATCATTCAGCCTTTTTTGCAAAAAAAATTGAGTTATTAAATCATTTGAATTAAGCAACACAAATAATGCAGCTAAATGGAAATTTAGTGCTAAAATTAAGTATCCATGAATTTTAATTAGGCAACTTCGAAATGAGAGTAGACAGTACGAGTTAATTTACAAAATGAGAAATTGACTGCCACCAACAGCATTCAAATCTGATTAACTTTAATAAAATAAATGGAATGGGCTATGGCAATTTTAATACTTCTTCACGCTAATGTGTTCAGAGGATGTCTTGCAATAGCTGTTAAACCAACATTATTCTGTATAGAACATGCATATACTGCCTCTCTGTGGCAATAACAGGCATGCATGATGATCATTCCAGCACATTTTTTAAGTTGTTAAAAAGCTTTATAACTCATTTGCTGGACACTGAAAAATTTCCGTTGTCACATCATTTAAGTAAACCCTAGGGCCCTAACCCTGTTTATACAAAATAGAATTCTGCAAGCACAATTGTACTTTCTGAAGGAATCTTCCAGATGAATTTTCCAGAGGATGGGATTTGGTGATACTTCATCAAATGGATCTACAAACTTTGGTTGGTGTTCACCAATGGGGTAGTTTCTCACCTTTCAACCTGTCCATGGGGACATGCATGATCATGGGCTCGATGTTACCAGGGCTGCGGGTTCGTGGCGGGGGGGCTATTGGGCGCGTGGGTAACGCGCCCGGTGAAATCAGTCTGCCCCACGCGCGATCGCAGCCTAATTGGATCCACTTACCTCTTGTTCCGGGTTCCCCGCTGCTGATCTGCGCGTCGGGCAGACTGCGCGTGCGCAGTAAGCTCTGTCAGCTGGAGGAGCTCTATTTAAAGGGGCAGTCCTCCACTGACTGATGCTGCAACAAATAGGAAAAATTACAGCATGGAGCAGCCCAGGGGAAAGGCTGCTCCCAGTTTAATGATGCCTCACTCAAGGTATCATTAGATGGGGTGAGGAGGAGGGGGAGGACAGAGATCTTCCCCTTGGCGGGCGGGAGGAAGCGGCCTGCCTCTGCCACCAGGAAGGCCTGGCTCGAGGTGGCAGAGGAGGTCATCTGCACCACCAACATATCGCCCACCTGCATACAGTGCAGGAGGCGCTGCAATGACCTAAGTAGGTCAGCCAAAGTGAGTACACTTACTCATTCCCCTACACTCCGTCTGCTACATCACCGCTCCCACCCCACATCTCCTTCTGCACTGCCAAGACTACTCTGTCACATCACCCCTCACACCCACTCAAACCTCATCGTCATCTTACCTGCACTTACTCACCTCGCCAGCACTCATCCCGCCACGACCACTCAACCCAATCCTCATACAATCTCATGGCTCTATCTCATACTCACCCTCTCATGCATCTCTTTCACGGTCAGCCTCACTCAACCTGCCACTACCTGTGCTGCAGCCACAGCGCATGCATCACATATGTGCAGTAGGAAGCGTAAGGCAAACGTGTCGTGAGCATGAAGGGGATGCACAAGGGTGTTTGAGGGTTTGTCATAGTTTTTACTTATATTTAATTTCTGATCAACTCACATCACAGATTATATTGGCACCACTACTGCCACGTCTTTGCGAATCTTGTCTGGTTTGTGCAATAATGCCCTTTCCTGAGGATCACAATGAAGACCCACACCTGATGCCACCCATTGTGTCACTGCAAAGTGGGTGTAGGTGTATTTGCAGGGCTCTTTTGTGCAGACGACTGAGAGAAGTCGGCGATGTCCCCGGTGGCACCCTGGAAGGATGCGGAGGAGAAGTTGTTGAGGGCAGTGGTGACGTTGACAGCGACAGGTAAGAAGATGGTGCTCGAGCCAGCCGGGAGTAGCTCGGCATGAAGGAGGCTGCAGATGTCCACGACTACATGTCGAGTGACTCTGAGCCTTCGTGTGAACTGCTGCTCAGAAAGGTCCAGGAAGCTGAGCCTCGGTCTGTGGACCCTGTGGCGAGGGTAGTGCCTTCTGCGACGCATCTCTCTCTGCGGTTGCCCTCCCTCCTGCTGTGCAGGTGGATGTGTCACAGCACTGTGTTGTGGAGCTCCACGTGTCGGAGGTGGACGCCTTAGCCGGCGAGGCTGTTCGCCCTCCGAGGAGGTCATGACTGCAGCTACGGCGGCCCCCATCCCGAAGATGTATATCTGAGGGGGTCCGCAAGGTAGGTACATGTGTCTGGACTCCGGGGTAAGTGTGCAAGTTGGTGAATTTTCTTGTCAGGAGGAGGGTGGTGGAGGCCAAACTTTGTCACAAGTGACAGAGTGGCCTCCTGCAATGAGTGAGGGTCTCCCCCCGCCCCCCCCCCCACCTGTCAAATGGACCTTTGCAGCTGCCACAGGCTGATAGCTGCAACACGTCCATTTCAACTGGGAGTGTTTCTCCCAGTATGGGAAACAGTCCCAGCTGTTTCTAAAATCCCACCCCTCCTGACATATTCCCTTAATCAGGTCTGTTAAAGACCTGAAATACCTGAATAAATACTCTCAAGTGGCACCCCGCCGGCTTTAATTGCCTGCGGGAGTCCCACATGCGGGGGCTGCGCGCACACGTCGGCGCGTCTGTGGGGAACCCGGAAGTGGGCGGGCTCCCGACCCGCTCCTGGATTCCCCGATTTTCGGAGCCCCCCCGCCAGGAACGCACCCGATAGCGGGTGCTAAAATGGAGGCCCATATCTTTCAACCTCACTATCTGCCATCAGAAAGTGCTCTTGGCTGTTTAATTTAAGCACCTATTCATTAGGATAGATGACAAATCCAGGTTGATGGTTTGGAGCATAAAACTTCTCTATAGACAGGTTTGTATTTTTCTAACCCAGTGATGTGTACCACTGATATTAAGCCCTGTAGTAAGCAGTATTAAACTCTATCAATGCAAAATGTAACTATATCAGGACAGAGGCTCTGCCCCCCTGGCCCACCCAACACATCAAATATTATTTTCTTTTAAACCACCTCTAACTTTAAATATCTTGGAGTGCAGATCAACCTTTAACTTCTGTGAAAAGCCGACTGCATTAAGGGTTATTTGAATGACTCTGTCGTGTTGGACTAAGCCACCACTGTCTTTATTGGAAAACATCATTGTACATAAAACAATGATTCTTCTCTGCATTTTATAGCTCTTCCAAATGCATGTTTGTATTGCCAGGGTCATAGATTACCAGTTTATTTAGAATGGCAAGTGACCATGCAATACCTTCAAACTCCTCACTATCGGGAGGTTTTCCTTCCTACTTGGTTGTTTATTACTGGTTGAATTAAGTGAAATCAAACCAGGTTAATCCTCAGAAGCATCGGTGAATGGGATCAGCCTATTCTGATAGCTAACCTTCCTCTGTGAACTATCTACAGCAAAATTATAAATGCATTTTTAAAGAATACATTTATAATTTTGCTACAAATAGCAAGCAGAGAAGATTTTTGTTTCTTGTTTTCTTCTCGGGTGCATTGATTGCCAGCATGGACAATCCTGAACAGTTGGAGTGATATATATTGCTTTTTCCACATCTTGATTGACTTATCTGTCAGCTTAGCTCTTTGGCATTGCCTCGATAGCCAGCTGAGTAGAAGGAGGGGAATTTGATATCCAATGTGATGAAAGCTGTTTCAAGTCTTCAGGTTCTTGAAAGTAAGCTCCATTTATTGTTAACTTGTGGCTGATAAAGGGATTCAATAAGGTGGATATAGAGAAATTATTTCCTCTGGTGGGGGAATCCAGAAGAAGGGGACATAATCTTAAAATTAGAGCTAGGCCATTTAGGAGTAAAATCAGGAAGCACTTTTTCACATAAAGGGTAATGGAAATCTGGAACTCGCTTCCCCAAAAAACTGTGGATGTTGGGTCAATTGAGATTTTCAAGACTGAGATCGATAGATTTTTGTTAGATAAGGGTGTCAAGGGATATGGATCAAAAGCTAGAGGGGCTGAATTGCCTCCTCCTGTTCCTATGTTTTTATGGCCTTCATGTCTCAATCCACTGGTGCAACTACTGCCTGGGAATGACCCAACCAACATTTCCCACTGGAGAAACGAGAGGTGGTGGTATGGAGTGAAGATACTGTTCTGATAGATGTTTAAATTAAACTGAAATAAAGCAACAAGGTGAGGGAAAAGAAAAAAGTAGTGATAGAGGAGGAAACATTTTTTTCAAATATTAGGTGAATTTACAGACAGGCAGCTGGATAAGGTGCATTCTGGGTCTTTTTGCAGAGTGAGAAGGAGCTTAAAGCATGAAAAACCACTGAACTGAGTTCAAATGGAATGAAACCAGAACATGTGAGCAGTGTGTACACAGCCAATAGTGCAGAGAATCAATCTATGCTGATTTTCCTCATTCACAGCCTTGGATTTAATGTCAACTCCCTAAGTGATTCTCTCTTTGATTTTCATAATCTTCCTATGGGGAGGTGCTTGACCTCTGAGGCCAGGAGCTGAACATTTGAGACATCAAGAGCAAGAAACTGTGTTCTACCACTTTGTGCATTGACTGATATAATCTTAACACACATACACAAAAGAAAGACTTGCATTTATACTGCCTTATCACATCTTTCAAGCATCTTAAAGTGCTTCACATATAACAAAAGGCTAAATGTGACAGCCATTTTGTGCAAAGCAAGATCCCACAAGCAGCAACTAAATGAATGATAAGTTATTCTGTTTTTGGTGGTACTTGTTGAGGGAAAAATATTGACTATTTTATGGCTCTGAAATTACATCATGGAATATTAGTGTACAAACACGTCATGGGCTAGATTTTCCGGGTCCTTACAGAAAATCCTCTTTCCTCTTTCTGATATTTTAGTGGAGATGTTAATCTATTTAAAACACATTGGTTAACAGTTATGCTAAAAGAGTGGAGAGAGAAAATTCAGATGAATACCTAGTAAGCTAGTAACCCACAGTGTAAGTTCAGAGTTTATATTTTACTTTTATTTGAATAATGATTGTAATGAAAAAGCAATCTGATCTCAGCTTGAACTAAATTCAAGTGATTTAAGGTAAATGCCTATATAAGATCAAGTACTTAGCATGGTAATGTTTAACCTCAAGTGATGAACATTGCTTCCTGATTGACAAACTAATAGTAATAGCAGAGTTGGGTGTCATGACTCACAGCCAGCATTGTAATCAACAATTGTTGATCATTCACCTCAGGCTTAAAATTTTCATTTTTATATAAAGCACATTGTAAAATGTTATGCAAATTAAATATATTTAGGTTACTTATATAATTTCCATCAAATCACTTCATCTAAATTAGGTTTAGATCATTAGCTACATCATTAAATAAATTTAAAACAGAAATAGACAGTTTCCTAGAAGTAAAGGGAATTAGGGGTTACGGGGAGCGGGCAGGAAATTGGACATGAATTTAGATTTGAGGTTAGGATCAGATCAGCCATGATCTTATTGAATGGCGGAGCAGGCTCGAGGGGCCAATTGGCCTACTCCTGCTCCTATTTCTTATGTTCTTATGTTCTTAGATCATTTCACATTTCCCTGGAAATAAATTATAGTTACGTTCCAAATAATAGGACAGATATTTATAATGTGGGTCATTTTAATACCCACTTAGTGTCAAGCAATAAACGTCATCTTATGCTGTAAAGATACTTTGAAGAACAGTGTTTATTCTAATGTATATAATTTATATAGGTTTTGCAGAACTAAAATTATTGGGGGAGTGGATTCAATTAACAGGCACAATTTTGCATATTCAAAATTTTTAAATGGCGTAAAAATCAGTGCTACAGTTCACAAATCCTTTATGTATAACGTATGCTATCAACCACAAATGAATATGACTTCAAATCTGCTGATTGAATCCAGAAGAATATAGGAAAATCCAAAGTAAGAAAGGGTCAGCCAGCCTAAGTCTGCTCCATCCAGAGTCTGTGGCTGGGAAATTCCTTGGAGCTGCTCCCACTCAGCCACACTTCTGGAGAAGTGATGCCAGCGGAGCGGGAGCTGCTCCGAGGAATTTCCTGGCCTGTATGATTATTCTATCATGGCCTTCCCTCCCACGGCACCTGTTAATCCTACTTTAGGGAAGATTAATTTTCTTTCCCAACCTCCCATTGAACCATAAAGGTTTGCAGCACAGAGAAAAGGCCTTTCAGTCCATTGTGTCTGTGTTGCCTCTTTGCTAGGGCAATCCAAAATGAATCCCTCTACACTGTTTTCCCTCCATTGCCCTGCATCTTATTCTGCTTCAAATATTTATCCATTTTTCTTTTAAAAGACACAATGGTCTCTGCCTCAACTATTCCCTGAGGCAAAGAATTCCATGATCTCTGCATGAAGACATTGCTCCTAACCTCTGTCCTCACTCTTAAAAATTGCTGACCCCATGTCACTGACTCCCCAGAGGAAATAGTCTTTCCCTGTTCGCTCTAACAAAGCACCTCTCAAGCTCTAAAAACTTCTTAATCTCCTCAGTTTTCCCTATTCCAGTGGAAAGAGTCTCAGTATCACAAGTCTCCCCTGAAAAACATTAAGCAGCATTGTTAAATATCTCTATAATCTACAATTCTATTGCTCAACAGACATTGATCCAGCTTCTTTTTAAAGGTAATAATTGACCCCAAATTAATTTATCTTCACTGTGTATTTCTTTGGAAGACAAAACAGTCATATTTCTCTAAGTCTAAAGTGTTTATTCTCATTACAAGTTTGCCCAACACCAAGACACCTTCAGTGGAACAGTCACATTGTAACCCAAAGAAAAGCTAAATGTAAAGATAACTATAATTTTAAAAAAAGGGGTGATTTTGTGATCCAGTGCTCTCAGCATCTCAGGAAATCACAAGCATATAGCCTGTAATTTTCCATCCATTCATTTTAGTGGATAGAAGATGATGGGCTGCACACCCACAATTTACTGTGATGCACTCCCTGCAAGTGCTGGATCATGGAATTACACCTTATAAATCTCCAGGCTTTGTTGAACGCAAGATTGCTGGAAAAGAATCAGTGAGCGGAAGAGTTGTGAAAAAGACTGCAGTGCAATGCGCGATAGACAAATATACACTGAAGAAAAGATTAATGGAAAAAGTTGCAAACATCTAAAATGGGGAGCTAAAAGCTAGTTGCTTTTATTTTGTTGATAAAAGAATGAAACAAAACAACTTAATATCAAAATAATAGAATCAGGAGCAGGAGATGCACATCCTGGGAGAAATAAACATAGGATAGGAGGAGGATCTGTGATGTGTATGACATAGATAATAGGGATGAAAATCCGATGACTGGTG
Organism: Heptranchias perlo; assembly: GCF_035084215.1. Lineage (NCBI taxonomy): Eukaryota > Metazoa > Chordata > Chondrichthyes > Hexanchiformes > Hexanchidae > Heptranchias > Heptranchias perlo. The sequence continues at coordinate 57,444,870 of NC_090330.1, forward strand.
GCCGATACACTAAACTGCATTGGATGTCCACTCCCCGTAATATCATGCATGGAGTACTGAAACCAGCAATGTACCCAAGGTGTCCAGCATGCTTCAATGTGGGCAGCCAGCAAGAAGGCTTATCTATGCTCCTGAAAGATATAGGGGCAGAAATTGCTTGGGAAACAACGGAGAGGTCAACAGCACTCTCCGTTGTTTGTGGTGAAATGGAGGAGCAAGTTCCGGCATTCACACGTGAAGCGCGGAAATATGACAGCTTCGAATTAAAGGGCCATCGCACACTGCAATCGGAGAAATCATTGAAAAAGTGCAAACTTGCTTATCTGCCCAGCTGGAAAGTAACTAATTATGCCACCAAACAGATACGCTTAAAAATACAGATCTAAACTAAGTTTTAAACAACGCGGTGAGTTTTAATGATTGCCAAACAACTAAAAATTAACTTTTAAAAACGTGGTGTCTCATTACTCCTTATTTTAATAGTTTTTGGTCATTAAAAATTTTTTAAATAAAAATTCAATTTTTCTTTTTACTTTTCCCTTCGGTCTCTTTTAATTATTTCTTACCCTCTCTTTTTTCGCTATCTATAACTGTTTTTACATTGATGTAAAATGTTGTACCTTTCACGTCCTGGTCTAGCGTTCCAAGCTGTCAGAAATGCAGTGATCTGATTGGTCGAGGGGAGAGATTGATCCTCTCACTTCTCCCACAGGTCCGAGCTTCGCCTGAACTGACGCTGGGCTCTTCTCCGCTTCCCATTCAAGGAAGTGGCCAAAGAAAAGACTGCAGTAAGTTAGTGGGTTAGTATAAATCTATGGAGCGGCAAGGAGTGTTGGTTCACCGCACTGAGCAATTTCCACCCCGTTAAAATTAAAGGGCCATCTTGTAATGTGACTGGAACTCCAGCCACAGTGCTCATTTAGAACAGGCAGTAAGGGAGAGACCCCGGTTTTAAAAATCTTTACATCCTTGCTGAGTGCCTCTTTCCACTACCGCTGCCACCTATGCCCCATACCCAGTACCGCGCCGCCCTCTCCCCATGATGGAAAATCTTCCCAGAACTGAATGAGCAACCATTCAATGCTACTGGTGCCCAAAATTCCTATATTGTGCTCCTGGCGTAAAATGAGCGACTCAGCTGGACAGCCAAAAAATTATTCAAATGGACTGACGTTGTTATCAGGTGAGCTCAGCTCATTCCTACTCAGACTCATGGTGCCCCGGCACTGATGGCTCTATCCAGGAGCTATATTATGGGTTATCCTCGATCTGCAGAATTATTCCGTATGTATATATGAGGTGTCAAAGTGATGCTTGCACAGATGATTACTGAGTTCGAGGACCAGCTGCTACACTCTGCAACAAGAAAGAAGGTCATCCCACAAATTGAGGGAGGCCAAGATGAGAGAATTGGATAGCGAACCAGAGAGGGACTGATTGACCATGTGTAGTGGGAGCAGGAGGAGACAAAAACCACAGGGGGAATTTTAACATCCCCTCCCTGCCCGGTGGGAACGGTGCAGGAGCAGGTTTAAGATGGTGGAGGGGTTCTCGCCACGTTCCTCTTCCCCACCATTTTAACTTGCCTGAATTCAGGGAAGGACACCAGGCCCAGAGAAGTGGAAGCCTAATTTCAATGATAGTTATCAGGACAAGCATGCCATTTTAACCATGGGCCTGAGTAATGGCCCACATGGTCACGAAACCGCCAGGATCCCGGCCGCAGGAGGCCCATGTAAATAAAATTTAATTTTTTTTTAAACATTCCTTGTGGGCCAGGAGGAACAGGAGTGGGCCTAACCTGCCCCAAGCTTCCCATCCACCCTGATCGGGGACATTCTGATCCCCCACAATTTCTTACCTACCTTGCTGGGAACTGTTTCCGTTTACTGTTTTGTACTGTGTTGCTCAGGGTACAGTTCTTAATTGGGCTTCATTGCCATTTTAAGTAAGAAGAGGCATGTAGTACCATTTCTGTTGTAATAACATCACACTCAAATAAGGCAATGATGTTCTTGCAATGCTTATACTTTTCAACATTGTTACTGTATTGTATATTAGCAAACAATGCCACCCCGGGCTCCCCCCCCACGTCACGTTCCCAAAACTTTCCCGAACCCTGCTCCCCGATGACTTACCCTGCAGGCGGCTCCACTTACATGAGGCCTGGCTGTTCAAATGGACCAGGCTTCCGCTGTACCCCCTGGACAATCTGTCCATCTGTTCCACCAGCCAACTGCCCAGGAGTTAAAATTCCCCCTTTAACCTGTTTTGTTCCCAATATGTGTCCAGAGGAGTCCAACGGTGATTCAGATCAGTAACAATCTGGGTACAGTGATCTAATTTTATATACATAACACAAACTGTGGCAAATATAAATTATTAAGTTGAATTTTTTTTTAAAAGACACTTGCTTCCAATTTAAGCCTAATGAATTAAGTTTTAAATGGCTCCCCCCTTATCAAAATACATTACTCTTTGAGTGAGACATTTCCTTCCAAGTCAGCCACAAATGAGTTTCATATTTTTGTGGATTATGGATAAAACAAATAATCAAAAATACAGTGGTAGCCGTTATAAAGGTGAGACTAAAAGCAATGACAGCAATTTATTATTTCACACAATTACTGTTCTTGTACATTCCATTTCCAGGAAACCGTTGGTATGCTGCAAAATGTACTAACCTACATTTGTTTGTAAATTGCTCCAAGTTTCCTCCCCCATACTTCACAAATTACATTCATTAATTTGTAATCATTTGATCGCCATGATGACTCAGTCACAGCAGCACATTTTGAATTGTTTGTGTCAAATATTCTTGTAATTCTTTGAAGAAGAAATTATTTTACCTCCTACACGATGCAGTCACCTGTTCTAAGGAAGATTTTGTCAATTGGTTATGATGTACTATTTATGAAAGTAAGACATTGCCCACAAAACAACCCACACATTCATGCTGCGAGGATAGCAGCAGCATTTTTTCAGATAAAAATTCTGTCAATTAAATACCATTCTGTGGTTCTAAAGAGCAACACATTGGTACAACACATGGGGCTCAATTTTAAAAGGGCGACAAGATGGCAGCGGGGGTCAGGGGGAGGGCTTGGGGTAATTTGCAGGCCCCAAACCTGAAAGGGAAGTACGCAGGTTGTGAACAGGAGCTGCACATCTGAGGTGGGTGGGTCGGGGGGGTGGCGGCGGAGAAAGAGAGAGAGAGAGGGACCTCATCGGCCGTTGCGAGAGCCAGTTTGTTGGGGGGGGGAGAAGACATCAGACATCGGAAGTGGGGGGGAGAAGACATTGGAAGGGGAGGTGCGCAGACGACATCGGAAGGGAGGGGCAGAAGACATCCGAAGTGGGGTGTGTGTGCAGAAGACATCGGACATCGGAAGGGGGAGTGTGTGCAGAAGACATCGGGGAGGGGGGGAGGACATCGGAGAGATATCTGAGCGGGGGATGCAGGTGACATCGTTTGTAAGATATGTTTATTTTTAAAAATAATTTTATTTAAATTATTTACTTTATTTTTGACTGATCCGGCCCTTCCTGTCTGGTTTCACCAGATGTGAATCGGAAGCCATGGGAAAGCCGCCCAGGTAAGTTCAAAATCTTTTAAACTATTCAATATGTCAAAAATAAATTACCTCATTGAGGTACATTTGCTTGTTTAAATATCGTCCTGCCGGCTTTAATTGATGGCAGGACTTCTGGGTTCGTGAACAGCGCGCGCACCCAGATGACTTGGGGTCATGCGCAATCTTCAGTGGGTTGGAGCCGGGAATCCTGCCCAGTCCAGATTTCTCCAATTTTCTTTGCCCCGACCCCCCGTCCCCAACGCACCTGGACTTTGATTTTAAAATTGAGCCCATGTTCTATCCAATGCTGTGTCGTGATAATGTGGCAATTAATAAATGAATTCCAGCAGAAGAAATAAAATTTCCAAAAGCAAAATACCGTGGATGCTGGAAATCTGAAATAAAAACAGAAAATACTGGAAACACACGGCAAGTCAGGCAGTGTCCATGGAGAGAGAAACAGAATTAACATTTTAGGTCGATGATCTTTCATCAGAACTAGAAGATGTTAGAGATGAACAGCTTTTGAGCAAATACTCAGCCAGGGACGAGGTGGGGCAGGGAAAGAACAAAGGGGAAAGGTCTCTGATAGGATAGAGGGCAAGGGTGATTAAATGACAAAAGGGATGATGGTGCAAGGCAAAAGGGGGGATAATTAGATGCATATAAAAACAGAAGATGGGTCCAGAGGAGGTGTAAATGGTTACAGCAGAATAGCAGACAGGGAGGGAAGCATGGCAAAGCGGGGAAGGTTGCCATGATCCGGGAATGCGGTGGAGGAAAGGCAGGTAGACCTCAGGAGTGCGGATCACCTCACTGGCCATGTGGGAAATGGGACGGACACAGTCGAGAGCCCTGTTAACCATGGTGGAGGGGGATCATGGCTGAGGAAAAAGATATTTTGGAAGCACTGGTATGGAAGGTGGCATTGTCGGAACAGATGAGACGGAGACGGAGAATGTTCCACATGTCCCACAAAAAGGCAGGCATAGCTAGGACCCATATGGGTTCCCATAGCGCACCTTTTATTTGGAGGAAGTGAGTAGAGTTAAACAAAAATTGTTCAACGTGAGAACAAATTTGGATAAAATTCTCAATCAGGCGATTGGGTATTCCCTCCTGCATGAATCGCCCTCTTGCTACTTGCCTAATGTCACCTTCAAAGTCCTAGGCCAGGAAATTGTTACCTGCGAGTGACACAAGGCTTGAGCAGAAGTGAAGAAAGTTTCAGGAGTTGCAAGGAATTGGATGGTTTCAAACATATCATTGATTGGGTTAAAGCCTAGCTAGACTCTGCTTCTGGATCCAGCTCAGATACAAGGGGCTGCATTTTAGCACCCGCTATCGGGTGCGTTCCTGGCGGGGGGGCGCCGAAAATCGGGGAATCCCGGAGCGGGTCGGGAGCCAGGCTCCAACCCGTCCACTTCCGGGTTCCCCAGACGCGCCGACGTGCGCGCGCAGCCCCCGCATGTGGGACTCCCGCAGGCAATTAAAGCCGGCGGGGTGCCACTTAACAATACTTATCTAGCTATTTCAGGTCATTAACAGACCTGATTAAGGGAATATGTCAGGAGGGGTGGGATTTTAGAAACAACTGGGACTGTTTCCCATACTGGGGGAAAACACTCCCAATTGAAATGGACGTGTTGCAGCTATCAGCCTGTGGCAGCTGCAAAGGTCCATTTGACAGGTGGGGGGGGGAGACCCTCACTCATTGCTGGAGGTCACTCTGTCACTTGGGACAAAGTTTGGCCTCCACCACCCTCCTCCTGACAATCAAATTCACCAACTTGCACCCTTACCCCGGGCTCCAGAGACATGTACCTACCTTGCGGACCCCCTCAGATGTACATCTTCCGGATGGGGGCCGCCGTAGCTGCAGTCATGACCTCCTCGAAAAGCGAACAGCATCACCAGCCTCGCCGGCTAAGCCGTCCACCTCTGACACGTGGAGCTCCTCAACACAGTGCTGTGACACATCCACCTGCACAGCAGGAGGGAGGGCAACCGCAGAGAGAGATGCGTCACAGGGGGCACTACCCTCGCCACAGGGTCCACAGACTGAGGCTCAGCTTCTTGGACCTCTCTGAGCAGCAGTGCACACGGAGGCTCAGAGTCACTCGACATGTAGTCGTGGACATCTGCAGCCTCCTTCATGCAGAGCTGCTCCCGGCTGGCCCGAGCACCATCTTCTTACCTGTCGCTGTCAAAGTCACCACTGCCCTCAACAACTTCTCCTCCGCATCCTTCCAGGGTGCCACCGGGGACATCGCTGACGTCTCTCAGTCGTCTGCAAAAAAGAGCCCTGCAAATACAACTACACCCACTTTGCAGTGACACAATGGGTGGCATCAGGTGTGGGTCTTCATTGTGATCCTCAGGAAAGGGCATTATTGCACAAACCAGACAAGATTCGCAAAGACGTGGCAGTAGTGGTGCCAATATAATATGTGATGTGAGTTGGTCAGAAATCAATAGAAGTAAAAACCATGACAAACCCTCAAACACCCTTGTGCATCCCCTTCATGCTCACGACACGTTTGCCTTACGCTGCCTACTGCACATATGTGATGTATGCCCTGTGGCTGTAGCACAGGTAGTGGCAGGTTGAGTGCGGCTGACCGTGAAAGAGATGCATGAGAGGGTGAGTATGAGATAGAGCCATGAGATTGTATGAGGATTGGGTTGAGTGGTAGTGGCGGGATGAGTACTGGCGAGGTGAGTAAGTGCAGGTAGGATGAGGATAAGGTTTGAGTGGGTGTGAGGGGTGATGTGACAGAGTAGTGTTGGCAGTGCAGAAGGAGATGTGGGGTGGGGGCGGTGATGTGGCAGACGGAGTGTAGGGGAATGAGTAAGTGTACTCACTTTGGCTGACCTACTTAGGTCATTGCAGCGCCTCCTGCACTGTATGCAGGTGCGCGATATGTTGGTGGTGCAGGTGACCTCCTCTGGCACCTCGAGCCAGACCTTCCTGGTGGCAGAGGCAAGCCGCTTCCTCCCGCCCGCCGAGGGGAAGGTCTCTGTCCTCCCCCTCCTCCTCACCCCATCTAATGATACCTGGAGTGAGGCATCATTAAACTGGGAGCAGCCTTCCCCCTGGGCTGCTCCATGCTGTATTTTTTCCTATTTGTTGCAGCATCAGTCAGTGGAAGACTGCCCCTTTAAATAGAGCTCCTCCAGCTGACAGACCTTACTGTGCATGCGCAGTCCGCCCGACGCGCAGATCAGCAGTGGGGAACCCGTAAGACCAGGTAAGTGGATCCAATTAGGCTGTGATTGCGCGCGGGGCAGACTGATTTTGCCATAGCCCCCCCCGCCCCGCCGCGAACCCGCAGCCCTGGCAATATCAAGCCTAAGATGAAGATTGAACTGATCAGCACCTGGATCCTCACAGGATTTTGGCATGGTTCCAAGATGAAAAATCCCAAAATCGAGAAATGAGATCAGCATTGTGCTACTCCTTGAAGAAGTGTAATATGCCAATTTTCACATTAATGTAATTCAGTCCTGAATGGTAAAGAACTGATGGAAAACTAGCCAGAAGGTTAATGTGCAAAAAGGATGGATTTTTTTACATCTTATTCACACTTCCAAGTGTAACTTGGACCTCATGCAGCTGGGTAGCCTAATTGGGAGTATAGGTGCAATTTAAAGGAATGTGGACACTTAAAGGGAAATGCTGCATAGTTGAGCAAAAATTCTTACAGCCTTATAGAAAGCTTCAAAAGGTATTTTAACCTGATGGCAACTTTTAAAAAGGCCAAAAGAAATAGGGGGAAAGAAATAAAGAAAGGTTTGCATTTATATCACACTCGTCACATCCTCGAGATACCACAAAACACTGCACAGCCAAATAATTATTTTTGAAGTGTTATCACTGTTGTTTTGGTGCTTGGACCCATGACCTTTTAACTCAGAAGCATGAGTGCTGCCACTGAGCCAAAGCTGACATTCAATTTTCTGGTCTAAGCTAATTTGCATAATTATTCACAACTCCAGGGACAAACTCAGACAGGTCTCGGTAAAACACAATAGAGGAAGAAGAAAACTGCAAGGAGGTGCAGCTGACCATTACTATCACTACATGTGCCTGTCCTCTACTGCATGGCATCCCAGGTCTCCTTACAGCAATTGACACAGGATGGCATCTGCCTCTCTGCTCACCCCAGATCCTGAGAAGTCAGGCCCCCACATCATTACCAAGTGTGTTAAGTCCTGCAGAAATGGTTAGTGGCTGCCCCTGCCAAGATGCCAGTCAGACAATGCTGGTTTTTGGTCACCCTGGTATGCCTTCCTTTATGCACAATATATATCAATGATTTGGATGAGAGAGCCAAATGTAATATTTCCAAGTTTGCTGATGACACAAAACTAGGCGGAATGTGAGTTGTGAGGAGGATGCAAAGAGGCTTCAAGGCGATTTAGACAAGTTGAGTGAATGGGCAAATACATGGCAGATGCAGTATAATGTGGATAAATGTGAAGTTATCCACTTCGGAAGGAAAAACAGAAAGGCAGAGTATTATTTAAATGGTGATAGATTGGGGAATGTTGATGTACAAAGGGACCTGGGTGTCCTTGTACACCAGTCACTGAAAGCAAATATGCAGGAGCAGCAGTTAGGAAGGCAAATGGTATATTGGCCTTCATTGCAAGAGGATTTGAGTACAGGAGCAAGGATGTCTTACTGTAGTTATGCAGGGCCTGGAGTATTGTGTGCAGTTTTGGTCTCCTTACCTAAGAAAGGATATACTTGCCATAGAGGAAGTGCAGGGAAGGTTCACCAGACTGATTCCTGGGATGGCAGGACTGTCATCTGAGGAGAGATTGGGTTGACTCGGCCTGTATTCACTCGAGTTTAGGAGAATGAGAGGGGATCTCATTGAAACATATAAAATTCTCTCAGGTCTAGACAGACTGGATGCAGGGAAGATGTTTCCCCTGGCTGGGGGGTCCAGAACGAGGGGTCACAGTCTCAGGATATGGGGTAGGACATCTAGGACTGAGATGAGGAGAAATTTCTTCACTCAGAGGGTGGTAAACCTATGGAATTCTCTACCACAGAAAACTGTGGAGGCCAAGTCACTGAATATATTTAAGAAGGAGCTAGATAGATTTCTAGACACACAAGACATCAAGGGGTATGGGGAGAGAGCAGGAATATGGTATTGAGATAGAGGATCAGCCATGATCATATTGAATGACGCAGCAGGCTCGAAGGGCTGAATGGTCTACTCCTGCTCCTATTTTCTATGTTTCTATGCAGTATCATGTAAAGTACGACATGCAATAATTGGTATGCTTCTAAAGAAACTTCCAGCATAACAGTTAGTGAGACATTCATATCTTATAATTCATAGAATGTTACGGCACAGAAGGAGGCCATTCGGCCTGTCGTGTCCACGCCAGCCGATAAAGAGCTATCCAGCTTAATCCCACTTTCCAGCACTTGGTCCGTAGCCTTGTAGGCTATGGCACTTCAAGTGCTCATCCAAATACTTTTTAAATGAGTTGAGGGCTTCTGCCTCTACCACCCTTTCAGGCGGTGAGTGCTAGACTCCCACCACCCTCTGGGTGAAAAAAATTCTCCTGAGCTCCCCTCTAATCTTTTTACCAATTAGTTTAAATCTATGTCCCCGGTCACTGACCCCTCTGCTAAGGGAAATAGGTCCTTCCTATCCACTCTATCTAGTCCTGTCATCATTTTATATATCTCAATTAATTCTCCCCTCAGCCTCCTTTGTTCCAAAGAAAATAACCCCAGCCTATCCAATCTTTACTCATAGCTAAAATTCTCCAACCTTGGCAACATCCTCGTAAATCTCCCCTCTACCCACACTAGTGCAATCACATCTTTCCTGTAATGTGGTGACCAGAACTGTACGCAGTACTCAAGCTGTGGCCTAACCAATGTTTTATATAGTTCTAGCATAACTTCCCTGCTCTTTTATTCTATGCCTCGACTAATAAAGGAAAATATCCCATATGCCTTCTTAACCACCTTATCTACCTGTCCTGCTACTGTCAGGGATCTGTGGACATGCACTCCAAGGTCCCTTTGTTCCTCTACACCTCTCAGTATCCTCCCATTTATTGTGTACTCCCTTGCCTTGTTTGCCCTCCCCAAATGCGTTATCTCACACTTCTCTGGATTGAATTCCTTTTCCCCTTTTTCTGTCCACCTGACCAGTCCATTGATATTTTCCTGCAGTCTACAGCTTTCCTTCTCACTATCAACCAAGCGGCCAATTTTTGTATCATCTGCAAACTTCTTGATCAAGCCCCCCATATTCAAGTCCAAATCATTAATATATACCACAAAAAGCAAGGGACCTAGTGCTGAGCCTTGCAAGACCCCACTGGAAACAGCCTTCTAGTCACAAAAACACCCGTCAACCATTACCCTTTGCTTCCTGCCACTGAGCCAATTTTGGATCCATGGGCTTTTACTTTTTTGACCGGTCTGCCATGTGGGACCTTGTCAAAAGCCTTGCTAAAATCCTTGTACACTACATCAAACACAGTACCCTCATTGACCCTCCTTGTTACCGGCTCAAAAAATTCAATCAAATTAGTCAGACACGACCTTCCTTTTTAAACAGCGATACAACGTCAGCAGCCCTCCATTCCTCCGGCACCACGCCTGTAGTCAGGGAGGATTGGAAAATGATGGTCAGATCCTCCATTATTTTCTCCCTTGCCTCTCTTAATAGCCTGGGACACATTTCATCTGGGCCTGCCGATTTATCTACTTTCAAAGATGTTAATCCCCTTTTAATACTTCCACTCTCACTACCTTTAACCAATCCAATATTTCACACTCCTCCTCCTTGACTACAATCTCTGCGTCGTCCCTCTCTTTTGTGAAGACGGATGCAAAGTATTCATTAAGAACCTACCCACATCTTCCGCCTCCGCCTTTTTGGTCTCTAAATCGGCTCTACTCTTTCCTTAGTTATCCTTTTGCTCTTCATGTATTTATAAAACATTTTTGAGTTTCCTTAATTTTACTTGCCAGTATTTTTTCATGCCCTATCTTTGCTTTCCTAATTTCCTTTTTAATTTCACCCCTGCAATTCCTATACTCCTCTAGGCTTTCTGCAGTATTGAGCACTTGGTGTCTGACATAAGCTTTCCTTTTCTGCCTTATCTTACCCTGTATGCTCCTCGTCATCCAGGTGCTCCAGATTTGGGAGTCCCACCCTCTTTCATTGTGGGAACATGTTTACTCTGAACCCCTTGAATCTCCCCCTTGAATGCCTCCCACTGCTCTGACACTCATTTACCTTCAAGTAGCTGTTTCCAGTCCACTTTTGCTAAATCACTTCTCAGCTTAGTAAAATTGGCCTTTCCCCAATTGAGAACTTTTACTCCTGGACTGTCTTTGTCCTTTTCCATAACTATGCTAAATCTAACTGAATTATGATCACTACCAGCAAAATGCTCTCCCACTGATACTCCTTCCACCTGCCCAGAATCAATCTCTAAAACTAAATCCAGAAGTCCCCCCCTCTTGTTGGGCTTGCGACGTACTGGCTAAAAAAAGTTCTCCTGAATGCAATTTAAGAATTCTGTGCCTTCTATACCATTTGATCTCATTGAAACATATAAAATTTTTACAGTGCTCGACAGGGCAAGGAGGATGTTTCCCCTGGCTAGTGAATCTAGAACCAGGGGTCACAGTCTCAAAATAAAGGGTAAGCAATTTAGGACTGAGATGAGGAGAAATTTCTTCACTCAGAGGGTGGTGAATCTTTGGAATTCTCTACCCCAGAGGGTTGTGGAGGCTCAGTCATTGAATACATTCAAAACAGAGATCGATAGATTTCTAGATATTAAAGGCATGAAGGATAGGGGGAAGGTGCAGGAAAATGGCTTTGAGGTAGAAGATCAGCCACGATCTTGTTGAATGGCGGAGCAGGCTCAATGGGCTGGATGGCCTACTCCTGCTCCTATTTCTTATGTTCTTATGTTCTTTTGCACTGATTGTATCCCAGTTAATATTAGGGTAGTTGAAATCCCCTACTATTACTGCCCTATTGTTTTTGCACTTCTCAGAAACTTGCCGACATATTTGCTGTTCTATTTCCCTCTGACTGTTTGGGGGTCTATCGTACACTCCCAGCAGTGTGACTGCTCCTTTTTTGTTCCTTAGCTCAATCCATATGGCCTCATTTGATGATCCTTCTAACATATCATCCCTCCTCACAGCCATAACTGTTTCTTTAACCAATATTGCCACCCCCCTCCTTTTTTATGCCCCTCTCTATCTCGTCTGAAAACCCTGTAACCAGGAACGTTGAGCTGCCATTCCTGCCTATTTAAGCCATGCTTCTGTAATAGCTAAGACATCGTACTTCCACGTGTCCATCTGTGCTCTTACCTCATCTGCCTTATTCACTATATTCCTTGCATTGAGGTATATACTATTAAGCACTGCCAACTCCTTGGTTGTCTAGTTTCTAACCTTTGTTTCCTCTGCCTTCCAAACTCACTTACTAATATTCTGCTTTCCATTTCCAGCTCTGCTTCTCTCCCTTCTGAATCTACGCTCAGGTTCCCATCCCCCTGCCAAGCTAGTTTAAACCCTCCCCCGCAGCACTAGCAAGCCTCCCCACGAGGATATTGGTCCTGGCCCCGTTGAGGTGCAATCCATCCGGCTTGTACAGGTCCCACCTCCCCCAGGACCGGTCCCAATGCCCCAGGAATCTAAAGCCCTCCCTCCTGGACCATCTCTCCAGCCACGCATTCATCTTATCTATCCTCCTATTTCTATACTTACTAGTGTGTGGCACCGGGAATAATCCTGCTTATTAATCTCTTTTCTAACTCCTTAAAATCTGCCTGCAGGACCTCATCCCTAATGATCATCCATAATGATGCCACTGGGGTTCTGCTGGCACAGCTTCCTTTGAGAAGGCAAATCTCCACCAGCACAACATCTGCCAAAGCAAGGTCATTTGGTTTCCCTGCAGATGAGGGGGTGTTGGTGTCAGTTAGAGGTCATAAGGCACTTCTCGGGCAGCCTATCTTGCCTGACGGGTCCGCGTCTTCCTCTGAACACTTCAGCTCAGAGGATTTCCTTTGGCAAAATCAATGGTGCCAGTAAAGAGAGTTGGCATCCAGCATGCCCATGACCAAGAAATTGAGCAGCGGCCTTTTCGGCCCCCTTTTGAGAGGACTTCAAACAACCACCCCAGGCTTGCTTGGAAAATGGAGCAGGGCACAAATTGTATGGCAAACCAATAGAACTGATCTCAACTGGATTTGAAGCCCCTTATAATTGGCGAGTAAGTGATACAAAAATTGGTCTCCTTACACGCCAACATCAAAAACTAGCAAAAGCTGACCAACAGCTTCAAAAAAACTAACATCTTAAAAACAGCTGAATATATGGCTACAGCATTTGCAGGCAAGTAGTTTACAAGTAGTTTAGAAGTTAATAAAAAGGTGAACATTATGAAGTAGGCTTTCATGTATACATATACTGGAGCTAAATAATGTAAATACGAAGGAGTTTAAGCTTACTTATAACATAAAATTATTGAAATAGATGTATAAATCATATGACATTAATACAAATTCCATATGATGGAAAAAATATAACAATTAGTCAATAAATGATGGCACAAGATGATCAAGGTAGTTTTTTTTAAAATGAATGTAGTCAATCCACCCTCAATACCAGAGCAGATATATTTTAGAGATCAGCTCCATGCTAAGTATTTTAGACAATAGAAATCTTATTAATTTAACATTTCCCTAGTTAATCAATTAAATTTTCTTCACAATTCCTGATTTCTCATTGGAATAGATTTTACACATTCTTGCTCCTGACAGCTTTTTGTGCCATGATGACATATCAGGAATTTGCATAGAATATCCTACAAGGTCCATTGACGTCTATGCTCAAATTTCCAATATGCACTCCTGGTGTGCGAAGCTCCACAACAGGAGTACAGATTTGTAAAATGTACCCTATAATGTGAAATTAAATCAAACAAAAGCATCATTATATGTCCGGTCTGTCTCTTTCAGCAAGGTGCTTAAAAAGTCTCTCTCCGTCTTTCGATCTGGATTATAGTTCTAATGTGGCTACCTCTCTCCAGCCTGATTCCCCAGCACTGCTTTTCCTCTTTGCCTGGCCACAGCTCTTTCTTTCCATTGCTCGCCATTTCTCTGGTTCTTACACCGACAGTCTCTTTTACGTCTTCCTTCTATCCTTGTGTGATTCAGTGCTATTCATGCTGCAGCTTTTGTTCTATTTTTCTTTCTTTTTTCTTCCTTCTGTGTCTGTTATTTGCCTTCTTTTTAGCTCTGTCTCTCTATGTTACTTTCTCCCTCTGTCTGTTATTGTTATCCTTTCTCTCTGAAACCTCTTGCCCTTAGCAACCATGCATCTGCTTCCTCCTCAAATCGGGGGCAACAGTGTCACACTTTTCCAGTTAAGAGCTGAGAATTGGCAAAGATATTGGATTGCAGCCAAAAACAGAGGACGAGAGCTAGACAACTTTTATTAAGGAAGGGAAACATTACACAATTCTGCACGTGAAATGGATGCGTGTAACTTGTACAAATACAGTAAGTGCTCTGAGGGAAGAGGTTTAAGGTCCAAATCTGTTCAGTGTGTCACCAACATATGGTTGTAATGACAATGAAACTGCATAATAAAGTGATTTAAAATGATTAAGTGCTCATGTAAACTGGAAATAAAAATCATTACATATCGCATCCATTAAACAAAAAACACATAAAAGCATGATTTGCAGTTATGGCTATAAAGGGACAAATTTTGAACTCTCGGATCAACCTGGCTGACAGTCTCCAGTTCCACCTTCCAATTGATCATTTGGCTACAGATGATTCCAATATCTATATTTTCTGCCATTTGGATTTTGCTTGGAAAATGCAGATTTTCCATAAAATGTAGATTTTCAGCATATATGCACCTCCACATTATTTGTTTTGCTTGATATTAAGCTGTTGTATATAATGAGTTTATAGTAACAGAAGAACAAGCATAATCAAAAAGATTCATCTTGCAATTGTTTAAAAGCAGCTATTTAAGGGTAGCAGTAACATTCATGAGTAGGCTATTGGAGTTTTCAGCTTTACTGCCAATAGAAAATAAAGAGTTATGCCATTAAAGTTTGTGTTCTCCCTCCTAAGCTGACGTACCGCACAAATAGGTCAGTCCTAGGACCTTCTGTGAAGCCAAATGAGCACCAATTTTAGTCAGATCCCGGCGGAGTTGCCAATACTGTGAGATTTTACTCTCAGTTGCCGGTAATTGACCTGACTCCAATTTGGTAAAAAGGTGCTTTATTAAAATTCACAAAAGGACCAACACACGCAGTGTTGGGGCAGTGGTTTACAATGCAGAGCAGGAGATGATATCACTCGTTCCACACTGGGTAGAATTGTATCTGTCTCAGGAGTCTTGAGGAAAGCACTTTCCATCCTGCCTGGGGTACCTTCATTGATTGGTTTGTCTCTCATGTCTTCTGCCCCACCTGGGCTGACCTCTTGGACTCCTTGTCCTCAGTCCTACTTCTTTTGATCTGGATTGTTCATCAAATAGCTGTTTGGTGAGCCTCCAAAGTCAGCGATAGTTACATTACTCCTGCTAAGTCTCTACAAACTACCAGTGCAAGGTACTCTTTTATGCCACTTTTCGGGGTGTACCCAGGGTCAGCTATTGACAGGGACCCCTGCCCTATTGGGGTCTCCCAAAAGTTTGAGGTGCCCAATGGTGCTTCGAGTTCTTTGTTTCTTTAAGGAAAAGGGGTCAGCCTCCCCTATTATCTTCCACCTTTTAGGGGTCTGCAAAAACAACTTGTGTCCCACCTCTGGTCTTAACCAATCATAACTTTATACAGTAGCTCAAGTCTGTTTTTCCTCATCTTTTGTGTCAAGGCTGGGAGTCCATAATTCTCCAGGCCTCCCTTGACTCCTTCAGATCCCAGGCCAGGTGTCCTGGACCAGCCTTGTAAGGCTTCATTGTATACAGCTATCCAATCTGATTTTGTTCGCGTAAACAAGCCAGAAGGCAGAACGCTGAGATTGCCTATCTTGCAAATTGATGTGATCTAAGAGCTCCCTGCTCTGGTATTAGTCTTGCACGGTTTACACATCCAGCACCACAGTATTTAGTCACACAAAATTATACAAAAGATCATAAGAAGAAGATGCACATACAGACACTATTATAGTGATTTTGCTTGCCTGCTGTACTACGGGGCAAGAAGGAATGATTCGAATAACTTAATTAATGTGGCACATATTAATTATAGGCAATGCTATTTAGCACAATGTAGGTCATCAATATTCAAAACTGGACAATAGAAAAAAATGGTAAAAACTCAATGAAGAATGAAGCTGAAGACTTTTTTTAATGATATCTGCCTTTTTTTAAACCTATTATATGCTTTGTAATAGTTTTAATTTTGGATGCAAAGTTATATAATTAACCTGTGACAAAAAGTAGAGAAAATTCATCAGCAGAAAGAGCAACACCTGAGATCAATATGCCTTATGAATATGCTTTGCGTTTATTGCAAGGGAGTCCAGTTGGCATTAAAAAGAAAGGGATCTTTGTTTTACTAGATATTTTAAAAATTAAATAAGGAAAATATGTCGGGCACACAAATCTTGTCAACGTGAGAGGTCTTGCAATCATTGAACTCTCTATCTTCGACAAAGTCATCATTCCCAATTGCATAGCCTTGTTCCCACCATTCAACATGTTATCTCTGCAGCTGCTGATTTGCTCAACCACTCCCTCACCTCTATTTTGAAGTCCTTAGCTTAACAAAGCTTTCACTATCTCCCATCGCTGTCATTTCCTCTGGTATGGCCCCCATCTTCACTCCTTCAAGTCTAAGGGGCACAAACCTGCGTGTATCTGGTGCTGCTCCAACAACACTCAAGAAGCTTGACACCATCCAGGATAAAGCAACCCGCTTGATTGGCACCCCATCCACCACCCTAAACATTCACTCCCTTCAGCACCGGTACACTGTGGCTGCAGTGTGCACCATCCACAGGATGCACTGCAGCAACTCGCCAAGGCTTCTTCGATAGCACCTCCCAAACCCACGACCTCTACCACCTAGAAGGACAAGAGCAGCAGGCACATGGGAACAACACCACCTGCACGTTCCCCTCCAAGTCACACACCATCCTGACTTGGAAATATATCGCTGTTCCTTCATCGTCGCTGGGTCAAAATCCTGGAACTCCCTTCCTAACAGCACTGTGGGAGAACCTTCACCACACGGACTGCAGCAGTTCAAGAAGGCGGCTCACCACCACCTTCTCAAGGGCAATTAGGGATGGGCAATAAATGCCAGCCTCGCCAGCGACGCCCACATCCCATGAATGAATTAAAAAAAATAGTTCAGCCATGCATCGTCAGATCAAGTTCCATTGAGTTTTGCCCTCCTCTGCCAAAGCTGTCCACTATTCTACGATCATCATAGAGGGCAAAGATAACCCCAGGCTCGTTCTCCCTACTACCAATTGCCTTATGAAATCTCTCTCCCCTGTTCCCTCTCCTTCATCAGCCCTAACAATAAGTGTTAGGTGCTCATGGATTTTTCATCAAGATAGAGACCATTCATTCAGCTGCTTCCACTACTTAGCCAAACCCTCCTAGATCCCATTCCACTCTAATCCTATACTGTCTCTTTCTAGTTTCTCCCCAGTCTCTCCAAGCTCATCTCAGCCATGAGTCTATTTTATTGACAGATAGGAAAAGAAAACTCACAAAATGTACTCAGGAATTTTTATTTATAACTATTCCCATGGTGTTACAAGACCAAGTGCAGTATTCAAGTCAAGAGAATAAGAGAAGGGGCTAGGAAGTTCTTGAATATGTTGTCACCTCCCAAATTCATGCCCATCTTCCTGCAACTCCATGTTTGAATGGCCTTAATCAAAGCCACAAATGGCATCCACTGTAGCTGTATCAGTGGTGCACTATCCCTCCTCATCCTTCTTGACTTCTCTGCAGTCTTTGACATGGTCAATAACACCATCCTCTTCCAACGCCTCTCCTCCATTGTCTAGCTCAGTGGGACCGCCCTTGCTTGGTTCCACTCTTACCTATCAAACCGTGGCCAGAGCATCTCCAGCAATAGCTTCTCTTTCTCCCCCAGAACCATTACTGCTGGAGTCCCCCAAGGATCCAAACTTGACTCCCTCCTCTTCCTCATCTACATGCTGCCTCTTAGTGACATCATCTGAAGTCTTGGGGTAGAAATTCATCTGTGCCTTTCTTCAGGCTCAGAATCGGTGCTACACAGACAGTAGGCACTCTTTATCATGAAATAGTCACGCTGTTAATTGGCAACTCGTATAATCGGGGGCATGAATATCGGACATCCCTGATGCTATTTAAAGACGGCTGCACCTCTTAAACTGGAGGTGCACTTTGGCTACTGGCAACCGGAAGACATTTCAGAAGATGGTAGGCCAAGGAGAAGCTTCAAGGGGCCCCACTTCTCAGATGCAGCTCTGAAGGTCCTGGTAGATGAAGGTGGCAGGAGGAGGGACAGCATCTTCCCGCAAAGCAGCAAGAAGCTATCTGCCAAGCTACTTGGCTGCAGTGGGCACAGGTGGCAGAGTGCATCAGTGCCAGGAGCATCGTCCCCAGGACGGGGCTACAATGCAGGAAAAAGTTTAATGACGTGACCAGGCTTGCTAAGGTAAGACACCTAACTACAATCTTGCATCACTCTCTGCATAATCCTGTGCTACCTGAAGCCCAGCATTCACAACCTTTCCCCCCGCTGAGTACCACAACTCTCCTCCATTCACTGCAGCACGCTTCACTCCACCTCCTCCTGCTCTTAATGCCACACTCTGCACCTCCTACTCTCTTCACTATTACTGCCTTCACCTCTTCACACTTCTGCCACCCTTCACACACCAGCGCCATCATTCTACCTTGTCGTGCACACCCTCAAAGCATCTCAATGGGCTACCACTAATATTTTTCCTTCTTTCTTGCAGGGCAAGCTGGCTAACAATAGGAGAAAGGAGGTGAGGACAGGAGAGAAAGCATCTATTCAGGTCCTCTCCTCAATTGATGGGTCGTGTTAGGGATAGGGCATGTGGTGAGGCTGGAAGACACATCCTGCAGGGTTTTTGGCTATCATACACTCTGTTCCTTCTTACTGATATCTCACCCTCACACACTATGCATGACAAAGTGAAGGTGCTTTTATCAACCGCTCATCTGTCTCTGCTTATTCTTGACCCTAAATTCTAATCCTTATCCCTCTCTTCCCTTTCAGGTCAAGAAAATGTAGTTTGCCCAAAGGCTGAGGAGCTGGAGAAACACTTCACTCAAGATGACACAGCATCATTCAACCTTACTTTAACAATGATGTGGAGATGCCGGTGATGGACTGGGGTGGACAAATGTAAGGAGTCGCACAACACCAGGTTATAGTCCAACAGCTTTATTTGAAATCACAAGCTTTCGGTCAGGTGACGAAGGAGCAAAGCTCCAAAAGCTTCTGATTTCAAATAAAGCTGTTGGACTATAACCTGGTGTTGTGCGACTCCTTACATTTACTTTAACAAGCACTAGCTCAGAGACTGGCACTATGCGTACTTTACAGGATAGACTAGAGGGGTCTGCAGTAGGAGACTCACCGAGCACTAGCATGCAGGAGAATGGGCTGGGGGATGAGACAGTGCAGGAAACAGCTCGCCAGAGGCATGTCAGAGAGCATGGAGGAATCCAGCTCTAGCTTGTATGAGGTTGTCCAGCACGGCATTGAGACCATGCAGTCAACCATGGAGCAAGTAGTCAGCTCTATGAACATTGCAATGGGGCCCACAATGATGGAGCTTCTGGTGACAGTTTTGCCAGCTTTGCTGGGAGCTTAGACTGGTGGCATCACGACTCTGGAGTCCAGCATCTCCTCAGCTTTTCAATCCATGAAGGAGAGCACGGATAGGAGTGTGGACAGCATAGATAGGGGCACCACTACACTCCTTCACTCTGTTCTCATGCAGAACAGAGGGAGTGTAGAGGTGCAGCTCCATGACACTAGCATTGGCTTCATGGGAGAGGCTCATGCAGTCTTCTCTAGGGATGACAGCACGCCTGCTCCGCTGCCCGACTCAGACCCAGTGCTTTTGTTGGTTCCACATAGTCAGCTGGACCAGACTGTCCGGGCCGATGCTGAGGCACAGCAGTCTTCAGCCAGGCACTCAAGTGCTTGAGATCGACCCCCACGGCCATCTCAAGTGCCCTCAGTGGGTGATCAGCAGCATTCCACCTCCATCTCAAGGACTAGAACATGTAAATGAACACAGAGGCTAGGTGTATATACTATAGGATTACACTCGGGTGATTTCATTTCAGTATTAAGAGAAGGAAAATTTGTTATAACCACAATGTACATGATGTTAAGTAAAGAGGATTTTTATTTCATTGATGTTGGTCTTCGTATTCTTAATTATGTAAGAGAAAGACCAATGGCTTAGTAATGTTGGAGGGCATTCAGAAGGTGGGTGGAATAAGTGTGTCAAATGATATTTTGGGGGGGTGGGGTTTGCTTAGGAGATTCTCTTTGGAGCATTGTTTAGCCTTGATCTTCCTCGTCATCCTCTTCTTCCTCGTTCCTTTCTTCATCTTCTTCCTGTTGTGGTTGGAAGGCTTGACCCTTCTGAATGGCATAGTTGTGTAACATGCAATAAACCACTACAAATCTGGAGACTTGTCAGGACTCTCCTGCAAGACTCTACCGATCAGTCCAGACCAGCTGAACATTCAAGGAATGGAATCCCTTCCTGTTCATGGTTAAAACATGATTCATGATGGCGATAATGCAGGGCAACATGTGTGCAGTCAATTACACCCTGCACCTGGGGAAATCCAGTGATGCGGATAAATCCAAGAGCGCTCACCTTCTGATCAGCAGCCTTAATTGGAAAGGTGATGTATTGCTCTTTCCTTGTGAAGAGGGCATCAGTCACCTGCTTGATGGCCATATGGACAGCAAACAGACTAATGTTGCTTATGTAACTTGTTGCATCCAGAAATGATCATGCGACATAGAAATTGAAGGCTACCGTAATTTACACAGCAACAGGCGTGTACACCCTGGTGTTTGGCTCCAATTGCTGTTGCAACAGGGGATATTGGTCAGTGACTACCTGCTGAAGCGCAGTCTTCACATACACTGCTCCTCTGTCATGTTGAGAAAAGACCTCTGTTGTGAAACACCCGCATGCGAGCATGCTCCTTGGTCCTTGCCTCCTTCACCCTCTTCTTTCAGCCTCTGCAGGCATGTGCTGCTGTGTTTGCTGCTGCTGCAATTGCCGCTGCTGCTGACAGTCTCAGTGGTAATCCCGGCAACATTCCCATCTTTTCCAATACTCCTGCAGCCAATGAAGTACAACATTGCAGCTGCAGCCAAAAGTCAGCTCTTCAGCAGCTCTAGTATCAAAACTGTCAAAACTCAGCCAATGCAGCCAAAAAAATGGTTCCAAAAATCCTCAGCAGTCATAAATGACTATCCAGAGATTTCCCTTATGGCAGTGGGGATCCCTTTAAATATCACTGTTTCAGCCTGCCTCCTAAATGTTTGCTCCATGTTTTATGGGCTGGCATAAGAATGAGTGAATCAAAAGCTCTAAGGCACCAAGGGGGAAAATTGGATAAGGGTCCGTTCTGGGCGATACCACCCTGCGCCCGACGGACCCTATGCAGGCAGCACGTGAACTTCATGCTACCCGCTACTTACCATGAAATCCCTGTGCAGCAAGCGCAGCCCTCGCTGCTGAGAGGCTGCACGGAGAATGAGGAAGTTGGAAATGGGGCACAGCGCACGTCATCAGCAGCCTGCACTACTTAAAGGTGCAGGCACATTTCAAATGGCAGGTACACAGCCAACTAGGAGAAGGGAAAATGGCCATGAGAGCAGCTGCCCTGGGCGTGAACTCAATAGAGGAAAGTTTTCATAGAATAATAGAAATTACAGCACTGGAGGAGATCTGTGCCAATGCTGGTGCTCTCTCCTGCCCATTCCCACCATATCCTTTATATTCCTCTTTTCAAATACTTATCCCATTCCCTTATAAATGATGTTCTAGACTCTGCTTCAATAGCCACATGGTAAAGCATCCCATGGTCTAATAGCCCTCAGTTCAAAGATTTTCCTTCTCCCTTCCCTCTTTGTTCTTCCAGTGAGAAACTTCAGTCTTGGTCCTCTTGTTCCCCATTCGCTCACCAGTGGAAACAATCTTTCACTATTTACCCACAGAAAAGTCCCCAAGTTTCACTTACCCTCTTACTGGCTGCTCCTCTCTCTGTCCCTCTCACTCATCACAGTACTGCTGCTGATGCAATATTAAACTGTCAATCATATCTTTAAGAATGGAAATTTTAACAGCAAGAGCAGGAAATCCAGCCGCATCTGTTTTAAATGGGTAAGCAGCACCAAAAGAGGGAACAGGTGACAAAGACTGCCAATTGCAGCTTGGGATCAACTTACACATGATTGACTAAAATTAAGAGATGCAATGAGGCTCACACATGCTCCACACGTGGCTGGCCAGTAACATTCCCATATAATCTCGACATTGAAAAATTTTTCAGCCGGCTGAACTTGGCACCCTGCCCTGCTAATCCAATTCAGCAAGACGCATTCCTGGAGTTCACCATTATTGATTCAGCCCTGTGTGGCGATGTAAACCACCAACTTTATATCTCTAAGAGCCGTCAGCAGTATCGCCCATCTGGCAGTCAGGGAAGGGGATCTGGTTATATAAAAATGTAGCGCTGTGGTAATCTTCACAGTCACAGGCACAGCTGTTCCTGTGGAAGATCTTGTCTGCAGGTCACGATCAAGGAGACCTCATAATCTTGTGACATGAAGAGGGCCTTCAAAGGTTTTAGTGGATCATTGACAACTGAGCTATTAATCTGAAGACACCTCCAAGTTGCAATCTATTTTATTCACAACGACACCTGCAAAAAAAATGTACGCGTTGAGGTTGAATCAACAGAAATTCTCGAAAATCTGATTCTAATTCCAGACCTACTGCAAGCAGCTGGTCAAGAACATCCCCATATAATCCATGGCACTGTGTGAGAGTGGGAACACTATAGAGATATGTATAGGCAAAGATAATCAAATACTGCTCCTGGGACCAAGGAAATGTGGAAAGCAATCACTGGAGCTCAATAATGGAAATGAAAGGATGGATAGATACCTTTTGGGGTTAAGAAAAGAATCATGTAGAACATACCCTTTGGGGTTAAAAAAATAGATAGAGTTGATGTTAAGGTAGATTGCACAAGTTTTGTAAAGTAAGTTTGGAGTAAGTTCTTGGTTGCATGGCCTTTTCTCTTTCCATGTTTTTCGGCAATCCCAATTTTCTTCTCTGCGCTCAGAAGGAACAGTCGTGCTGGTAGGTTAACATTAGTAACCATTCTTCACGTATGAACCTAGAGAGTATGCGCTCGCAGGCTAATCAAACACAAGGTTCCCAGTTCTGTCCTTGTCTTATATCCAGATGTTTGCACATTCTAGTAGGGGTCAATAGATAGTGACCCAGAAGTGAACCATTGCTGAATTTTTACTCACCCAGGAACATGGAAGCCCACTAATAGTGCTGCCACCACTTTCTTGGCTGAGATCAACATGCATAGCATTTGCTTACTGATCGATCAAGGAAGTATCTGCTTTCTTATGTTCTTGCTAAACTATTCAAGCATACCTTTTCTATTCACAGAAGGGCCAAGAAGCAACATTGCAGTATGTCTGGAAGGCTTTGCAGGTTCAACAATGCAGTAAGACTTTTGGGAGTGAACTGCATCATCGTGCTTGACAAACAGAACAGAAGTCATAGAATCATTGAATGGTTACAGCACAGGAGGCCATTCAGCCTATCGAGCCCATGCCAGCTCCTTGTAAGAGCAATCCAGTTAATCCCAATCCTCTGCTCTGTCCCCGTAGCCCTGCAAATTTTTTTCCTTCAAGTATTTATCCATTTCCTTTTTGAAAGCCACGATTGAATCTACTTTCACCGACCTTTCAGGCAGCGCATTCCAGATCATAATTACTCATAGAATCATAAAATCATAGAAAGGTTACAGCGCATGGAAGGAGGCCATTTGGCCCATCGAGTCCGTGCTGGCTCTATGTGCAAGAGCAATCCAGCTAGTCCCACTCCCCGCCCTATCCCCGTGGCCCTGCAAATTTTTTCCTTTCAAGTACTTATCCAGTTCTCTTTTGAAAACCACGATTCAATCTGCCTCAACCACCACCCTGGCAGTGCATTCCAGATCCTAACCACTCGCTGTGTAAAAAAGTTTTTCGTCATGTCACCTTTGGTTCTTTTGCCAATCACTTTAAATCTATGTCTTCTGGTTCTTGACCCTTCTGCCAATGGGAACATTTTCTCTCTATCTACTCTGTCTAGACCCTTCATAATTGTAAATACCTGTATCAAATATCCTCTCAATCTTCTCTATTCCAAGAAGAACAAACCCAGCTTCTCCAGTCTATCCATATAACTAAAGTCCCTCGTCCATGGAATCATTCCAGTAAATCTCCTCTGCACCCTCTCTAAGGCCTTCACATCTTTACTAAAGTGCGGTGCCCAGAACTGCACACAATTCTCCAGTTGTGGTCGAACCAGTGTTTTATGAAGGTTCATCATGACTTCCTTGCTTTTGTACTCTATGCCTCTATTTATAGAGCCCAGGATCCCGTATGCTTTCTTAACCACTTTCGCAACCTGCCCTGCCACCTTCAACAATTTGTGCACATATACCCCCAGATCTCTTTGTTCCTGTACCCCTTTTAGAATTGTGCCCTCTAATTTACATTGCCTCTCCTCTTTCTTCCTACCAAAATGTATCACTTCGCACTTTCCTGCGTTAAATTTCATCTGCCATGCGTCAGTCCATTTCGCCAGCCTGTCTATATCCTCTTGAATTCCATCACTATCCTCCTCACTGTTCACTACACTTCCAAGTTTTGTGTCATCTGCAAATTTGGAAATTGTGCCCTGTACACCCAAGTCCAAGTTATTAATATATATCAAGAAAAGCAGTTGTCCTAGTACTGACCCCTGGGAAACACCTTCGTACACCTCCCTCCAGTCTAAAAAACAACCGTTCACCGCTGCTCTCTGCTTCCTGTTACTTAGCCAATTTTGTATCCATGCTGCTACTGCCCCCTTTATTCCATAGGTTTCAATCTTGATGACAAGCCTATTATGTGGCATTTTATCAAATGCCTTTTGAAAGTCCATATACACATCAACTGCATTGCCCTCATCAACCCTCTCTGCTACCTCATCAAAAAACTCTATCAGGTTAGTTAAACACGATTTGCCTTTAACAATCCGTGCTGGCTTTCCCTAACCAATCCACGCTTATCCAAGTGACTGCTAATTCTGTCCCGGGTTATTGTTTCTAAAAGTTTCCCCACCGCCGAGGTTAAACTGACTGGCCTGTAGTTGCTGGGTTTATCCTTACACCCTTTTTTGAACAAGGGTGTAACATTTGCAATTCTCCAGTCCTCTGGCACCACCCCCGTATCTAAGGATGTTTGGAAGATTATGGCCATTACCTCTGCAATTTCCACCCTTACTTCCCTCAGCAACCTAGGATGCATCCCATCCGGACCACGTGACTTGTCTACTTTAAGTACAGCTAGCCTTTCAAGTATCTCCTCTGTATCAATTTTTAGCCCATCCAGTATCTCAACTATATCTTCCTTTACTGAAACTCTGACAGCATCTTCTTCCTGATGCAAAGTACTCATTTAGTACCTCAGCCATGCCCTCTGCCTCCATGAGTAGATCTCCTTTTTGGTCCTTGATCAGCCACCCCATCCTTTTACTACACGTTTACTGTTTACATGCTTATGGAAGACTTCTGGATTCCCTTTTATGTTTGCCGCCAGTCTATTCTCATACTCCCTCTTTGCCCCTCTTATTTCCTTTTTCACTTCCCCTCCGAACTTTCTATATTCAACCTGGTTCTCATTTGTGTTATCAACCTGACATCTGTCATATGCCCCTTTTTTCTGCTTCATCTTACTCTCTATCTCTTTTGTCATCCAGGGAGCTCTGGCTTTAGTTGCCCAACCTTTCTCCCTCATGGGAATATATCTAGACTGTACCTAATCCATCTCCTCCTTAAAGGTCGCCCATTGTTCAATTACAGTTTTGCCTGCCAACCTTTGATTCCAATTTACCTGGGCCGGATCTATTCTCATCCCACCGAAATTGGCCCTCTTCTGAGTTAGTATTTTTAATTTAGAGTGGTCCATATCCTTTTTGCTGTGTAAAGAAACTTTTTTCTCATGTCGCCTTTGGTTTTTTTGCCAATCACCTTAAATCTGTGTCCTCTGGTTTTTGACCCATCCGCTAATGGGAACAGTTTCTTTTTATTTACTTTATCTAAACCCTTCATGATTTTGAACATTTCTATCAAATCTCCTCTTAACCTCCTCTGCTCTAAGGAGAGCAACCTCAGCTTCTCCAGTCTATCCACGTAACTGAACTCCCTCATCCCTGGAACCATTCCAGTAAATCTTTTCTGCACCATCTCCAAGGCCTTCACACCTTTCCTAAAGCGTGGTGCCCAGAACTGGACACAATACTCCAGCTGTGGCTGAACCTCTGTTTTATGAAGGTTCAACATAACTTCCTTGCTTTTGTATTCTATGCCTCTATTTATAAAGCCCAGGATCCCGTATGCTTTTTGAGCCGCTTTCTCAACCTGTCCTGCCACCTTCAAAGACTTGTGCACATATACCCCCAGGTCTCCCTGTTCCTGCACCCCCTTTAGAATTGTACCATTTAGTTTATATTACCTCTCCTCATTCGTCCTGCCAAAACGTATCACTTCGCTCTTCGCACTTCTCTGCATTAAATTTCATCTGCCATGTGTCTGCCCATTTCACCAGCCTGTCTATGACCTCTCGAAGTCTATTATTATCCTCCTCACTGTTTACTTTACTTTCAAGTTTTGTGTCATCTGCAAATTTGAAAATTTTGCCCTGTACACACAAGTCCAAGTCATTTATATATATATAACAAGAAAAGCAGTGGTCCTAGAATCGACCCCTGGAGAACACCATCGTATACCTTCCTCCAGTCCGAAAAACACCAGTTCACCACTACTCTCTGTTTCCTGTCACTTAGCCAATTTCGTATCCACAATGCCACTGCCCCTTTTATTCCATGGGCTTCAATTTTGCTGACAAGTCAATTATGTGGCACTTTATCAAATGCCTTTTGAAAGTCCATATACACCACATCAACCGCATTGCCCTCATCAACCCTTTCTGTTACCTCATCAAAAAACTCAATCAAGTTGGTTAAACACAATTTGCCTTTAACAAATCTGTGCTGGCTTTCTTTTATTAATCCACACTTGTCCAAATGACTGTTAACTTTGTCCTGGATTATTGTTTCTAAAAGCTTCCCCACCACCGAGATTAAACTGATTGGTCTGTAGTTGCCAGATTAATCCTTACACACCTTTTTTGAACAAGGGTGTAACATTTGTAATTCTCCAGTTTTCTGGCACCACCGGCGTATCTAATGAGGATTGGAAGATTATGGCCAGCACCTCTGCAATTTCCTCCCATTCTTCCCTCGTAACCTAGGATGCATCTCATCCGGACCAGGTGACTTGTCCACTTTAAGTACAGCTAGCCTTTCAAGTATCTCCTCTTAATCAATTTTTAGCCCATCCAGTATCTCAACTACCTCCTCTTTTACTGTGACTTTGGCAGCATCTTCTTTCTTGATAAAGACAGATGCAAAGGACTCATTTAGTACCTCAGCCATGCCCTCTGCCTCTATGCGTATGTCTCCTTTTTGCTTAGATAAGACTTTGGATTCCCTTTTATGTTCGCCGCCAGACTATTCTCATACTCTGTCTTTGCCCCTCAATTTCCTTTCTCACTTTTCCTCTGTACTTTCTATATTCAGCCTGGTTCTCTCTTGTATTATCAACTGACATTTGTCATACACCCACTTTTTCTGCTTCATCTTGCTCTCTATCTTTTTCATCATCCAGGGAGCTCTGGCTTTGGTTGCCCTACCTTTGCCCCTCGTGGGAATGTACCTAGACTCTATGTGAATCATCTCCTCTTTAAAGGCCGCCCATTGTTCAATTACAGTTTTGCCTGCCAATCTTTGATTCCAATTTACCCGGGCCAGATCCGTTCTCAACCCACTGAAATTGACCCTACACCAATTAAGTATTTTTACCCTAGATTGCTCCTTGTCCTTTTCCATAATTAATCTAAACCTTATGATACTATGATCACCATTCCCTAAATGTTCCCCCACTGACACTTGCTCCACTTGACCTGCTTCATTCCCCAGAACCAGATCCAGCAACGCCTCCTTCCTCATTGGGCCGGAAACATACTGATCAAGAAAGTTCTCCTGAACACACTTCAGAAATTCCTCCCCCTCTTTGTCCTGTCTAGTCACTACTTTTCAGTCAAGTCCGAGTTAACTGTTAACCATTTATATTAACTCTAATATGGAGTAAATAATGACTTTTTTTTAATAATATACAATATCAAATATCCTTTTTTGAAGTTTTGTTGTAAAGCAGCTAATTGCTCCTTGATGTTACAATTATCCTGGCATGTTATATAGGACCCTACACATTGGGCATGATTTTAACTCGGAAAATCGGATGGATTGGGGGCGGCAGGGCAGTAAAGATTTTAAAAATCTAAAATCTGCCCCCATCTCGCCTCCAACCTGCCCATTTCTGGTTTTAACGGAGGCGGGACGAGGGGCGGGCGACAAATCCACTCTCAGAAGGCGGGTCAGTTACCAAAAGCCATTTTAACAGCTTTTTTGTTTTTAATTCCTGGGGACCGGGATTCCCGGGCCTTCTTCGTCACACCACGTGAGAGGAGGCAAGAAGGCCTAAAACCACAGGTAAGTGACTTTATAGCACAGCTTGTGGGCCTGGAGGAGCAAGAGTGCTTCTCCCAGGCCCAACAAGCCTACCTGCAGCGACTCCTGCCGCCCAGGATCTCCGAGCCCCCCCTCAGGATCTCCAACCCTCCCCCACGATTTTTGACCCCCTCATGATCTCCAATCCCCCACCACGATTTCCGACCCCCCTCCTGATCTCCAACCCCCCCCTTGCGATCTCCTACCCCCCCAATGATTTCCGACACCCACCCTTACGATCTCCGACCCCCTCCCTCACGATCTCTGACCCTGCGATGACCCCCGACCTCCCCTGATGACTGACTCCCCCGACACCCCCCCCCGCCGATGACTGGCCCCCCTGATGACCCCCAATGACTGACTCCCGATGACCCCTGGCCCCTCAATGACCATGATGACTGACCCCCGATGACCCCTGATGATTGACCCCCACAGTGACCCCCGACCCCCCAATCTAACACTTATCTGTTGACATGCTCTTTCTTCCTCTTCTCCCGTTCGACTGAGGCCAGCCTGTCAATCAGGCAGGCCTGTTGGGTGGGAAACCGTCAAAAAAAAAAGACATCCTTACGTCAAAATTGTAAGGACGTCCGGGTAACCCATACTTCCGGGTTTCCCATCAGGAATTCCACCCCCCCCGCCCCCTTCCCGACTCCCTGATAAAATCATGCCCATAACATCTAAGAAGTAGTACCAAGTTGTTTTGTGCAATGAATTTCAGGAAGAATTGTGTATTGTACATACATGTATTGCAACGATCATTTTGTGGCAAATCATACTAAAACATTTTTAGATGACTTTTAAAATTATATTTGCTTGTATAGCAATCTGCTTCAATTCAGAAGAATGTTTTGTACTGCTCTATACCACTTCTTACTTTTTAAATTGTGAATCTTAGCTGAACGGCAAACTTTAGCTCAAACCTAACCCGTCCGCGGAGAATAGACCTCGATTTACACCCCACCTGATTTTACACTCCATTAAAATAATGACTTCAGTCGAGCATAAATTGGGCGTGGTGTAGATCAGGTGTTCGACCCAAACCAGCCCTGTTCTCGCTGGGTGAGATAGGTTAAAATCGAGGCTTAGTCTAGGTCACCAATGAAAGAGTAGAAGAGAAGATCAAATAAATCATGACATCACTATTTTTACAAATGGTGGACTCCACTGTCACCCACTGGATAACTAGAAAACTATATTTAAGCCATTCAGCTAAGGAGAAATACTTTCAGTATACGCATTCATTATGTATAATTTTTAAAAAGCAGGTACACGTCTCTTAGTTATCATTAATTTAGTAATTTACTCAGGGGATCTGCCATTTGCACTCAGAACTGCTCTGATGACATGGTTATAAGTGACTGCCAGAGCAACTTCAGGCAATAACTTGAAAGTTAATGTTGGCAGAGTGCATTGATGTTGATCCAGTGATATCCAAATTGGTGTAACCATGTATCCAAAATGGTATGTCTCCATTAGAGGGACAGTAGCTTAGTAAATTGAAGGAAGAAAGGATTGCATTTTTTAAGAATTTCCACTAAAGTACCCTTGTTTAATGGACTGTATTTTTACCTGTCGTGGTGGAGTGAAGGACCCTTGTTCTACTAAATAATTTGTGTTGTTTCAGATCTCTTGCTGTCAGAATGATACTGTGGTGTCATTCGGTGATTTAATTACGGTTTCTTAGAAATAAATTTTTCCAAACTTAAATCATTTTTTTAATAAAGTGTTGCAAACCTGAAAAAACAAAGTCCAATTTTGTCGTACATTACAACTCACAAGGGATGTATATATATATATATATCTCAAAAGGGATCTATCTATATATATAAAATTTTACATTTGTGTGCACTTCCTGTCTTCCTGTTGTCACATTTTTGTGCTAAATTTTTCCACTATAAATTGCTACTTTATAAGGGAAACTGCCTATGTAAACATGTCATGCTGATTACACAATTATGGGTGAGTGTGGAGTAGATTTGTGATTGGTCTACCACCTCGGCTACCATTTTTTTTCAAAGGGAATTTTAAACTTCAAATTTCAAGTTGTAAATTTAAGGTTTTTGTTTCTCCTCTTGAATATCAATAATGAAATATTTTTACCTGTAGGTTTTCTTATTTTAACATTAGAATCATGCCACTTGGTCGTAGAGTTGCCAACTTTGGTTTCTTGGATCTCCACGTATTCCTGGAGGTTTTATCACATGACCTCCTGCCTTTAACTGCCACTCTCCCACGCTCCTGCCAATGGTCACTGCCAGGGAGTAATAATTTTTTACTATTTACCCACAGTAAAGTTCCTGGGTTTCACTCACCCCTTAACTGGCTGCTCCTCTTATAAGAACATAAGAAATAGGAGCAGGAGTAGGCGATACAGCCCCCAAGCCTGCTCTGCCATTCAATAAGATCATGGCTGATCTTTGACCTCAACTCCACTTACCCACCCTATTCCCATATCCCTTGATCCCCTTAGTGTTTTGAATATACTCAATGACTGAGCATCCACATCCCTCTGGGGTAGAGAATTCCAAAGATTCACAACGCTCAGAGTAAGGAAATTTCTCCTCATCTCAGTCCCTTATCTTGAAACTATGACCCCTAGTTCTAGACTCTCCCGCCAGAGGAAACAGCCTCTCAGCATCTACTCTGTCAAGCCCTCTAAGAATTTTATACATTTCTCATTCTTCTAAACACCAGAGAATATAGACCCACTCTACTCAACCTCTCCTCATAGGACAACCCTTTCATCCCAGGAATCAATCTAGTGAATCTTTGTTGCACCCCCTCAAAGGCAAGTATATCCTTCCTTAGGTAAGGAGACCAAAACTGTACACAGTACTCCAGGTGTGGCCTCACCAAAGCCCTATTTAATTGCAGCAAGACTTCCTTACTCTTATACTCCAACCCCCTTGTAATAAAGACCAATATACCATTTGCCTTCTTAATTGCTTGCTGTACCTGAATGTCAACTTGCTGTGATTCATGTACAAGGACACCCAAATCCCTCTGAACACCAACATTTATGAGTCTCTCATCTTCTAAAAAAAATTCTGCTTTTCTATTCTCCCTACCAAAGTGGATAGAAAATAGGAGTAAGAGTAGGCCATTCGGCCCTTCGGGCCTGCTCCGCCATTCAAAATGATCATGGCTGATCGTCTAACTCAGTACCCTGTTCCCGCTTTTTCCCCATATCCCTTGATCCATTTAGCATTAAGAAATATATCTATCTCCTTCTTGAATATATTTAATGACTTGGCCTCCACTGCCTTCTGTGGTAGAGAATTCCACAGGTTCACCACCCTCTGAGTGAAGAAATTTCTCCTCATCTCGGTTCTAAATGGCATACCCCGTATCCTGAGACTGTGACCCCTGGTTATGGATTCCCCAGCCATCGGGAACATCCTCCCTGCATCTAGTCTGTCTAGTCCTGTTAGAATTTTATATGTTTCGATGAGATCACCTCTCATTCTTCTAAACTCTGGTGAATATAGGCCTAGTCGACCCAATCTCTCCTCTTACGCCAGTCCTGCCATCCCAGGAATCAGTCTGGTAAAACTTTGTTGCACTCCCTCCATGGCAAGGACAGATAAGGAGACCAAAACTGCACACAATACTCCAGATGTGGTCTCACCAAGGCGCTGTATAACTGCAGTAGGACATCCCTGTTCCTGTACTCAAATCCTCTTGCAATGAACGCCAACATACCATTCGCCTTCCTAACTGCTTCCTGCACCTGAATGCTCCTTTCAGCGACTGGTATACAAGGACACCCAGGTCTCGTTGCACCTCCCCTTTTCCCAATCTTTCACCATTCAGATAATAATCTGCCTTTCTGTTTTTACAACCAAAGTGGATAACCTCACATGTATCCACGTTATACTGCATCTACCATGTTCTTGCCCACTCACCCAACTTGTCTAAATCACATTGGAGCCTCTTTGCATCCTCCTCACAGCTCACATTCCACCCCAGCTTTGTGTCGTCTGCAAACTTGGAAATGTTACATTCAGTTCCCTCATCCAAATCATTGATATATATTGTGAATAGCTGGGGCCCAATCACTGATCCCTGTGGTACCCCACTAGTCACTGCCTGCCACCCGGAAAAAGACCCGTTTATTCCTACTCTCTGTTTCCTGTCTGTCAACCAATTCTCAATCCATGCCAGTATATTCCCCCCAATCCCATGTGCTTTAATTTTGCACACAAACCTCTTGTGTGGGACCTTATCAAAAGCCTTCTGAAAATCTAAGTACATCACATCCACTGGTTCTCCCCTATCTATTCTACAAGTTACATCCTCAAAAAACTCCAGTAGATTTGTTAAGCATGATTTCCCTTTCATAAACCCATGCTGACTTTGTCCAATCCCGTTAATGCCCTCCAAGTGTTCTGTTATCACATCCTTTATAATAGACTCTAGCATTTTCCCCACTACTGATGTTAGGCTAACTGGTCTGTAATTCCCTGTTTGTTCTCTCCCTCCTTTTTTAATTTCATACACTTGGTCCCCTTTATCTACCCTGCTAGTGATAATTTCACATTTCCCCACATAATACTCCATCTGCCACCTTCTTGCTCACTTAACCTGTCTATATCCCTTTGTAGCCTCTTTGCATCCTCCTCACAACTTACTTTCCCAACTAGCTTTGTATCGTCAGCAAACTTGGATACATTACACTCAGTCCCCTCATCTAAGTCATTAATATAGATTGTAAATAGCTGAAGCCCAAGCACTGATCCTTGCGGCACCCCACTAGTTCCAACTTGAAAATGATCTGTTTATTCCTACTCTCTGTTTTCTGTCCGTTAATCAATCCTCTATCCATGCTAATATATTACCCCCACCCTCATGCGCCCTTACCTTGTGTAACAACCTTTTGTGAGATACCTTATCAAATGCCTTTTGAAAATCCAAATAGACTACATGCACTTGGTCCCCTTTATCTACCCTGCTAGTTACACCCTCAAAAAATTCTAATAGATTGTCAAACACAATTTCCCTTTCATAAAACTGTGTTGACTCTGCCTATTCATATTATGATTTTCTAAGTGCTCTGTTACCACATCCTTGATAATAGATTCCAGCATTTTCCCTACTACTGATGTTGGGCTAACTGGCCTATAGTTCCCTGTTTTCTCTCTCCCTCCTTTCTTGAACAGCAGGGTTACATTTGCTACCTTCCAATCCACAGGGACTGTTCTAGAATCTAGGGAATTCTGGAAGATCAAAATCAAAGCATCCACTATCTCTGCAGCCACCTCTTTTAAAACCCTACGATATAGTCTATCAGGTCCAGGGGATTTGTCAGCTTTCAGTCCCATTAATTTCTCCAGTACTTTTTCTTTACTAATATTAATTACTTTTAGGTTCCTCACTCTCGTTAGACCCTTGGTTCCCTACTATTTCCGGTATGGTTTTTGTGTCTATTACAGTGAAGATGGATACAAAATATTTGTTTAACGTCTCTGTCATTCCCTTATTCCCCATTATAAATTCTCTCGGCACTGCTTCCACTCACCACATTGCTGCTGCTCCAAGCTCTGCAGCAAATGCTGAGCCCCATACACACCCATTCCCTAGCCTCCCTCTCTTCCCCTTGCATGAGCTCCAGTCTCCAATCTCCATCTCTCCCCATCCCTTTCCTCCAGAGCCCCCTGTCTCCCTCCCCCCCCCCCCACAAGTTCCCATGCCCTGAGCCCCAATCCCCAATTTCCTTCTCTCCCCATTCCCTAGTCTCCCTTTCCCCCCACCCCCGGCGCCCCGGTCCCGTTTCCCTATCCCACAACCCTCAGTACACTGTCACTTTCTCCCCCCTCCTTGAACCCCCGACCCCCCTCCTGTCCCTGGTCATCCATTCTCCCCCCTCCAAACTCCAATCCCCTGTCCCTGTTTACCCTCGTCCAACCCACCCTACTCCTGCACCTCTCCCCGCTCCATCTCTGTCTCCCATTTTAGATTCCTGGTGACATTTCTGGTCACCCCTAAGCAAGGACC
Organism: Heptranchias perlo; assembly: GCF_035084215.1. NCBI lineage: Eukaryota > Metazoa > Chordata > Chondrichthyes > Hexanchiformes > Hexanchidae > Heptranchias > Heptranchias perlo. The sequence continues at coordinate 57,479,414 of NC_090330.1, forward strand.
AGTTCAGTGTGCTGCCGGTTGGGGGGGGGGGGGGGCGCGGAGGGCTTGTGACGTCACTGAGCCGGAGCCTTCTCTGCAGTGGCAGCCGGTGATATCACAGAGCAAGGGGGAGTGGGGGCGACACTGTGGCAAGAAATTTATAGAGCAAAGTTCTCCCAGCTGCCCATGAGATTCATGCTCCATTCCAGGAGACTCCCAGACAATTTATTGCCCATCCATAAGTTACCCTGAGAATGCGGGCCTTCCCCTTGAAGTGACGGCATTATGTTCGGTAAGGAATGCCAGGAAATCAGCCCAAAACAATGGAAGAACTTGCATTTATATGGTGCATTTCACAACCTCATGACATCCCAAAGCGCTTCATGGCCAATTAAGTATTTTTGACGAGTAGCCACTATTGTAATGTAGGGACGAAAAGGCAATATACGTCCGAGTCAGAATATAAGAACATAAGAAACAGGAGCAGGAGTAAGCCAAGTAGCCCCTCAAACCTGCTCCGCCATTCAATAAGACCATGGCTGATCTTCGACCTCAACTCCACTTTCCTCTCCGATACTCATAATCCCTTGATTCCCTTAGAATGGTGCGTGACTTGGAGAATTTGCTGTTCTTATTTTGATACATTTCACAAGGGATTAATTTTAAAATAAATCGGTTCAAACACAAGTCCTTCCAGCCGGCAATTACTGGAGCACGTGCTGACAAACCGCCACTCGCGCGCCTGGCCACCTTGGCACCGGAAGTCCGTGTCAACAGAGCGGAGGGTTTTTTAAATTGCTTAAATTTTGAAATATTGAGTTGGATTTTCTATAATTGCGATCGTTTTCAGCAAACGATTCAGCAAATTTAAAGGGGATCGGTAAGTACACCATGTGGTGCAGATAATTAAAGTGGGGACGGATTGCTCGAGCCCTTTAATCGGCCGATCGGAGGGGAGCGAGTCAAAGCCGTTAGAGGCGGAGACCGGGGCCGGGCCGTGCGCAGCCTCTGTTTGCGCCAATTCATAAACAAGCGGCGGCTGGATGCGGTCTCAGCTTGGCTGGGTTGGGTGTCGTGGGGCTGCTGTCAGTTACATTAAACACGTGCAGTGTGGAGAAGGCTATATAAATGTTTCCAAAACTTGTTTAGGGGCAAAATTGCCAATAGGGAAGCCAGCTTAAGAAATCAGAGACAAATTGCTGTAAACCCACCTAAACATAGGGGTTTACTTTTTTTGAATAGTGACCTACCAAAATGGGTCACTTCATAGTCTGTTTCAGAAATAATAATGTATCGTAAAGGGGTTGGTGAGAAAGTAGATGTAATAGAGGAGAATGTGGAACAATTATTAGAAATAACTGCAAAGAGATCGGTTCTGAAAGAATGATCAGAAATCCAAGTGGATAAATCACCCTGTCCTAATGGCATACACTCATGGCTGTTAAAATATGTCAATGAAGGGATAGATAGCAGATGCTCACAGCAGAATTTTAAAATTATCATTAGCTATGCAAATTGTACTGGATGACTGGAAGGGAGCTAATATGACATAAAGCAACTGCAGAGGCTGGAAATCTGAAAACAAAAACAGGAAAAAGTTAGAAATACTCAGCAGGTCAGGCAGCATCTGTGGAGAAACAAAAATCAATCAGTCAACGTTTTAGATCTGTGGGTCAGCCACATATCTAAATGTAAAAGTGGCAAGTGCCTGAAGGCAGTTTTGTCATGTGCACCAAGCATCCCTTTGTCAGTGTTTGTGCCACTAGTCTACTGTACTACCATTCATGTTCTAATGGCAGAAAATATTTTGACTCTGTCAGTTCTGTATTTATGCATCTGTAGATGCACCAGCTTCCCCTAACTTCAAAAGAAGCCAGGTGAGAAGGGAAAATTTGGCTTCTGCTATTATTATGAAAATAGAACTGCGATTTCATGCGTTATTGCAATTTAAAAGAATGTGATCCTCTCTCAGAGGATCGTGAGTCTGTGGAAGTCCCACAGAGTTCGGTGGAGGCAGGATCACTGAATATTTTTAATTGTAAACAATTTTACAACACCAAGTTATAGTCCAGCAATTTTATTTTAAATTCACAAGCTTTCGGAGGCTACCTCCTTCCTCAGGTGAACGATGTGGAAATGAAGTCCTCGAAATGAAGTCGCATTTATAATTCACAGAACAATGCTTGGTGATAACAGACAGTTTTTTCAACTGCCCGTTGCCAAGGCAATCAGTGTGCAGACAGACAGGTGTTACTTGCCAGGTCTCAGAATATACAAATCACCAAAAAAAACAACAAACAAAAAAAAAACAGAGATAGAGAGGTAGAAACATAGAAAAGACAGCAACTGACCCGTTATATTAAAAACAGATAACATTTGTTCGCTGGTGGGGTAACGTGTAGCGTGACATGAACCCAAGATCCCGGTTGAGGCCGTCCTCATGGGTGCGGAACTTGGCTATCAATTTCTGCTCGACGATTTTGCGTTGTCGTGTGTCTCGAAGGCCGCCTTGGAGTACGCTTACCCGAAGGTCGGTGGCTGAATGTCCTTGACTGCTGAAGTGTTCCCCGACTGGGAGGGAACCCTCCTGTTTGGTGATTGTTGCGCGGTGTCCGTTCATCTGTTGTCGCAGTGTCTGCATGGTCTCGCCAATGTACCATGCTCTGGTCCGTGGGTACTGAGTTTTTGTAGGAAGTCTGTAGTGTCGCGACAGAAGCTGGGGGTTCCCTGTACGATGGGTTTCAGGATGCCCTCGATGTATCCAGAGAGGTTCTCACACAGGGTTCCGTTGCCTGATACGATAGGACGTCCGGTACCCACGGACCAGTTGAACCAGGAACACTTCTCACCACGATGGACGTCTCGGCACTCTACACCAGTATCCCCCACGATGACGGCATCGCTGCGACAGCATCAATACTCAACACCAACAACAGCCAATCTCCGGACGCCATCCTACAACTCATCCGCTTCATCCTGGATCACAATGTCTTCACCTTCGATAACCAGTTCTTTACCCAAACACACGGAACAGCCATGGGGACCAAATTCGCACCCCAATACGCCAACATTTTCATGCACAAGTTCGAGCAGGACTTCTTCACTGCACAAGACCTCCAACCAACACTATGCACCAGATACATCGACGACATTTTCTTTCTATGGACCCACGGCGAAGAATCACTGAAGAGACTACACGATAACATCAACAAGTTCCATCCCACCATCAAGCTCACCATGGACTACTCCTCAGAATCAGTTTCTTTCTTGGACACACGAATCTCCATCAAAGACGGGCACCTCAGCACCTCACTCTACCGCAAGCCCACGGACAACCTCATGATGCTCCACTTTTCCAGCTTCCACCCTAACCACGTCAAAGAGGCCATCCCCTATGGACAGGCCCTGCGAATACACAGGGTCTGCTCAGACAAGGAGGAACGCGATGGACACCTACAGACGCTGAAAGACGCCCTAGTAAGAATGGGATATGACGCTCGACTCATCGATCGACAGTTCCGACGGGCCACAGCAAAAAATCGCATAGACCTCCTCAGGAGACTAACACGGGACGCAACCAACAGAGTACCCTTTGTCGTCCAGTACTTCCCCGGAGCGGAGAAACTACGCCATGTTCTCCGCAGCCTTCAACATGTCATCAATGACGACGAACACCTCGCTATGGCCATCCCCACACCTCCACTACTCGCCTTCAAACAGCCACCCAACCTCAAACAGACCATCGTTCGCAGCAAATTACCTAGCTTTCAAGAGAACAGCGTCCACGACACCACACAACCCTGCCGCAGTAACCTCTGCAAGACATGCCAGATCATCGACACAGATACCACCATCACACGAGAGGACACCACCCACCAGGTGCATGGTTCATACTCCTGTGACTCGGCCAACGTTGTCTACCTCATACGTTGCAGGAAAGGATGCCCCAGAGCATGGTACATTGGCGAGACCATGCAGACACTGCGACAACGGATGAACGGACACCGCACAACAATCGCCAAACAGGAGGGTTCCCTCCCAGTCGGGGAACACTTCAGCAGTCAAGGACATTCAGCCACCGACCTTCGGGTAAGCGTACTCCAAGGCGGCCTTCGAGACACACGACAACGCAAAATCGTCGAGCAGAAATTGATAGCCAAGTTCCGCACCCATGAGGACGGCCTCAACCGGGATCTTGGGTTCATGTCACGCTACACGTTACCCCACCAGCGAACAAATGTTATCTGTTTTTAATATAACGGGTCAGTTGCTGTCTTTTCTATGTTTCTACCTCTCTATCTCTGTTTTTTTTTTGTTTGTTGTTTTTTTTGGTGATTTGTATATTCTGAGACCTGGCAGGTAACACCTGTCTGTCTGCACACTGATTGCCTTGGCAACGGGCAGTTGAAAAAACTGTCTGTTATCACCAAGCATTGTTCTGTGAATTATAAATGCGACTTCATTTCGAGGACTTCATTTCCACATCGTTCACCTGAGGAAGGAGGTAGCCTCCGAAAGCTTGTGAATTTAAAATAAAATTGCTGGACTATAACTTGGTGTTGTAAAATTGTTTACAATTGTCAACCCCAGTCCATCACCGGCATCTCCACATCATGAATATTTTTAAGGCTGAGCTAGATAGATTCCTGATTAACAAGGGAGTCAAAGGTTATAGTAGGTAGACAGGAAAGTAGGGTTGAGGTCACAATCAGATCAGCCATGATCTTATCAAATGGCAGAGGAGGCTCGAGGGGCGGAATGGTCTACCTCTGCTCTTAATTCGTATGTTCGTATGATTCTATTCCAGCATCCATAGCATAAGTGAGAGTTCTCTATTAAAACAAAAGGCCTTGTAGTTTTTCCTTTAGCTGCAAGTTGGAAGAGTCAAGCCCTGCAAACCTCAGGACACTGCTGGAGTTTCACCAGATAAAATTGTACATCTTTCCTGCATAGAGCATGAGTAAAGTTCTGCTTCTCCGGTCAGGACTATCCTACCTGTTAAGACATTTGCTCACTACTCATGACAATGAGGCACATGTAGCTACCTAAGTCTTTGTGGAGTAGATCATTGAGATGTTGAAACCAAGATCCAGATAGTTCATCACACCAGGGGAAGTCTTGTGGTACAGCCTGGCGAAGATATCCCAGATCATTGTATGTGCCATATCCTTGACGATCCCTTTGACCTATTTCTCTCCTTTATGGCTGTCAGCCTTGGCTCAGTGGTAGCACTCTTGCCCCTGAGTTTAGAAGGTTGTGAGTTCAAATCCCACTCCAGGGACTTGAGCACATAATGGAGGCTAATACTTGAGTGATGCTGGCTTTCAGATTAGATGTTAAACTGAGGCCCCATCTCAGGTGGATGTAAAAGATCCTATGGGACTATATTGAAGAAGAGTGGAGAAGTTCTCCCTGCTGTCCTGGCCAATATTTATCACTGAAACAGATTATCTGTTCATTGTGGGAAATTGACTGCAGCATTTCCTATATTACAGCAGTGACTACACTCCAAAGTACCTCATTGGCTGTAAAAGCACTTTAGGACCGCATAAGATCATGAAAGGCACTATATAAATGCAAGTTCTTTCTTTCATCTCAATTAATGACAAAGCTATTTATGACCACTTTGTTGCCTTCCTTCAACTCACGCCCTCTCTTCAGTTATGCAAAGCCATAATTCCACACTTGGGGGTGCCTTATTGTGACAAAAATTGTTTTTTTTGGGCTAGATTTGACTTGGTGGCTGCCCCTTTAATTTCAGTTGAAATGAAGTACCATCACTGGCTGGAAGATGTAATTGCAGCATATCTGTGCGCTGGAGGCGGGAGGTGCACCCGAGATCCCGGGATTTATTTTAACGCCACTTCACGTTAGTGGCCAGCAGGGAAATTAACCTACACAAATGAAGCGCCAAACAAGGGCAGCAGCGCCAAATACCATCGCAACGGCGGCAGCAAACGCCACCAATAGCTGACAGGATCTTCCTTAGTTAAAACGTCTGGTATTAGAAACAGAAACAATAACTTATGACGAAGGATAGGGAAAACAGGGCTTTTATTAACATTGGTCATAAACGTTGGTCAATTAGTGTGGGTTCTTGCAACTTTCAATCCTAGTAAAACAGAAGGAAGTTACTCCTCGACGAGAAAGATAACCTAAGGGTAAGTGTAAGTGTATTTGAGATTTTACAAACATTAGCCGTGTTAGGACACTCCGTTATGGTGATTGATGTAGCTCAGAGCCAAAATGCACAATTAGCATTCATTCCACTGGCAGGACGCATATGTGAACGTCGGCTGAGGCCAGGATCAGGATGCTCCTTACATTTGGCTACCAACATTCACAGTCTGGAGTGGCATAAAGAATGGGCACCTTAGAAACATTAATTATATTAAAGTTTTGGTTTTTATTTGGTAATGAATTAATATTGCACAGTAAATAAGTGACCGATTTGATTTGACATTCGTATACAAACTTATATTAAGTACCAGAAAAACTGCTAGATAAAAAATATTGGATAGATTTGAGTGATGATCAAGGAATAAAAGAAAGAACTTGCATTTATATAGCGCAATTCGCTCCCTCAGGACGTCCCAATGTGCTTTACAGCCAATTAATTATTTTGAAGTGTGTTCGTAAATAAATGCAGTAGCCAATTTTCACACAGCGAAGCCCGGCAAACAGCAATGACATAAATGACCTATTAATCTGTTTTGGGGGTTTCTCAAAGCATATTGTGACATTTCCCTCCTGACTTTTCTACCCTTATTATGTCGAACTGACTGGTCATATTTGATTTCTATGCAGCAGTGTCCCTGAACCTGAAATTCAACAAAATCACTGTGAAATGATGTCATGTCTAAACTTTTCACTAGATGGAGCTTGTGTAACGTTAATAGCAGAATAACAGGTTCAAATACTGCATGGCTGGTGTGTTAGCACCACCAAGTTCTTGGACTAATTCTCACAATAAGTGGAAGGAATGGGAGCAAATAACTGTTAAAATTAAGAAGCTTCCAGTCAAACTTCTATCTAAACATAATCTCTTTACATTAAAAAAAATTAAACTTGTGGTCACTAAGTTTCATAAATACAGAATATTTTGAATAATTTGTTCAGCCTCAGTGGTGGGGCAAAAGTTTGGGGCATTGAGTGACATAATTATGTAAATGCCTCTCACGGACACAAATTCAGAGAGGAAGCTTAACAGTTTTTGGGCCTATTTCTCAAGATGTTCATATGTTAAAGGAGATATCAGGAGGGGTAACCAAGAGCTTGGTCAAAGAGGTGAGTTTTGAGGAGGGTCTTAAAGGATGAGAGGAAGCTGGAGAGACCAGGGGGTTTATAGAGGAAAATCCAGAGCTTGAGGCCGAAGGGGCGGAAAGCATGACAGTCAAGTGTGGGGTGGATGCACAAGAGGCCAGAGTCGGCAATGGAGAGTTCAGACAGGGGTGATGGATGAGTGGGACTTGGTACAGGATAGGATACAGGCTGAAAACTCACAGGTATTGGAAGGTTTTAGAGAGGTGGTGGAGAGTTAGAGCTGGGTGTTGTCAGCATACATGTGGAAGCTGACCCCATTTCTGCAGGTGATTTGCCAAGGGGCAGTATGTAAATTAGGAAGAGGAAAGGGCCAAGGATAGATTATTGGGAAATTCTGGAGGTAATGGGGTAGGGAAAGAGAACCTGCTGTTGGCGATTCTCTGGCTACGATTGGTGTGGAAAGAGTGGAACCAAGCGATGGTGGTCCCACTGAGCGGGACAACGGAGGAGAGGCGTAGTAGGAGAACTAGTGTTAGAGGACGGGTTCTTGTTTACAATTTATTCCTTAAATCAATAACATTCTTAAACATTGACTATCAGGTGTCACGGATTTATTAAGTGTACAGTACATGTATAATAGTATTTAAACATACACTTAAAAGGCAGTACTTACGGCTAAACCTTGCTGGTTTAGTTGGGGGTTCAAACTTGTTACAGTTCTGAACTCAACAGCTTAGGCCTTTACGAATCCAAATACTCATTACCAATGGGCTAAAATACAATTCTGTATAAGGAGAATTTAATTGACTTATCCTTTATCAATAACTTTAGTTTTCCTTACTTAACGAGTTCTTTTTCCGTAGACTGATACCGCTCCATTACTTTGTTATCTTATCGATCGTTTCATTCTTGTGACATACAATTGCTATTTGAGCAAGTGAAATCATTGATTATAAGTATGTCTTTGATTCAGTACCATTTCATATCAGTCAATCACCTCCTTCTAAAGAAACCCCCATTAAAAAGGATGATGTATGCCCAGATGTTTTCCTTTGCACAAAAATCTATTTTTCCTGCACTTGTTGTCAACTGATTAAATATATGATTCAGAATGCAATGGCATGTCTTTTAATTAAGTTTATTGAAGTGACTAAACTGACCATTGCTGTAGGGTCAATCCTGGATCAATAGTCCAGTGGTACTTTAAATTGACTTAAACTTCCCTGCTTAGCAGACAAAGGCTAAAGATTAATATTACTACAATATAAAGAGAAATCAACAGTAGTGTAACATTAACAGACTTCAGGAGAGTTTGATTAATTGTTTCCCAATTCTGTTAAAGGGATTCAGCTGCTTCTCCTTCATCCACTTCCACTCCACTTAACAGTCTGAAACATAACTTACACATTGCTCTGATAAAGAACAAACCTAATTTTTAAAAATTAAGTTGCTAAAAACACATTTTTGGCACAACATATTTAAAAAAAATTAAAATAATCTCAATTTTAAAAATTACATTTCTAACTAGTTATAAAAGAAGAAAATCTGCCCTTTGAAACAAGTTGACTGTAATGCCTGTACATGCAACCTTCTTTAGGAAATGGCATGGAACTGTGATTAAAACAGGAAATGCTGTAATAATACAGCAGAATCATAAGCATCTGCAAAGAGAAAAGACAGGTTAACGTTTCAGGTGTACACCATTTGTGAGAAGGGGAAGAGAAGTGAGTCCCTTAATAACAAAATGGAAGGGGGTGGTAGAGAACAAAAGGCAGATGTCTAGAATCGGATCTAGTGATGGTAAATTATGGATTAATTTATTCTACAACAGGATATTCAGTGGAAAGTGGACCAACTTCAATCCACATAGCAGTGTTGTCCCTAGGATTTTAGTAATATCTCATGATGGGCATTTGAAATTTTCATACTCTAGTCTCTTGACCTGTTAAAAATACGCACAAGTAGAATTACAGATTTTGACCCTCCATGCCAGAATTGTGTTTGGAGAGAGCATTTTGAGCTATATAACCCTAGTATGTAATACCAGTGATTGAAGGTCTGCTGCTGATGATATTGGTGGGAACAATTTGAAGGATATTCTTATGCTCCTCTTGTGATAAATTAAGAGTATCTTGCAACATTAAAGTGTACTGATTTAAATGCAACTTTTTTCCCTATAGCGTAATTTTTTAAAATATTTGTTCATGGGATGTGGGCATCGCTGACGAGGCCAGCATTTATTGCCCATCCCTAATTGCCCTTGAGAAGGTGGTGGTGAGCCGCTGCAGTCCGTGTGGTGAAGGTTCTCCCACAGTGCTGTTAGGAAGGGAGTTCAAGGATTTTGACCTAGCGACGAGGAAGGAACGGCGATATATTTCCAAGTCGGGATGGTGTGTGACTTGGAGGGGAACGTGCAGGTGGTGTTGTTCCCATGTGCCTGCTGCTGTTGTCCTTCTAGGTGGTAGAGGTCGCGGGTTGGGAGGTACTATTGAAGAAACCTTGGTGAGTTGCTGCAGTGCATCCTTTGGATGGTACACACTGCAGACACAGTGTGTCGGTGGTGAAGGGAGTGAATGTTTAGGGTTGTGGATGGGGTGCCAATCAAGCGGGCTGCTTTGTCCTGGATGGTGTCGAGCTTCTTGAGTGTTGTTGGAGCTGCACTCATCCAGGCAAGTGGAGAGTATTCCATCACACTCCTGACTTGTGCCTTGTAGATGGTGGAAAGGCTTTGGGGAGTCAGGAGGTGAGTCACTCGCCGCAGAATACCCAGCCTCTGACCTGCTCTTGTAGCCACAGTATTTATATGGCTGGTCCAGTTAAGTTTCTGGTCAACGGTGACCCCCAGGATGTTGATGGTGCGGGATTTGGTAATGCCTTTGAATGTCAAGGGGAGGTGGTTAGACTCTCTCTTGTTGGAGATGGTCATTGCCTGGCACTTGTCTGACGCGAATGTTACTTGCCACTTATGAGCCCAAGCCTGGATGTTGTCCAGGTCTTGCTGCATGTGGGCTCGGACTGCTTCATTATCTGAGGGGTTGCGAATGGAACTGAACACTGTGCAATCATCAGTGAACATCCCCATTTCTGACCTTATAATGGAGGGAAGATCATTGATGAAGCAGCTGAAGATGGTTGGGCCGAGGACACTGCCCTGAGGAACTCCTGCAGCAATGTCCTGGGGCTAAGATGATTGGCCTCCAACAACCACTACCATCTTCCTTTGTGCAAGGTATGACTCCAGCCACTGGAGTGTTTTCCCCCTGATTCCCACTGACTTCAATTTTACTAGGGCTCCTTGGTGCCACACACGGTCAAATGCTGCCTTGATGTCAAGGACAGTCACTCTCATCTCACCTCTGGAATTCAGCTCTTTTGTTCATGTTTGGACCAAGGCTGTAATGACATCTGGTACCAATATGGTAAATAACACTGCGTAAGAGTTTCTATAGCGACAGAAAAAGGTAACTTGGAGTTCTCTGTACAATCTTGATTGCCACACCTCAAAAAAATTTAAGAGAGGATGCGGAGAAGAGCAACAAGAATGTTCCTAAATGTAAAGCGATGAGCTACAATGAAAATGGAAACGCTTGAGCTCTACAGTTCTCAAATTAGTTAAGGGGAGTTTCATCAAGCTTTGTAAAGGATTAAATGGTATAGATAATTTGACCCCAGAATATGGGTCATGTGGAGCATTAACACCAGCAGGGACCAGTTGGGCCAAATGGCCTGTTTCTGTGCTGTAGACTCTATGTAATATTACTTCAAGATGAGTGACACAGGACAAGAAATTATGTTTAAATTAGTGAAAAGGAAATTCAGAACTCATCTTAGTGAAAATTACTTAATCATCAGGGAAATAGCATTTGGAACAGTCTACCAGCTAAGGCACTAGAGTCAAAGACATTAGAAGAGTTCAAAATGAAATTGGATACCAGACTACGTGTACTTTCCAGCAGTGACCATTGGCTAGTCATCAGGAGAGACACTGAAACCAATTGTAGCAATGCTACTGGAACCCTTGTTAAGATCTGCGATCTTAACGCAGACTAGATAATCAATCTGGAACCTTCCTGGTCTATATGGTTTAGTACCACACCACATGGTGCAATACCCACAAAGTCATCCAGGAAGATGTTACCCATAATTTTTTATTACCAAAAAGGATAATGAAAGGGTTAAATATAACTACTATGAAAGGATTAGTATTTCAGTGCTCTGTGTTCAATACCTGATACTATATTTCTTCATTATCTAGACGAACTGCTGCAATGGAGGAAGTAATAAAAGGGTTGGAGAAGAGTGGTGGATTACGGTATGCTTCTTTGTTCTATATTCTTTGTACATTGAAGACAAAAAAAAAGGACGTCATGACAATGGTTGTGATCTTAATGAGTCAAATTGTTATTTGAGTGCAGCCCTTAAAAAGAAACTATACAACATTAAACCATCTGCCTATATTGTTTAATTATTCATAACCATGAAAACACATGGTATGTGACTATGCAAAACTGGTTCTGACAGCTATAAAACCACTAAACAGTCACTTTTAAAACACTTAAATAAAGATTTGGGGAAGGAAGAGAGAGGAATAAACATATAAATAAACCATAAGCAAATACTGCAACTCCACCTTGGGAGGGGGGAGCAAAAATTAATATTTTAATTAAATAACTGGGATATGAATACAAACATAACTCAGCTATATCTTTCAGTATCAGTAAGGTGGGTAATATATTTACTGTATGTCTATCATTTGATGATTTGTTACATGATAGTGATGGGCATGGTTAAATTTAGCCTGTAGCCTGACCACAGTAAATATCAGAAATGGGACTCCAGTTCCCAGACCACAGGGTCAAAATTCCATAGTTGTTTTCCTGGAGATTACAGGGTCAGGGGGAGGGCACCTAATTAGTGTAGCGTAGGTTGGCACACTACAGGAACATCTCCAGCACCTGCCTGCTCCATTTAGCCGGAAACTCCGGTGCCTGCCCACCACTGGGAGGGATTAACACTTATTGTATTTTGGTGGTACATAGTTTTAGGTTTAAACTATGAACTCTCAAAATGCAATAAGGTGTAAGTTTGGGAAAAAACAAATTAAGCATATAACTGACTGAAACTCCCTTAATTTGTATTTAGATTTGCAGAACCTCAATAATGTAGTCTTTAGAAGTACAGATCTAAACATATAAAAAATGAAAATGTTAGGTTATTTGAAAATTAATGGTAGTACACATATTGAAATGAAGTGTTCCTGATTTCTCGGGTTTGCATACCTGATTTTCAAGTTTGCACATTGGGAGATTTGGTGGTTAAAATGGCCCTGGCTGCATTCTCCCACATGTGCAGGTACGGTAGCATAGTGGTTATGTTACTGGGCTAGCAATCCAGAGGCCTGGACTAAAATCCAAAGTCATGAGTTCAAATCCCGCCACGGCAGCTGGCGAATTTAAATTCAATTAATTAATTAAATTCAATTAATTAAATAAAAATCTGGAATTAAAATACTAGTATCAGTAATGATGGCCATGAAACTACCGGATTGTTGTAAAAACCCATCTGGTTCACTAATGTCCTTTAGGGAAGGAAGCCTGCCGCCCTTACCCGGTCTGGCCGATATGTGACTCCAGACGCACAGCAATGTGGTTAATTCTTAATTGCCCTCTGAAATGGCCTAGCAAGCCACTCAGTTGTAAAATCTCGCTACGAAAAGTCATAATAAGAATAAAACCGGATGGACCACCCGGCATCGGACCACGAGGCAACGGACACGACAACGGCAAAACACCAAGCCCAGTCGACCCTGCAAGGTCCTCCTTACTAACATCTGGGGACTTGTGCCAAAATTGGGAGAGCTGTCCCACAGACTAGTCAAGCAACAGCCTGACATAGCCATACTTACAGAATCATATCTTTCAGCCAACGTCCCAGACTCTTCCATCACCATCCTTGGGTATGTCCTGTCCCACCGGCAGGACAGACCCACCAGAGGTGGCGGTACAGTGATATACAGTCAGGAGGGAGTGGCCCTGGGAGTCCTCAACATTGACTCTGGACCCCATGAAATCTCATGGCATCAGGTCAAACATGGGCAAGGAAACCTCCTGCTGATTACCACCAACCGTCCTCCCTCAGCTGATGAATCAGTCCTCCTCCATGTTGAGCACCACTTGGAGGAAGCACTGAGGGTAGCAAGGGCACAAAATGTACTACTGGGTGGGGGACTTCAATGTCCATCACCAAGAGTGGCTCGGTAGCACCACTACTGGCCGAGTCCTGAAGGACATAACTGCTAGACTGGGCCTGCGGCAGGTGGTGAGCGAACCAACACGAGGGAAAAACTTACTTGACCTCGTCCTCACCAATCTCCCTGTCGCAAATGCATCTGTCCATGACAGTATTGGTAGGAGTGACCACCGCACAGTCCTCGTGGAGATGAAATCCCGTCTTGGCACTGAGGACACCATCCAACGTGTTGTGTGGCACTACCACCGTGCTAAATGGGATAGATTCAGAACGGATCTAGCAGCTCAAAACTGGGCATCCATGAGGCGCTGTGGGCCATCAGCAGCAGCAGAATTGTATTCCAGCACAATCTGTAACCTCATGGCCCGGCATATTCCTCACTCTACCATTACCAACAAGCCAGGGGATCAACCCTGGTTCAATGAGGAGTGTAGAAGAGCATGCCAGGAGCAGCACCAGGCGTACCTAAAAATGAGGTGCCAACCTGGTGAAGCTACAACTCAGGACTACATGCATGCTAAACAGCAGAAGCAACATGCTATAGACAGAGCTAAGCAATTCCACAACCAACGGATCAGATCAAAGCTCTGCAGTCCTGCCACATCCAGTCGTGAATGGTGGTGGACAATTAAACAACTAACGGGAGGAGGAGGCTCTGCAAACATCCCCATCACTCAATGATGGCGGAGTCCAGCACGTGAGTGCAAAAGACAAGACTGAAGCGTTTGCAACCATCTTCAGCCAGAAGTGCCGAGTGGATGATCCATCTCAGCCTCCTCCCGATATCCCCACCATCACGGAAGCCAGTCTTCGGCCAATTCGATTCACTCCACGTGATATCAAGAAACGGCTGAGTGCACTGGATACAGCAAAGGCTATGGGCCCCGACAACATCCCAGCTGTAGTGCTGAAGACTTGTGCTCCAGAACGAGCTGCGCCTCTAGCCAAGCTGTTCCAGTACAGCTACAACACTGGCATCTACCCGACAATGTGGAAAATTGCCCAGGTATGTCCTGTCCACAAAAAGCAGGACAAATCCAATCCGGCCAATTACCGCCCCATCAGTCTACTCTCAATCATCAGCAAAGTGATGGAAGGTGTCGTCGACAGTGCTATCAAGCGGCACTTACTCACCAATAACCTGCTCACCGATGCTCAGTTTGGGTTCCGCCAGGACCACTCGGCTCCAGACCTCATTACAGCCTTGGTCCAAACATGGACAAAAGAGCTGAATTCCAGAGGTGAGGTGAGAGTGACTGCCCTTGACATCAAGGCAGCATTTGACCGAGTGTGGCACCAAGGAGCCCGAGTAAAATTGAAGTCAATGGGAATCAAGGGGAAAACTCTCCAGTGGCTGGAGTCATACCTAGCACAAAGGAAGATGGTAGTGGTTGTTGCAGGCCAATCATCTCAGCCCCAGGGCATTGCTGCAGGAGTTCCTCAGGGCAGTGTCCTAGGCCCAACCATCTTCAGCTGCTTCATCAATGACCTTCCCTCCATCATAAGGTCAGAAATGGGGATGTTCGCTGATGACTGCACAGTTTTCAGTTCCATTCGCAACCCCTCAGATAATGAAGCAGTCCGAGCCTGCATGCAGCAAGACCTGGACAACATCCAGGCTTGGGCTCATAAGTGGCAAGTAACATTCGCGCCAGACAAGTGCCAGGCAATGACCATCTCCAACAAGAGAGAGTCTAACCACCTCCCCTTGACATTCAACGGCATTACCATCGCCGAATCCCCCACCATCAACATCCTGGGAGTCACCATTGACCAAAAACTTAACTGGACCAGCCATATAAATACTGTGGCTACGAGAGCAGATCAGAGGCTGGGTATTCTGCGGCGAGTGACTCACCTCCTGACTCCCCAAAGCCTTTCCACCATCTACAAGGCACAAGTCAGGAGTGTGATGGAATACTCTCCACTTGCCTGGATGAGTGCAGCTCCAACAACACTCAAGAAGCTCGACACCATCCAAGATAAAGCAGCCCGCTTGATTGGCACCCCATCCACCACCCTAAACATTCACTCCCTTCACCACCGGCGCACTGTGGCTGCAGTGTGCACCATCCACAGGATGCACTGCAGCAACTCGCCAAGGCTTCTTCGACAGCACCTCCCAACCCGCGACCTCTACCACCTAGAAGAACAAGAGCAGCAGGCGCATGGGAACAACACCACCTGCACGTTCCCCTCCAAGTCACACACCATCCCGACTTGGAAATATATCGCCGTTCAAAATCGCTGGGTCAAAATCCTGGAACTCCCTTCCTAACAGCACTGTGGGAGAACTGTCACCACACGGACTGCAGCGGTTCAAGAAGGCGGCTCACCACCACCTTCTCGAGGGCAATTAGGGATGGGCAATAAATGCCGGCCTCGCCAGCGACGCCTACATCCCGTGAACGAATAAAAAAAAACAGTCGAGGGAGCTTGTAGGAGAGCACATGATGGTGCTATCCTGAGAGACAGCATTATCATGCATGTACACCCCTGCCAGACCACAGTACTATAAGCATCTGAGGGAGACTCCACATTGGTTGTGTGATGACTTTATTGATATGGAATAAGTAAAGTAAACACAATCACTTTAGCAATAGTACAGAGGAATAAGCAAAACGGTATTATCCGCTCCTCTGCATAGAGACACAACCCTGCCTCTTCTTGATGTTCTTCCTTCAATTCTCTGCAAGTCCTGTCTTTCTCCCAGTTTATACCTTGTCTCCCTTCCTGCCTTGTGCACTATCACCTGCTTCCTACTTTTACGTCAATTGCATCCAATCCACTTAATTAATATGCAAACTCGCCTAAGGATTGTGTGAAGATCGTAATCTCACCAGCTGCCCCTGATTTCCCCTTGATCAATATCAACAGCCTTCATGCTGTGATCAAATGGCCCTCTTATCAATAGCTCACACAAATGTGGTCAAACAATTTCAGCTTACTGTGGTAGTCACTCCAGTATTACCCAAAACTTATTCACCCCATGTTTGAATTCTTCCATTACCACCCTGCTTGCTTTAAGCTAATACTTTAAAATATAATTTTACCATCACCACCCTGCTTGCTTACAGTACTGGGCACGGCCCGGGTTCGTAACTGATTAGCAGGAAAGCAGGCTGAATGGTACCAATCACATTGAAGACAGCCCTTTCCACTTTGATGTGTAACTCATCTATGGTGGCAGTCACAGCATGCCATGCTGGAAGCTATGACTGTCCTTAGATCTTCCGTTTGGGAGCCATTGCTGCAGATTGTTCTGGAGCTGCCACCTGCATGGCAAGTGCCACAGATGTGGGGAGTGGGCCCCTCCCAACTGAGCTAACTTCTACACCACACTGGGATACCCTATCCACTGCCTGTACAAATGTTTGATGCTTTGCAAGATCTTCTTTTAAATGAGAAGCAAAAACAGAAAATGCTGGAAACACTCAGCAGGTCAGGCAGCATCTGTGGCGAGAGAAACAGAGTTAACATTTCAGGACAATGACCTTTCGTCAGTTCTTATGAAAGTTCTCATCGACCTGAAACATTAACTGTGTTTCTCTTCTTTTAAAATGATGGATTATTAGATCTGGGTTCCCAGGCTCCTCAGCCAAGGGCACCAGTTTCCTGTTCCTCCAGCTAGTGACCAGTGCCTCCTCACCTTCCACCTCAGCCCCTCCTGGCCACTTGTGCTCTGTGTGTCACCATGTGAAATCTCTTATCTCATTAACTAACCCTTCTGGATGGGTACTTCTGGGCTGGTACTTGTAAGGGAGAGATGCAGTGATGAAATAGGTGAGCAGGGGCTGGGTGATGCTGATGTAGAGGGGTCTCTTTTAAAAAAAAAACAAAATATTATTTGAATGGAGAAACTCTACAAAATGCTGCAGTATAGAGGGATCTGGGTGTCCTCATACATGACACACAAAAAGTCAATATACAGGTGCAGCAGGTAATCTGGAAGGCAAACAGAATATTGGCCTTTATTTCTAGGGGGATGGAGTATAAAAGCAGGGAAGTCATGCTACAACTGTACAGGGTGCTGGTGAGACCACACCTGGAGTACTGCGTACAGTTCTGGTGCCTGTATTTAAGGAAGGACATACTTGCATTGGAGGCAGTTCAGAGAAGGTTCACTAGGTTGATTCCAGGTATGGAAAGATTGAACAGGTTGGGTCTATACTCATTGGAGTTTAGAAGAATGAGAGGAGATCTTATTAAAACATACAAGATTCTGAGGGGACTCGATAGGGTAGATGCTGAGAGAATGTTACCCTTCGTGAGGGAATCTAAAACTAGGGGGCATAGCCTCAGAATAAGGGGTCGCCCGTTTAAGACGGAAGTGAGGAGGAATTTCTTCTCCCAGAGGGTTGTGAATCTTTGGAATTCTTTATCCCAAAAAGCTGTGAAGGCTGAGTCATTGAATACATTCAAGGCTGAGTTAGACAAATTTTTGATCAGCAAGGGAGTCAAAGGATATGGGGAAAAGGCGGGAAAGTGGAGTTGAGGTAAAAATCAGATCAGCCATGATCTCATTAAATGGTGGAGCAGGCTCGAGGGGCCACATGGCCTACTCCTGCTCCTATCTCTTATGGTCTTTTGGTCTTATAGGTTCCTGTTGGTGTGGCATATCTAGGAGGGCAGAAAAATAAGAGAAGTTAGCAGGGGTAGATGTGCTGCACAATGGACATTTCACTTTAGTAAGAAGTTATGAGCTTAAGCATTCACAATGTTTTGTGATGACTGGTTGCATTTGAGCAGCAGGAACTGAAGGGACACGATACAAGGAGTTTCCTGACCCACCTACAACTGCTGTCTCCCATTGCTTCCCCGAATGCCTGCCCACAAGCTCTAGGGCTTCCTACTCATAAGGAGTAAGAGGCTGGAGGCTAGAGGTTTCTCCACCAGTGGCAGTTTCTTCTCTTTGGTTATGTGCTGTTTTCTCCTTTCAGAAGAAAGTACATGGTGTGAAAGCCTTCTGTTTGCCATCATATGGCATACAACCAAATGGGAGTAAGCATTCCCTATTCTAGTGACAACAGATGCAGAAGATGAGCAAGTGCATAGATGTTTGTTTCACTGTTTCCTTGCATGTTAGGCTGTGAGTGAAGAAACACTTGCTGAGGAAGGAAGGGGATGTGAACTGTCTCATGGCCCCTCATGGATAATTTGGGGAATTAGTACATGGTGTTCAAGATAGGGAGGGCAAGATGGGAATGTAAAACATGCTTATAACTTTGCATTGGTTCACGTTATGAATTTCTGCCATTACAGGGAGTTACTGGAGGTGGCAGTCACTGCCACGGTCGTCACCTTCCCATTGGGTCTAGACCATGCTCTTTGGAAACAGTCTCTCATTTGTGCCAAAAAACTGGGTTCTATTTTGCTGGATTTCAACAATGACACTTCATCCGAAGAGTCTGCAAATTTGGGGGCTTCGTGCCCTAAGGACCCATTAGCCTCAGTCATTGTAATACTCCAAATTGTTCCCAACAGAATATTGCTGCCTGGGTCCTTTAAACTGCTGCAGCTATTTAAATGCTGCAGTAGCACTGGATTGCTCTCCCCTCATGAGCTGAGCTCTCAGTAACGGGCGCAAGCAGCGCTGGGAGTCCGCCCACATATTAAAATAAGGTTGACCCAGGGAAATAGGGAGGGGTCACAAGGGTAGGAGGAAATGCAGTTCTGGGTTATAAGCCAGCCTTGTTGGAAAATCTAGCCCATGGTATCATTTGGGTAATTCCACAGGAGCATGGTAAAAACTACAATTCCCATAACACAAATTTTTCGCATAGATAATTTGTCACAGGAGCTAAAAATCCCCAGTAGAGTCGTCCAAATGGTCAATTTTGCTAATACCTGGGTTCCTGCTGTAGGCAGGTATCAGGTGAGAGTTAATGTAAATAACCTTTGCAGGCAGCAGTCAACAAAAGATGTTCTAGCACAGGGACCAAAACAGCTGATGTACCCAACTTCAGAAAAAACACTGCTAACTGTGTACCAAACTTACTGTAATATTTACTGACTTGGGCAAATCCAGATCAGGCCCAAGACAATCTGAAGTACCGACTTCCTTCCATTAGAATCAATAGAGTCATTATGGGATGCACATAATCTGTCTCTAACATATGTCACCAAATATCACCAGAACTGCTCAGGAGGAGATTAGAGACCTGTTAGGCAGGTTTCCAGGAGGCTGAAAATATGCAATTAAAGTGAACACAAGAACATTAGATAATTTTTGTTTAAATGAAAAAGATAAAATTACTTTGTGAAGAAAATGCTTCCTCTAATCTTTCCTTCTCCTTTGCTTAAGAGCATTATTTAAATTCCACTTTATTTTTTTTTTAAAGTATATTTTCTTGCTTTTGGTTGAAATATCAGAGATTCCTCGTGTGAAGCAGAACTCCAGGAACTAATGCATCAAATTGACGTCATGGTGAACCGTAAAAAAGTAGAATGGGAACAACAGTCACAAAGCCTTGAGACCCGGCTCGAAATGCGTGAGCTAGAACTGACCAACCTACGCACTTGCCTTGATCAGAAACACCATGAGGTAAGACAGCAACTCCTGTGGCATTTGGATACATTTAGCGAGCAAAGGCTGTCCAGGTGGAAATGACCGTTAATTAGCTGTGAGAAATGAAAAGGAACGAATAATTTCCAACCAGCTGTGTGGACTGTCTCAAAGTAATGTTGACTGATGAATGTGACCTCCAAATTTACTGTAAGTACAGGGAGGTTAGACTCAGTAAGAAGGTTGTACTTTCATTAGCAACTGTGATGGTTCAGAGTAGAACGTGAGAATGCAGCAAGTAGTTAGTGCTCATGTAAGTGCAAAACAGAAAGTGCTTTGCAGTTGAGAAGATACGTTTGATAGTAATGGCATGTAAACCTTCCAGAATTATTATTTGACCTAATCTTTAATGTGTTGAAAACAACATTAATCTGCAAACAGATAATCACTACTTGTTAATGCATTTTGGAAGCAATGTCATATTGCATCACAGTAAAATATTTTGTATTTCTGTTAAATTAGACCCACTCGCTGAGTTCCGACTGGAGTGGATATTTAGAATTTTTTTCCACACAGTCCTTACATACTTGAACTAAAATCTGACCAGGAACGTCCATTGTTGAAATGCTTTATAGTTTGTCTCAAAAATAATTACTGTAAAAATGGCCTTGTATTTGTCATTTGGATAGGTTCGAAAAGTAGGTTTTCAAGAGTTCTTTTGTTTGGAGCTACAGGTAACAGCTGAAACCAGATTTGCCACTGTTTACTATGTTCTGAAGCAAGGAGTTATATATTTTAAGACTTGTTAGGTGGTATTTTCCTCACTTGCATGATTACGGTGGAAGTGTAGCAAGGTGGGTCTCCCTACCCTTGACACACTTGGTGCTGACCCCACAGAATTTCCTAGAGTCAGCGCATAGTGGTGTTTGTGACTGTAACTGGGGGGAGGGTGGTGGGGAGCTCGGGCGGAGGTTGGGGAGTGGCACGCAGTTGTAGAATTTAAATGCCTCCAAGTACTTAAAGGGCCAGGCATCTTTGGGGCACTTTTGATTACAACGAAAGGAAAACTTTCTCACAATGGCAGAATGGGCAGCTTGTGGATGGCAGGCACCAACATTTTCAGAGACAGCAATTGAGGTCTTTCAGGAAATGCAGATGAGGAGAGACACCTTATTTGGGGCATGGGAAAGAAGTCCAGCCCAAGGAACTGTCCAGGCACAATGCAGGGAGGTTAGTACCACCTACACGACTCCAGATGGCTATTCAGTACCAGAAGAAAATGAATGATCTGGCCAAGTCAGATGAGATAAGAAAGAATCCACCACACCTTCCAAGAATGCATTGTATTAATCATGATTGCCACTTCCCTCACTGCATTGAAGGGTGTCATTAATGTCCAAGAGGATCCGTGGGGCCCTTTACACCTCTAAACATTATTCTTTTACTCACATCCTGGCTTGCATGTAACCCACTAAAAGCCTCCCATGGTATGTAATTACTTGTTACGTGCACACCCTTTATAGTCTGCCTGCTGGGTTTAACTAAAATTTTTGCATTCTTCTTAAAGGATCTCTCTCATGTTCACTACATGAGCAACCTCAAGATTTAGCTGGTTTGAGATGAAGGTCACTTCAGTCCCAATAGGCTATTACGTAAGAACATATGCTGGTGGGACAGGACATCCCTGGGTATGTCCCTGTCCCACGGCAGGACAGACCTACCAGAGGTGGCAGTACAGTGATATACAGTAGGAGGGAGTGGCCCTGGGAGTCCTCAACATTGACTCTGGACCCCATGAAATCTCATGGCATCGGGTCAAACATGAGCAAGGAAACCTCTTGCTGATTACCACCTACCGCCCTCCCTCAGCTGATGAATCAGTCCTCCTCCATGTTGAGCACCACTTGGAGGAAGCACTGAGGGTAGCAAGGGCACAGAATGTACTCTGGGTGGGGGACTTCAAAGTCCATCACCAAGAGTGGCTCAGTAGCACTACTACTGACCGAGCTGGCCAAGTCCTGAAGGACATAGCTGCCAGACTGGGCCTGCGGCAGGTGGTGAGCAAAGCAACACGAGGGAAAAACCTACTTGACCTCGTCCTCACCAATCTACCTGTCGCAGATGCATCTGTCCATGACGGTATTGGTAGGAGTGACCACTGCACAGTCCTTGTGGAAACAAAATCCCGTCTTCACACTGAGGACACCATCCAACATGTTGTGTGGCACTATCACCGTGCTAAATGAGATAGATTCAGAACAGATCTAGCAGCTCAAAATTGGGCATCCATGAGGCGCTGGGTGCTGTGGACCATCAGTAGCAGCAGAATTGTATTCCAGCACAATCTATAACCTCGTGGCCTGGCATATTCCTCACTCTACCATTACCAACAAGCTAGGGGATCAACCCTGGCTGAATGAGAAGTGTAGAAGAACATGCCAGGAACAGCACCAGGCGGACCTAAAAATGAGGTACCAACCTGGTGAAGCTACAACACAGGACTGCATGCATGCTAAACAGTGGAAGCAACATGCTATAGACAAAGCTAAGCGATTCCACAACCAATGGATCAGATCAAAGCTCTGCAGTCTTGCCACATCCAATCGTGAATGGTGGTGGACAATTAAACAATTAACGGGAGGAAAGGCTCCGTGAACATCCCCATCCTCAATGATGGCAGAGTCCAGCACGTGAGTGCAAAAGACAAGGCTGAAGCGTTTGCAACCATCTTCAGCCAGAAGTGCCGAGTGGATGATCCATCTCGGCCTCCTCCCGATATCCCCACCGTCACAGAAGCCAGTCTTCAGCCAATTCGATTCACTCTACGTGATATCAAGAAATGGCTGAGTGCACTGGATACAGCAAAGGCTTTGGGCCCTGACAACATCCCAGCTGTAGTGCTGAAGACTTGTGCTCCAGAACTAGCCGCGTCTCTAGCCAAGCTGTTCCAGTACAGCTACAACACTGGCATCTACCCGACAATGTGGAAAATTGCCCAGGTATGCCCTGTCCACAAAAAGCAGGACAAATCCAATCCGGCCAATTACAGCCCCATCAGTCTACTCTCAATCATCAGCAAAGTGATGGAAGGTGTCATTGACAGTGCTATCAAGGGCACTTACTCACCATAGAAACATAGAAAATAGGAACAAGAGTAGGCTATTCAGCCCTTTGGGCGTGCTCTGCCATTCAAAATGATTATGGCTGAAGGTCTAACTCAGTACCCTGTTCCCGCTTTTTCACCATATCCCTTGATCCCTTTAGCATTAAGAAATATATCTATCTCCTTCTTGAATATGTTTAATGATTTGGCCTCCACTGCCTTCTGTGGTAGAGAATTCCACAGGTTCACCACCCCGTGAGTGAAGAAATTACTCCTTATCTCGGTTCTAAATGGCATACCCCGTATCCTGAAACTGTGACCCCTGGTTCTGGACTCCCCAGAAATCGGGAACATCCTCCCTGCATCTAGTCTGTCTAGTCCTGTTAGAATTTTATATGTTTCAATGAGATCACCTCTCATTCTTCAAAACTCTAGTGAATATAGGCCTAGTCGACCCAATCTCTCCTCATACGTCAGTCCTGCCATCCCAGGAATCCTGCTCACCAATGCTCAGTTTGGGTTCCGCCAGGACCACTCGGCTCCAGACCTCATTATAGCCTTGCTCGAAACATGGACAAAAGAGCTGAATTCCAGAGGTGAGGTGAGAATGACTGCCCTTGACATCAAGGCAACATTTGACCAAGGAGCCCTAGTAAAATTGAAGTCAATGGGAATCAGGGGGAAAACTCTCCAGTGACTGGGGTCATACCTAGCATAAAGGAAGATGGTATTGGTTGTTGGAGGCCAATCATCTCAGCCCCAGGACATTGCTACAGGAGTTCCTCAAGGCAGTGTCCTAGGCCCAACCATCTTCAGCTGCTTCATCAATGATCTTCCCTCCATCATAAGGTCAGAAATGGGGATGCTCGCTGAAGATTGCACAGTGTTCAGTTCCATATACAACCCCTCAGATAATGAAGCAGTCCGTGTCCGCATGCGGTAAGACCTGGACAACATCCAGGCTTGGGCTGATAAGTGGCAAGTAACATTCACACCAGACAAGTGCCAGACAATGACCATCTCCAACAAGAGAGAGTCTAACCACCTCCCCTTGACATTTAACGGCATTACCATCGCTGAATCCCGCACCGTCAACATCCTGGGGGGTCACCGTTGACCAGAAACTTAACTGGACCAGCCACATAAATAGTGTGGCTACAAGAGCAGGTCAGAGGCTGGGTATTCTGTGGCGAGTGACTCACCTCCTGACTCCCCAAAGCCTTTCCACCATCGACAAGGCACAAGTCAGGAGTGTGATGGAATACTCTCCACTTGCCTGGATGAGTGCAGCTCCAACAACATTCAAGAAGCTCGACACCATCCAGGACAAAGCATCCCGCTTGATTGGCACCCCATTCACCACCCTGAACATTCACTCCCTTCACCACCGGCGCACCGTGGCTGCAGTGTGTGCCATCTTCTTCGACAGCACCTCCCAAACCCGCGACCTCTACCACCTACAAGGACAAGGGCAGCAGGCACATGGGAACAACACCACCTGCACATTCTCCTCCAAGTCACACACCATCCCGACTTGGAAATATATTGCTGTTCCTTCATCGTCGTTGGGTCAAAATCCTGGAACTCCCTACCTAACAGCACTGCGCGAGAACCTTCACCACACGCACTGCAGCAGTTCAAGAAGGCGGCTTATCACCACCTTCTCAAGGAGAATTAGGGATGGCAATAAATGCTGGCCTTGCCAGCGACGCCCACATCCCATGAACGAATAAAAAAAAAATAAGTGCAGGAGTAGGTCATACAGCCCCTCGAGCCTTCTCTGCCATTCAATAAGATTATGGCTAATCTTCGACCTCAACTCAACTTTTCTGCCTGATCGCCCCCCCCATCCCTTGATTCCCTATGTGTCCATAAATCTATCGATCTCAGTCTTAAATATACTCAACGACTGAGCATCCACAGCCCTCTGGGGTAGAGAATTTCGAAGATTCACAACCCTTTGAGTGAAGAAATTTTTCTTCATATCGCTCCTAAGTGGCCGACCCCTTATCTTGAGACCATGACCCCTAGTTCTAGACTCTCCAGCCAGGGGAAACAGCCTCTCAGCATCTACCCTGTCAAGGCCTCTAAGAATTTTATACATTTCAATGAGATCACCTCTCATTCTTCTAAACTCCAGAGAACATACGCCCATTCTACTTAATCTCTCCTTATAGGACAACCCTCTCATTTCAGGAATCAATCTGGTGAACCTTCACTGTACCCTCTCTAAGGCAAGTTTATCCTTAGGTAAGGAGACCAAAACTGTACACAGTACTCCAGGTGTGGTCTCACCAAAGCCCTATGTAATTGCAGCAACACCTCCTTACTCTTGTACTCCAACCCCCTTGCAGTAATGGCTAACATACCATTTGCCTTCCTAATTGCTTGTACTTTCTGTGATTTGTGTAGAGGGACACCCAAATCCCTTTGAATACAAACATTTCTTAGTCTCTCACCTTTTAAAAAAAGTTCTACTTTTCTATTCTTCCTACCAAAGTGGATAATTTCACATTATGCTCCACGATCTCGCCCACTCACTTAACCTGTCTATATCCCCTTGCAGCCTCTTTGTGTCCTCCTCACAGCTTAGGTTTATATCATCAGCAAACTTAAATACATTACACTCAGCCCCTTCATCTAAGTCACTGATATATATTGTAAATAACTGAGGCCCAAGTACTGATCCTTGTGGCACCCCACTAGTTACAACCTGCCAACCCGAAAATGACCCGTTTATTCCTATTCTCTGTTTTCTGTCCATTAACCAATCCTCAATCCATACTAATAAATTACCCCCAATCCCATGAGCCCTAATCTTGTGTGACGCAGTACTTCAGGGACGGGCAGTAAATGCCGGCCTTGCCAGTGACGCCCACATCCTGAGAACGAATAAACAAAAAAATCATATATTGCGTCCAGTACACCTGCCTAGCAATACCCAGTACAATTACTGAGTCATCAGAATTAATGCTGTCATTCATTTTACTACAAAGGGAGTGGAGATAATTTCTCGAATGATTGTATGATCCCGTTATCCAGTAACTAAGCTGAACCTTCACACAGCAAAGATTCCACTGTCTGTAGTTTGCAAAATTGTCCATATCAAGAGCATTTTTCTATGCTGGTGACCCAGTTCCACATTCCACTTTTGTAAGCCAGTTTGAAAACTTTACTGAAATCATTCAGGCATTCTTCTTGTTCTTGTATTCAAGTGGAAAATTTTGAATCTCAAGAAAACAGCAAGGGTTAGCAGATTTGCCAATAAATATAGCATGGCTTATTTGTCCTGGACATCTTGCAATAGAACAACAGTGTGATTTTTTTTTTCCCCTCTGTGACAGGAATGTCTTTGAATGTTAATGGAACATCTTTCATGTTACAGCCACTTATTTGAAGTAAGCAAACAGAGTTTAACAGATCTTGCACCTTGTGAGTTGAGGTATTACCATCTGGATATTGCTGTTTCCTACACACATTTTCCCCAGATGGAGTTTCACCCACATAATTGATTCTCTAGTTACTCAATATTTTGTATAATCTGATATGCATTGAAACAAGAAGGAAAACATCCTTTACGACAGATGTTGCCCATCCAGTATAATTGCATGCAGTTATGGGTTTTACTCATCAGATGCTGTCACAGAATAATGGTATCCTGACTCAGACAACGATAACTACTTGTATTTATATAGTGCCTTTAACATAAAAAAAAAGTCCCAAAACAAACTCCCCATGGTACAACTGACCAAAGCAATTTTATTTAAATTATATTTACCCTAATTCTCTGAACTCATGATAAAGAAAGGCAGAAATATCCCTATTTGTCACAGAGCACATCTGCATACAAAGGATTGCCTCCCACTGGCCAACCATATACTATAGGGTCTGTTTGCCACATGGCCTTCCTCACACCTATTCCATTTCCACACTTTCCTCAGTGAAAACAGGTTTTTCATGCTGGGCAGAATGCTCCACCTTTTGAGTTCTTAATGGCTGGTTGTTCTGACCCCAGAGACATTGGGCCCGATATTAGGAGGGCGGCGGGTTGGTAGCGGGGGGTCGACTGGGCGCGTGGGTAACTTGCCCAGTGAAATTGGGGTGCTCCGCACGCATCGCAGCTTGATTGAAGGTACTTACCTTGGCTTCCGGGTTTCGCACTGGAAAGCTGCGCAGCGGGCGGACTGCGACAGCATAGGCTGTCAGCTGGAGGAGCCCTATTTAAAGGGGCAGTCCTCCACTGACAGATGCTGCAGGAAATAGGAAAAATTACAGCATGGAGCAGCCCAGGGGGAAGGCTGCTCCCAGGTTTAATGATGCCTCACTCCAGGTCTTATTGGATGGGGTGAGGAGGAGGGGGAGGACAGAGATCTTCCCCCCCCCCCCCCCCCCCACCCCGGCAGGCAGGAGGAAGTGGCCTGCCTCTGCCATCAAGAAGGCCTGGCTCGAGGTGGCAGAGGAGGTCACCTGCACCACCAACATATCACCCACCTGTATACAGTACAAGAGGCGCATCAATGATCTAAGTAGGTCAGCCGAAGTGAGTACACTTACTCATTCCCCTACACTCCGTCTGCCACATCACCGCCCCCACCCCACATCTCCTTCTGCTCTGCCAACACTACTCTATCACGTCACTCCTCACACCCACTCAAAGCTCATCCTCATCTTCCCTGTACTTACTCACCTCGCCAGTACTCATCCCACCACTACCACTCAACCCAATCCTCATACAATCTCATGGCTCTATCTCAGACTCACTCTCTAATGCATCTCTTTCCCGGTCAGCCTCACCCAACCTGCCACCATCTGTGTTGCAGCCATGGGGCATGCATCACATATGTGCAGTAGGTAGCATAAGGCAAACGTGTCGTGAGCATGAAGTGGGTGCACAAGGGTGTTCGAGGGTTTGTCATGGTTTTTACTTATATTTGATTTCTGATCAACTCACATTACATATTATATTTTCACCACTACTGCCACGTCTTTGCGAATCTTGTCTGGTTTGTGCAATAATGCCCTTTCCTGAGGATCACTATAAAGACCCACAACTGATGCCACCCATTGTATCACTGCAGAGTGGGTGTAGGTATATTTGCAGGGCTGTTTTGTGCAGACAACTGAGAGACATTGGCGATGTCCCCGGTGGCACCCTGGAAGGATGCGAAGGAGAAGTTGTTGAGGGCAGTGGTGACTTTGACAGCAACAGGTAAGAAGATGGTGCTCGGGCCAGCCGGGAGCAACTCGGCATGAAGGAGGCTGCAGATGTCCATGACTACATGTCGAGTGACTCTGAGCCTCCGTGTGCACTGCTGCTCAGAGAGGTCCAGGAAGCTGAGCATCGGTCTGCATACCCTGTGGCGAGGGTAGTGCCTTCTGCGACGCATCTCTCTTTGCGGTTGCCCGCCCTCCTGCTGTGCAGGTGGATGTGTCACAGCACTCTGTTGTGGAGCTCCACGTGTCAGAGGTGGCCGGCGAGGCTGGTGATGCTGTTCGTCCTCCGAGGAGGTCATGACTGCAGCTACCGTGGCCCTCATCCGGAAGATGTACATTTGAGGGGGTCCGCAAGGTAGGTAAATGTGTCTGGACACCGGGTTATTGTGCACGTTTGTGAATTTTATTGTTAGGAGGAGGGTGGTGGAGGCCAAACTTTGTCCAAAGTGACAGAGTGGCTTTAATTGCCGGCGGGAGTCCCACATGCGGGAACCCGGAAGTGGGCGGGTTGGAATCAGGCTCCGGACCCGCCCTGGGAATCCCCGATTTTCGCAGCACCTCTGCCACGAACACACCCGCTCAGGGGTGCGAACATCGAGCCCATTGATTTGAAAGCATAATCTGTGGAAATATAAGAATAAGAATTTTGCTTTATTCAAATTGGACTGAACACGAACTGAAGGACTGTGTCACAATACTATTTGCAAGAATTTTGAACATTGAAAAACTGGCTGTCGAACTTGTGCAAAACTAATTGATTATGGACCAGGACTTGAAAGGATATGCATATATTTTATTACATTACACAGTATGTAATATTAATAGCTGAGATTAATGTGTAAATAGAACATGGGCGTGGCAAAACAATGCAACACTAACTAGGAATCTGCAGAGGTGTAATTAATTAATAAAGTCACAGTTTTCTCTGCTCCACATCCTGTGGAAATTGTTATATATCATTGTAATTTTTTTTTTGCTATTGGTACATTGTAAGTTATTGATGTGTTTTCTCTGCTGTTCAAGGTACTTTGGAAATAATGGGACCATGCTGTTCTTGCCTCACCAGTACACTGGCCTGACCTTTCCCAAGTCCGCATGGTCAGCTCATTTAAGTAACTTGAACACTATCTTCACTCACATTGGCTTCGGCACAGGAAGCGTGGTGATGGAGGGTTGGGATATCTGGCGCAACCCAGCTCTTAAGGGCAGCTGCGAAAATTTAAAGGGATAGCTACATGGGGGGAAAAGTTCTTCCAGAATTTGGAAGGACTGAAAATAGTTTTCAAGTATTTGTCAGTCTTTCCAAAGGCTGTATTGGATGGGGAGGAGAGAGAAGAGAAAAGCAAATGGACACTGTTTAGTAGTTTGCAAAGTGGACCTGCCGCTGAATATGGTAGTTGTGAGGAGGATTTTCCCAGTTTGGCATTCCAAGCCACAATGCAATATGCCTGGAAGATGGTGGTGATTGTAATCTTTTCAGTTGTTTACATTTCCAAAAGCTCTTTAGGATAAATTCACTGCTCCTGTACTATCAATAGGGAGCCAATCTTAAAAGGGAGCACAAATTGGAAATAGAGCTCCTAGTGCTGATTCTCGATTCTGTGCTCCCTTCAAGCGTAGCTACCTCGCAGGGAGAACAGAATCGATGAATTTACCCTTTTATCTGCATTTTTATCCTTTTATCTGCACTTTTACCTTCTAAAGATAACTGTTCGATGAAGACATGGACAGACCTTAGTGAGCCATTCTGTTTCTTAGGTGGGTAAGCTTCGTCAGCAGCTGGAAGATTTTGAAAAATCGCATAGAGAAATGATACAGAAGTATGAAGAACAGCTTAAATCCTTTAAATCTGATGTAAGTGGAATATGTTCTTTACTGGCAAGATTCAATCACAGTTTAAACAATTGTTTGCTCCAGGAGAAAATAATAGTTAAATTAGAAATAATGGAATATGCTGACCAGAGTTACTTATAATTTTTTTTTTGAAAACTGTGTACAATTATGACCAGCATTTTAAGCACGGAAGTGGGGTTTCTGCTTTTCTTCCGGCGAAATTATGATGGCAGAGTAGGAACAGCTCCAAGGAAATTCCTGGCCAATGTACTTTTAAAATAAAAGTCAAAGTTTACTCTTTTTGGCTTGACAAGAGGCTCTGGATAAAGGTTTTGACACCCTCTATTCCTTCATCCAGGATTACACAGCAAGCATTGCCTTCATGGCCTTTACTGTGAGGATTGATTCTGGACTTTCCTTAATAGTTCTGTCCCAGGTAACTGCCTTGTAGTCAACCCCACTTCCAGCAGTCAAATGGGAGAAAGAAAAGCTTGAGGAAGATGACATTGATGTACCTGAGATCTAGCTGCTTCTCAAAAACCCCACGTTGGATCATAGAAAAATCCTTTTTGTATCAGGAAGGAAAAGTTCATATTTGTGACATTCACTCAAACCATATAGTTTTGTATCCAAGAGACTAGCTGATCACAATGGACCACAGGATCTCTGCTTTCACATCACCATTTGGTCTTGTTATTGCAGGTATCTTACCTTCCGCTTTCAAGATTGCAGCTACCAGTACATGTTGGTTCTTTGGCCCTTCCTCTGTCCATAGGGTGTTTACAAAATGCTTGTCTATCTCAAGCTTACAGTGGGTAGCTGTGCTCGAAGGGAGTACAAATCTGGGATAAGGCACAGTAGCACTTTTTTTTTTTGGCTTGTGCTGTAAGACTGTGGTACTTGCATGTTTCATTCATACTTAGATGATTGGCTCCTGAGAGTTTCTTGTCAAGAGATTGCTTGGACAGCCAATTAGCAACGCCAGGAGCTCAAATTCATTGTCAAGAAGTCTTCATCTGTGGTTTATGTGCAGGTTGCTGTTGTTCCAGCAATTGGAGGTAGATGAAGTTCCTACGCTGGATTTGAGGCAGTGGTCCCTGAAATTTTGCTACAGCCACCACCTCCTCAGCGGACACTGGTAACGGACATAGTGGATTGTGACCCGTATAGAGATCAAATAGACTCTGAGCAAGTGGATTATGATGACACCACCTGCACATCAGTCAGAATGTACAGTGCCTCCCCAATCTTTCATCCACATCCAGCCAGCTTCTGGTTCATGTCCTGGTTTATTTTACCATGTTCTACTACCTACAGTGAACAGCCTCACATAAACAATCCACAAATAGAGTCTTTGGCACAATGAGGAAGGGTCCATCTCCTGGGCATACATGCCAACTTAGAAAACTAGCAAAATAATATTCTAGAACTAAAATGCTGCCACAGCCCCCCAAAGAGCTTTCTGCCTGCCCTTCCTAAATCCACTAGAAGCTTTGAGAGTTTGTGTGGGGGCATTCCTGGACTGCCTGAGAATTCCACCCACTATGCCACCGGCCAATCGGGACCCATTCCTGCTGAAACATGATGCAGATCCAGTACTGGACCTTAAGAAGGCCCCAAGACTGCCCAAGAGAAAGGTAATTGATCCCAGCGGTAGCAGAAGAGAATTTGCTGCCTTATTTCTTCGATCCTTCCCGGACCTCGGAGTCCCCTATCGGAGCGACTGGGTGACACTCCGAGTTCCACTGGCAGAATGGCGGGGTGCCTCATATTCCCACCCTGAATGTTCAAATAATGCTGTTCCTGTGATTTAGGATTGGGCTGGAGTTTTGCTTCACCATCCTTCCACCGGGGTAGCAACCACCCTGGAATTTCAGCACCACTGTCTTCTCTAATCCTTGCGGTTCATGCTGGCATTCTCTTCTCTCTTCGGAATAGAGAAGTGGCAATTGTGGTCAGTAGCAAGAAAGCATGGAAAGAAAGGGAGTGGGGTATCTCTACTACACTAGCCAACAGACCTGGAAGGAGCAAAATGGGTCTGCAGAGGGGGATCCGGCTGTGCTGACACGCTGACTGGGCCGTCAAAGCACTGACTCAACTTGAAATGCTGATAGTTGGCATGTATGCCTTCAATCCTTGAACTTTTACATCTTAACCTGCGGCTGAAATCCTGCTCTATCCATCTTGAATCAATTTCCGTCTTTCGTGATCTTCTTGCATCAGGTTCAGTCGGTGGGTGTTGATGTTTGTCTCGTTTCATGAATGCAACCAGGAAATTGAAGCCAAGTAAGTCAACTCTCACCCCAAATTAGGATATTAATCTAGTCCTCCACAAGTTGCTCTAATCAGCCCTTTAAATCTCTTGGTACCTGTGATTTAAATTTTTCATCATAGACATCTGTACTCTTTGTTGCTCAGATTTCAACTTGCTGGGTTAGTGAGATAGAGGAACTGGGTATTGATGACCACCTCTTAATTTGGCACTCTTAGCAGAGCAATTCTTTGGGCACACCTAAGCTTCCTGCCAAAAATAATTTCCACTTCCATTTGGGACAAAAAAATTGTAATCTCTTCCTCTTACACATCTCCTCATAAATCTAGGCCAGAACACAGCTTCCACTATGTGGATGCTCAAAGAATATTATAGAATCAATCTTTCTGGAAAACCTGACAATTATTTTCACTTTTGGTCCCAAGGTACTGGATAAACCAGCATCAAAGCAGCTGCATGCTCAATGGCTAGTGGAATGCATTCTCCAATGTTACCAACTCCAAGGAAACCCAGTAGTAGAGGTCACTTTGCCCATCCCATGGCTATATTTTCACCATCTTGAATTCAAGTTTTCACTGATAATATCTGCTATGTGGAGTAATACACAAACTTTCACCAAGCATTACTGTTAGGACTTGGCAACCACGGATGATACAAGCTTTGGCACATCTGTCCTGGCAGCTAAAATCTTTGCCCTTCTCGCAAGGACTTTCTTTCTCCTTGACCCGAATACTATTGGTTAGTCTCCAGTGGTGTTTTTGAAGAATACTGATTGAAGAAGAAAGAAAGATGACATACTTTGTAGGGCCTTCTTCATTCTTCATGTATCCTCCACATATTGTATTCCCTCTGGCTTTCTGCTGAAGCCATATGGGAAGTCCAATTAGTAATTGTATAATTATTTAATAGCATTGGCCAAAACAAACTGTTGCTCGGACATGTGTACAGCCCTTTAATAACATAGTGAAGGGCATACCACTCAGGTTAGTACGCGCTAATGTTGAAAAGAGCATCAGGTGGCAGTGTCTACCGTGTAGTTTCCCCAGAACATGCTCCAGGTCAGGTTCAATTCCGCATCTGTGAGGAATGAAGAAAATCCTACAAGGTATGTAACCTTTGTTTTACAGAGTTCAGTTACTCATGGTTTATTGTTGCATTCTTTAGCTCTATAAACTGCGTAGTAGTTATGAGAAGTTGCAAAAACATCAGCTAAAGCAAGCTAGAGAGGCATGCAAGGTACAGATTGCTGGTGAGAATGGAGAGACACACTCGGAGCTGAACAGGCTTAACAGAAAGTTGGAGGTAAGCGTTTTTCCCCATTTATGATTGTAATAATTTCTGAAATAGTTTATGATTGATTTTATAAGTTCATGCTGTTGGGGGCGTATATCTGGAAAATGTGGGCATGCTTAATTTTAACAGATAAAAAATCATGATCATTGTGCCCACAACTTTCTGATATGCAGGAATGGTGGGCGAGACTCGCTAGGGCATTGCAAACTTGGAAAACTATTCTCTATTTCTAGTCATTAACTGTTAAGGGAAACTGCACACAAAATCAACAAGTTAAAAAAATCAAAATCACAGACCAGACAAAAAGTGCAAAAAAGTGAGAAATAAAATTTATTTTTAAGGCCCTTCATATTTTGTTTGGTAGGATGAGTTTATAACCCTTTTTTATTTTCTTCATTAATCCTCTGGTCATGGCAATGCTCACGAAAAAAAGGGTGGATTTTATAAATTTGCATCCCCAGCGCAGGACTTCAGGCACTAGAGTGCATATCGGGAATTTGAGTGAGGAGGTTAGTGGACCACACAGGACCCTCTGTCCATTAAAATTAATGAACAGAAAATCCTGTGGGGCCTGCTGTCCTCTGCACCAGCATTTGCATTGTATGAAATTCCATATCAGGAGCATGAATTTGTAAAATCTACCACAAGAAGTAAAAGGTTTATTACACAAGGCTGAAGCACTGTTTATCTCATGAGTTCCCAGGCCACACTATCTGGGTTCTGTGTCCTGTTGTCACTCTCACCTGTTTGACATCAGGACCTAGAAATTCAATCATGGCGCGCGCATTTTGCAGGCATGAAATGGGCAATGTGTACCAGTCTTGCGGCGGAGGTTCGCTGCCTGCCATATTGGATTGGGCTTCGGGCACATGCCGGAAGCATGTAAAAACTTCATTATAATGTTTAAATAAGGGTCCTACGATGGTTGTAGGCCCCTTTTGTGAAATTACATAGAATGTACAGCTCAGAAACAGGTCATTCAGCCCAACAGTTCCATGCTGATGTTTATGCTGCACACGAGCCTCCTCCCACCTCTCTTCATTTAACCAATCAACAAATTCCTCCATTCCTTTCTCCCTCATGTGTTTATCTAGCGTCCCCTTAAATACATCTATGCTAGTCGCCTCAACTACTCCTTGTGGTAGTGAGTTCCACATTTTAACCACTCTCTGGGTAAAGAAGTTTCTCCTGAATTCCCTATTGGATTTATTAAAGACTATCTTATATTTATGGCCTCTAGTTCTGACCTCCCCCGCAAGTGGAAACATCTTCTCTACGTCTACCCTATCAGAACCTTTCATAATCTTAAAGACTTCTATCAGGTCACCCTTTAGTCTTCTATTTTGTAGAGAAAAGAGCCCTAGCCTGTTCAATCTTTCCTGATAGGTATAACCTCTCAGTTCTGGTATCATCCTAGTAAATCTTTATTGCACCTTCTCCAATGCCTCTATATCCTTTTTATAATATGGAGACCAGAATTGTTCACAGTACTCCAAGTGTAGTCTAACCAAGGTTCTATACAAGTTTAACGTAACTTCTCTGCTTTTCAATTCTATCCCTCTGGAAATTAGCCCCAGTGCTTGGTTTGCTTTTTTCTACGGTCTTATTAACCTGCATCGCTACTTTCAGCATGTATCTGTATCCCCAGATCTCTCCACTCCTCTCTATTTAGACTCTCTTTTTCCAATGTGTATGTGCTCTCTATTTCTTCCTACAAAATGTACCACCTCACAATTATTTATATTGAAATTCATTTGCCAATTATATGCCCATACCGCAAGTTTATTAACGTCTTCCTGTATTTTGTCACAGTCCTCCTCAGTATTAACTATGCCCCTCAATTTGGTGTCGTCCGCAAATTTTGAAACTGTACTTCCGATTCCCGAGTCCAAGTGGTGAACAGCATTGGTCCCAGCACCGATCCCTGTGGAACACCACTTCCCACCTTTTGCCAGTCTGAATAACTACCCCTTGTTTTCTGTTTTGTAGCCAGCTTGCTATCCATTCTGCTACTTGTCCCCTGACTCCACATGCTCTGACCTTAGTCATGAGTCTACTTTGCGGACCTTATCGAAGGCCTTTTGAAAATCCAAATATATTACATCTATTACATTATCCTTGTCTACCCTTTCTGTTACTTCTGCAAAGAATGTAATAAGGTTGGTCAAACATGACCTTCCCTTTTGAAATCCGTGCTGACTATTATATTTTCGGTTTCTAGATGTTTTTCTAATACATCTTTGAGTAAGGATTTCATTATCTTTCCTACCACTGATGTTAAGCTAATTGGTCTATTTTTTTCCCTGGACTTCTATTTCTCTTTTTAAATATAGGAATCATATTAGCTGTCCTCCAGTCCTCTGGCACTATTCCCTTTTCTAATGAATTTTTAAAAATATGTAATAGTGCCTCTGCTATCTCTTCCCTCACTACTTTTAATATGCGTAGATGCAATCCATCTGGGCCAGGAGTTTTGTCCTCTCTAAGTTTGATTAGTTTATCAATTATCTCTCCCCTTTCTATCTTAAATGTCTTTATATCTTTTTTGATCTCATTTTCTAATATCATGCCCACCATGTTAGTTTCCCTGGTAAATACTGAGGCAAAGTAATTATTTAATATTTCTGCCATTTCGCTGTCATTACCTTTGAGTTAATTAGTGGCCCTATCCCTATCCTGATTTTTCTTTTGTTATTTATGTGCCTGTAGAATACTTTACTATTTCTTTTTATATTCCTTGATAATTTAATTTCATAGTTTCTCTTTGGCTTCCTAATTGTTTTTTTGACTTTTTTCCTAACCTTTTTGTATTCCTTTCCACCATCTACAAGGCACAAGTCAGGAGTGTGATGGAATACTCTCCACTTGCCTGGATGAGTGCAGCTCCAACAACACTCAAGAAGCTCGACACCATCCAGGACAAAGCAGCCCGCTTGATTGGCACCCCATCCACCACCCTAAATATTCACTCCCTTCACCACCGGCATACAGTGGCTGCTGTGTGTACCATCCACAGGATACACTGCAGCAACTCGCCAAGGCTTCTTCGACAGCACCTCCCAAACCCGTGACCTCTACCACCTAGAAGGACAAGAGCAGCAGGCACATGGGAACAACACCACCTGCACGTTCCCCTCCAAGTCGCACATCATCCTGACTTGGAAATATATCGCCTTTCCTTCATCATCACCGGGTCAAAATCCTGGAACTCCCTTCCTAACAGCACTGTGGGAGAACCTTCACCACACGGACTGCAGCGGTTCAAGAAGGCGGCTCACCACCACCTTCTCAAGGGCAATTAAGGATGGGCAATAAATGCCGGCCTCGCCAGCGACGCCCACATCCCATGAACGAATAAAAAAAAAATCCCTTTTGTCACCCTTTCCTTTGTTGTCTGTGTACTTATTGTATGCCTTTCTCTTTAGTTTAAATTTTGCTCTTATTTCTTTATTCATCCATGGTGTATCATTACTGGCTAGTTTGTTCTTGCTTTTTAGTGGGATATATTTCTCCTGGACTCTACTGATCACAGTTTTAAACGTTTCCCACTGCTGTTCTATTTCTTGGTTTCTCAATAAATTTTTCCAGTTTATTTTCCCTGGTTCTTTTTCATTCCCTTAAAATCTGCTTTTTTTCCAATTTATTACTTTGGTCTTTGTCTTACTTATGTCCTTCTCAATTTTTATCTTAAGCTGTATTATGTTGTGATCGCTATTGCCTAGATGTTCCCCTATGCTTACTTCTCTTATCTGTTCTGGTTCATTTCCCATTACTAGATCCAGCAGTGCTTCCTCTCTTGTTGGGCGTTTTACATACTGGGTAAGAAAGGAGTTCTGCACATACTGGAGAATCTCCATTCTCTGGCCCCCTTTACCTATCTCTTCTTGCCAGTTTATTTGGGGGTAGTTAAAATTTCCCATGATTATTATTCTACATCCTTTACTCATTTCACATATTTGCTCACACATTTCGTCCTCCACCTGCTTTCCGCTATTAGGTGGTCTGTAGTATACCTCTATTAGTGTGATCGATCCCTTCTTATTTTTTATTTAAATCCATATCGATTTTGTTTCTATCCTTCTGTTAGTTGTGTCTTTTTTATCTAATTAGAGACTGTTATCTCTACTCCACCCACTTCTTCCTTCCCTATCCTTTCTGATTATGTTATAACCTGCAATATGTAGTAGCCAGTCCTGTTCTTTATGTAGCCATTTTTCAGTTATTCCTACTACATCTGGTTCCACGCTCCGGATTATTGCCACCAGTTCCCCCGTTTTATTTTGGATGCTGTGTGCGTTGCTGTACAGGCCGTTTAATTCATCTTTAATAGTTGTTCCTTTTACTTTATTTTTCACAGTCCTTTGATACTTCTGTTTTATAACTTTATTTGTTCCTTGTCCGTTTATGTTATCTTTATTCCTTACCACCTTTACACTCATCGCCTGTTTCTTTTATCTTTAGGCTTTTGTTATTGCTACCAGATCCCTCCCCGCTATTTATCTTTTCTGCTAGGACTCTGGTCTTGTTCCAGTTCAGGTGGAGCTCGTTCCAGTGGTACAGCTCCTTCCTGTCCCAGTACTGGTGCCAGTGTCCCATGAAATGGAGCCCCTCGTTCCTTTCACCATGCTGATCTGCCTATCCCTATGCCAATTAGCACATGACTCTGATAGTAATCCTGAGAATTGGTTTGCCCCAGTGCAAATCATGGTGCTAACAGTCAGGAAGGACCCTACAGGAACACTGTTTAATGGAGTTATTCACTCCATACATGTTAGTTGCTGGTTTGTCCTGCTGCTCGTTAATTTCCGGGCCTTTTTTGGCAATTTTCTCCATGGCACAACTGAATTGTGTGTTCTGGGAAGAACTTTTTGCAGGACTAGTTGTCTGCCTTGCAAGTATTTTATTTCTATCATGGGTGCTCTGTTAGGTGTGCTTTTGGAGCTGCAGGAGGAAAGGCAGCAGCAAAGAAGACTGGAACGAGGACTAGCGGCTGCAAGAGGAGCAAGGAGGAGCAGGCCCAACCCACAGTGGGTCTTCAGGGAATACTTTTCCGACCTCAAATTTTTTTAAAATTCGTTCATAGGATGTGGGCATTGCTGGCGAGGCCGGCATTTATTGCCCATCCCGAATTGCCCTTGAGAAGTTGGTGGTGAGCTGCCTTCTTGAACTGCTGCAGTCCGTGTGGTGAAGGTTCTCCCACAGTGCTATTAGGTAGGGAGTTCCAGGATTTTGACCCAGCGACGATGAAGGAACAGCGATATATTTCCAAGTCGGGATGGTGTGTGACTTGGAGGGGAATGTGCAGGTGGTGTTGTTCCCATGTGCCTGCTGCTCTTGTCCTTCTAGGTGGTAGAGGTCGCGGGTTTGGGAGGTGCTATCGAAGAAGCCTTGGCGAGTTGCTGCATCCTGTGGATGGTACACACTGCAGCCACAGTGCGCCGGTGGTGAAGGGAGTGAATGTTTAGGGTGGTGGATGGGGTGCCAATCAAGCGGGCTGCTTTGTCCTGGATGGTGTCGAGCTTCTTGAGTGTTGTTGGAGCTGCACTCATCCAGGCAAGTGGAGAGTATTCCATCGCACTCCTGACTTGTGCCTTGTAGATGGTGGAAAGGCTTTGGGGAGTCATGAGGTGAGTCACTCGCCACAGAGTACCCAGCCTCTGACCTGCTCTTGTAGCCACAGTATTTATATGGCTGGTCCAGTTAAATTTCTGGTCAATGGTGACCCCCAGGATGTTGATGGTGGGGGATTTGGCGATGGTAATGCCGTTGAATGTCAAGGGGAGGTGGTTAGACTCTCTCTTGTTGGAGATGGTCATTGCCTGGCACTTGTCTGGCGCAAATGTTACTTGCCACTTATGAGCCCAAGCCTGAATGTTGTCCAGGTCTTGCTGCATGCGGGCTCGGACTGCTTCATTATCTGAGGGGTTGCGAATGGAACTGAACACTGTGCAACCATCAGCGGACATGCCCATTTCTGAATTTATGATGGAGGGAAGGTCATTGATGAAGTAGCTGAAGATGGTTGGGCCTAGGACACTGCCCTGAGGAACTCCTGCAGCAATGTCCTGGGGCTGAGATGATTGGCCTCCAACAACCACTACCCTCTTCCTTTGTGCTAGGTATGACTCCAGCCACTGGAGAATTTTCCCCCTGATTCCCATTGACTTCAATTTTACTAGGGCTCCTTGGTGCCACAGTCGGTCAAATGCTGCCTTGATGTCAAGGGCAGTCACTCTCACTTCACCTCTGGAATTCAGCTCTTTTGTCCATGTTTGGACCAAGGCTGTATTGAGGTCTGGCGCCGAGTGGTCCTGGCCAAGGAGCAATGTCTGTGGCACCTGCACTTCACCAGAGAGCCTGTAACTGAGCTCTGTCACCTGCTACAGCCAGAACTGGAGCCCTAAACCAGGGCATGGACAGCGTTGCCTGTAGCTGTCAAGGACACCGAGGCACAGAATTTCTATGCTACAGAGTCGTTCCAGGCTGCAGCAAGTGACATTAGCGACATCTCACAGTTCACTGTATGCTGCTGCATCAGGGAGGTGACTGATGCTCTCTGCTCTAGGAGGAACAGCTACATCTCTTTCTTGATGGACCAAGCGAAGTGAGACGAGAGCGCTCACAACATCACACACATTACAGGATTCCCCAGGGTGCAAGGGACCATATACTACACTTACATTGCCCTGTGTGCTCCATTGAGGGCCCTGCTGCAGATTGCAGCATCTTGGCTTGGGCTGAGGCAGTCTGACACTATCACTTTTCTTTGCATTAAATTTCATCCAACATCAATATGCACAAGCTACTAACCTGTCTATGTCCTCCAAAGTTGCTTATAGTACTCTTCACCGCTCACATACTTACTGTTCTTGTGTTGTTTACAAATTTTGATATTGTGCCCTCCATATCTGAGTCCAAATTATTTATATAATTTATTTTGGTCTTAATATGGGGACACCAGTGCTTACATCCCTCCAGTGTGAAAAGCATCCAATATCCACTTACTCTGATTTCTGTCCTTTAGCCTTCTTCCCATCCATGCTACCACATTCCTTTTAATACTGTGCGCCTTAATTTTATCAACAAGTCTCATTTGCAACACCTTATTAAAAGTCTCATGAAAATCCACATACACATGAACTGCATTTCCTTCATCAATGTGCTCCGTTACTTCTTTTCAAAGAGCTTCATAAAATTTGTCAGACACAATTTGCCTTTGACACATCCATGTTGGCTGTCCTTAATCTAAGTGAGTATTGAACAGAACATGGGTACCATCCACAATGCTCTGCACTCTTGGGAGGGAACCCTGCCACCTACTGAATGTTAGGTGCTAGCAAAAAGCTTTAAATTCAAGCGAACCTTCACAAAGGGGGTGATTTTAAACTCCAAAAACGGGTGGGTGGGTTGGGGGCGGGTGGGAGTTGAAAATAATTGTTTTTTGGGTCGCGACTGCAACCTGGCTTTATTTCCGGGTTTAATGTCGGCGCGTAAAAGTACAGGCTTCCCACTGGGAATGCAAAATCCGAAAATTTTGCGGTTGCGACCCAAAAAAACCCAACTAGTTTCAACTCCCACCCGTCCCCAACCCAACCGTTCTTAGGGTTTAAAATCACCCCCAAAGCTCCCAAGCTCTCCCTCGCCAGTTCCCTCACTGGCCACACCCCAGATATTTGAAAGGACATCTCATGATGGCTGAAGCGTTGACTGGTATGCCACTAGTGCTGGTTCTGCGCTGATGACTATATGCAGCTTTGATTGAAAAGAGAAGAGAAAGATCCTTTGAGCATTCGGAGGTAACCCAGGGGGCACCCCAAATGAACAACCTACATTCCATCTGGAGCAAAAGGATCAGTAGAGTGCATGCAAGTAGTTCTCGAAACCATTTAGTGAAATAGTGAAAAATCATGCGAGTTGTTTGAGTGAAAGGAAGCCTATCTTTTTGGCAGCAACCAAGTTGGAGCTTAAGGTATTTAGATGGTTGGGCAAATGAGAATTGAGACCATTGTTTTGCATGCAGATGGAACAGCATACTTTGGGCATAGTGCTTAATGTATGTATTGTCCAGCCATCACTTTGCATTGAGTGGGCGCTTATTTGTCTTCCCTAACATGGCCCTCTTCCTCACTCCAGAAAACTTCATCCTCATTTGCTCCCATGAATGATGCATTGAGGAGACAGTGTTCACATGATTAGCCAACTCCTCCCATGCTTGTTAGTGTCTGACTCTATTTGGAGGATTTCTACAGACCCAAATATTGATACTTTCCTCGGAGCTATCCCCTCCAATAAATTCTCTAGGTTCTCTTCACTGAAGGAGTTAGTTCTGGGTTCTCCTTGAGCCATGCAGCCCAGAAAATCAGCCTCCAAAAAAAAATGCTGGCTCCCTTTAAGAGTGCTGCAGTCCTTTAAGAGCTGCTACACTACTGACTTCCCTTCCTCCTCGGGAATCAGTATTTCCTGCACACAGGAAAACCACGCAGGGAGATTTTAAAAATTATGTTAATTACTTGACCCTGCAAAATCTAGTTAGGTCAGGCTGCTACTTAAATGAGACGAGCGCACACGAGAACCAGGAGCATGGGCCATCAGCAGAATTGGTCCACGTATCGTTAAGTGGGCACATCTATTTAAATTTTAGCTGCTAGCTAGATTTTCCGCTAACCTATTATAGAATCATAGAATGGTTACAGCACTGAAGGAGGCCATTCGGCCCATCGAGTCCATGCCAGCTCTATGCAAGAGCAATCCAGCTAGTCCCACTCCCTCGCCCTATCCCCGTAGCCCTGCAAATTTTTTCCTTTCGAGTACTTATCCAGTTCCCTTTTGAAAGCCATGATTGAATCTGCCTCCACCAGCCCCTTGGGCAGTGCATTCTAGATCCTAACCGCTCGTTGTGTAAAAATATTTTTCCTCATGTCACCTTTGGTTCTTTTGCCAATCACCGAAAATCTATGTCCCCTGGTTCTTGACCCTTTTGCCAATGGGAAGAGTTTCTCTTTATGTACTCTGTCTAGATCCATCTATACCTCTATCAAATCTCCTCGCAACTGTCTCTGTTCCAAGGAGAACAACCCCAGCTTCTCCAGTCTATCCACGTAACTAAAGTCCCTCATCCCTGGAATCGTTCCAGTAAATCTCTTCTATACCCTCTCTAAGGCCTTCACATCTTTCCTAAAGTGCGGTGCACAGAACTGGACACAATACTCCAGTTGTGGCCGAACCAGTATTTTATAAAGGTTCATCATGACTTCCTTGCTTTTGTACTCTATGCCTCTATTTATAAAGCCCAGGATCCCGTATGCTTTTATAACCGCTTTCTCAACTGGCCTGCCACCTTCAATGATTTCTGTACATATTCCCCCAGATCTCTCCGTTCCTGTACCCGTTTTAGAATTGTGCCCTTTAGTTTATATTGCCTCTCTTCATTCTTCCTACCGAAATGTATCACTTCGCATTTTTCTGCGTTAAATTTCATCTGCCATGTGTCTGCCCATGCCACCAGCCTGTCTATATCCTCTTGAAGTCTATCACTATCCTCCTCACTGTTCACTACACTTCCAAGTTTTGTGTCATTTGCAAATTTTGAAATTGTGCCCTGTCCACCCAAATCCAAGTCATTAATATATATCAAGAAAAGCAGTTGTCCTAGTACCGACCCCTGGGGAACACCGTTGTACACCTCCCTCCAGTCCGAAAAACAACCATTCACCATTTCTCCCTGTTTCCTGTTACTTAACCAATTCTGTAACCATGCTGCTGCTGCCCCTTTTATTCCATGGGCTTCAATCTTAATGCCTAGCCTATTATGCGGCATTTTATCAAACGCCTTTTGAAAGTGCATATACACCATATCAGCTGCATTGTCCTCATCTACCTTCTCTGTTACCTCATCAAAGAACTCTATCAAGTTGGTTAAACATG
Source organism: Heptranchias perlo (assembly GCF_035084215.1). Lineage (NCBI taxonomy): Eukaryota > Metazoa > Chordata > Chondrichthyes > Hexanchiformes > Hexanchidae > Heptranchias > Heptranchias perlo. The sequence goes on from NC_090330.1 coordinate 57,523,049, forward strand.
ATTTGCCTTTAACAAATCTGTGCTGGCTTTCCCTAATCAATCCACACTTTTCCAAGTGACTGCTAATTCTGTCCCAGATTATTGTTTCTAAAAATTTCTCCATCACCGAGGTTAAACTGACTGGCCTGGGTTCATGCTTACAGCCTTTTTTGAACAAGGGTAACATTTGCAATTCTCCCATCCTCTGGCACCACCCCTGTATCCAAGGATGTTTGGAAGATTATGGCCAATACCTCGGCAATTTCCATCCTTACTTTCCTCAACTACCTAGGATGCATCCCGTCTGGACCAGGTGACTTGTCTACTTTAAGTACAGCTAGCCTTTCTAGTACTCTTCTTTATCAATTTTTAGCCCATCCAGTATCTCAACTACATCTTCCTTTACTGATACTCTGGCAGCATCTTCTTCCTTGGTAAAGATAGATGCAAAGTACTCATTTAGTACCTCTGCCATCCCCTCTGCCTCCATGAGTAGATCTCTTTTTTGGTCCTAGCTGTTGGTGCAAGGCCAAAGTGTGCTGCCGTGTTATGTTACTTATTCAGATGGCCTGACCCCACAAAATTGCACGCATTCAGCTGCATGTGATGTCAGCTGGCTGTGTCCTGACAATCAGCCAATACTGGCATGGATTTTGCTGGAAGTGTAAAATCAAGGCTAACGTGTTCGCAGTGGCAATGATCTTAGCAGAATATGATGGGGGTAAAAAAACGGATTTACAAGTTTGTGATTTATAGACTAGGGCTGTATCATATCACCAGCGTATAGGAAGTATTTTACTAAAAGAATGCTGTTTTATTGGGTTATATACTCATGTATTATGAATGTTACATATAATAATAGATACTGGGGAGTCAGCGTATTCATTTCAAATATGTCGTAATCTTGTATGCTGTATACTTACTGGCGTCTCTCAATACTCAGTTCTGTGTTTTATGTTTTAAACCTGCAGATATATGTATATGCTGTTCAATTATTTATCAAAGTTTTGGGTTTTTTTAAATTAGAGAGTGGTTGAAGAACCTTCTGTGTTATAATCTGTAGGAGAGAAAACTGTCAGTGCAGAAGCTTGATAGCTGCATGCTTCAGGCACTCAACATTGGAGATGTTTTTTGGGGGATAGGGCAAAAAAATATTTATTGGACTTGGATTTATTTGGCCATCCCAAGGATACTTCAATGTTTTTTTCAGTAGGTCAGTGCTAAATCATTCTAGATTTTGTTGCTTAGAATCTATGTTATATTTGTTAAGAAATAACCCTGTGTATAGACATTTAACCAGTCAATTGAAATGCAGATTTAGGATTTGACTTTAAATTGGAAGTATAATCTACTGAATTGCCATATAATCTTAAATGTTACAATAGAGGTACTTGTGTTCTTGTCAGAAGTTCTCGGTCACTTCATTTTGTGTTTTACAAGTTTTGCAACATCTCTTTGAGAACAACATCCAATAGTCTTTTAACCCATGTAGAATATCACTGAAAAGATTATTCAGTACAAAGTATCTGCTCCCAGGCTGCTGTAAGAATGCTGTGTTTCGGTACAACTTTGCACGGAACTGTCTAGGAGTGAGTGATGCCTGAATCAGCTTGCCTTACATTAACTAGTTCGGATTAAATTTAAGTTTTAATTTCTATCTCTCGATTAGGATACCCGCAAGCTACTGAGTGAATGAATTAACTCTTTCTTACCAAATCATCAAAGACAGTCAGTCAACCGGTCATGCACTATAAGACTATTATTTGCTTAGAAAATCACAATTTAAGGTTAAAGATGGGTACATGAATACTTAGTAGATATGAATAGATATATTCAAGTTATTGCTTCCCCCTTCTGTCCATCAAACCTGTTAAATGTGGAGAGCTGTCACTATCATTGTGTCACTAGAGCATGGCTTTCCTTGGAATGGGACAGACTTTGGGCTCAATTTTCAAATTAAAAAACGGGTGGGTTGGGGGGCGGGGGTTAATTGAAAATTGCCATCATTTCAGACCTGCCTCCAACCCGCCCATTTCCGGTTTTCACCAGGGCGGGACGAGGGGCGGGCAACCAGCCTGCTCCCAGGAGGCGGGTCGGGCGTTAAAACCTTTCAAGGAGGCTTCAGGCCTCCATTTTTCACCAATTCCCGATTTCAACCCCAGGGGGCCGAGATTCCCATGCCTTCTGTTTTACGCCTCGTGAAAGGAGGCGAGAAGGCCCGAGACTAACAGGTAGGTGCCTAGAAAGGCACAGCTTGTGTGCCCGGAGGAGAGGGAGTGCTTCCCCCAGGCCCAACAAGCCTAACTGCACCGACCCCACAACGATCGTGGATCCCCCGACCCGATCCTTCCCCCCCCCCCCCCCACCCCGATCTCCTGACCCCGATCCTCCCCCCCCACTCAAATCCTCCCATCCCTGATCCCGATCCTCCTCCCCCACTCCGATCCTCCTCCCCCACTCCGATCCTCTGACCCCCGATCCTCTGACCCCCGATCCTCCCCCTCAAACGATCGTGGACCCCCGCGATGACCCCCGATCCCGAACCCCCCCCCCCCCCGGTGACCATTCCCCATGACTCGCGACCCCGTGCCCATCTATGCCCACCTGTGCCCACCCATGCCCTCTCCTCCATCCATATAAACAAAGACTTACCTGCAGACTTACCTGATGATGTCCTCTCCCTGCTGGTCTCCCGTCTGACTGAGACCAGCCTATTAATCAGCCGGTCAGTTGGACGGGAAGCCGACAAAAAAAAATAAAAGGCGTCCTTACGATTTTCCGGGAAACCCATACTAATGGGTTTCCCGACCTCAATTTGACTTCCCGCCCCCTTCCCGGCTCTGTTTTAAAATCACCCCCTTTGTGTCTGCAGTTTTTGTGAGCCCCCTACTGATCCATCTTGCATTTCTCTGAGATTTTTTTCACACAAATAGAGAGATGTGATATGTTTATTTTCCATTTGGTGTTATCTAAGTGGTTTGAGATTTCCAAATGGTTTTTATCACCATTAAGGAATGGTTCGTGTATACACAAATCTTCCTGGTGTAATTAATTTAGTGGTTTTATAGGATTACCTGGGAACTTCCATTGTTCGAACTATTTGAGAGCTTGTGTTAGCTAAAAGCCTTTTCTCTGCATTCAGTTCAATAGCTGAACTCCATCGTATCTGGTCAACTTTCAAGCTAAAACCCCATTTTAGGTAGATTTCAAGCAGTTTACAGGGCTTTCCCTTACGAATCTCGAAGGCACCCTTCAGGCAATTTATGGGGCACTCTTCCTAAACTGCCAATGACTAGCAGTTTTAAAACATAAAAAAGAACAGGAGAGGATTGAGCGGAGCCAAAAAGTGCATAGGTTATACCAAGTAATATTCAGAATTATGTGGTAATATATGAAGTTCAGTAACATACAGATTCAGTGGTCCCATCATGATGGCAGCAGGACCCTGTTTTTCAGCCACAAAGCACCATTACCAGAGACCTCACCTCATCTGAGGTCAAATCATTTAAACACTTACACAAATGCTGCATGTGCAGATTGTCTGGTATGTAGGGAGCACACTGTAGTCAATGGGCAGGCTATCTGGCAAAAATTAAAAGGATGACCAGAGAAAGACCCAGAAACAAGAATAGCTGCAGAGGCAAAACAATAACAATAAAAAATCCTTTCAGTACTACAATAACAAGAGGACCGCCAGAGAAGAGGTCAGATCACCAGAAGATGCAAATAGGCTTGAAACTGAGGATGAGTACAAGATAGTAAATATTCTGAATGATTACTTCCTTGACGTATTCACAAAGGAAGACATGAACAACGTGCGCCCCCCCTCCCCCCCCCCCCCCCCGCAAAAAAGAGTACCAAGTCAAAATTCAGGTCTTTGATATAAATGAGATAGAAATCCTAGAAAGACTGAAAGGGCTTAAAGCAAATGGATTGTCAGAGTTAGGTAGTAATTAATCCATGTTTAGAGGGACTAGCAAGGAGACTTGTGAGGCACTGACAATCATTATGAGTGATCAGTGGGCACTGAGGAATTACCAGTAGATTGGAAATAGGCTGATGAGATACCCATATTCAAAAAAGGTGACAAAATATACACCAGCAACTACAGACCCATTAGTCTTACTTCATGTCCATATAAAGTAATGGAATCGATTATCAGGAGTAAACTTGAGGAATATATATACAAAAACAACCTATTAAACCGCAGTCAAGATGATTTTAGATAGGGAAAATCCTTCCTGACCATCCTCCTTGATTTCCTTGAGGAAGTAAGAACCCAAGTTGATTGTGGTAAACCCAACGATGTGTACTTAGACTTCCAAAATACATTTGATAAAGTTCCACAGGAAAGAATACTAATTAAGCTCAAAGATGTGGGGATTCAGGGAAATACTTGGTTATGGATAAGAAATTTCCTGAAGGGTAGAAAACAATAACTACTGGTTAGAAGAGTAATGTCAGGGTTGGGGGTGGGGGTGGAATACTGAGCGGGGTGCTCCAGGGCTCATCGTTGGGACCACTACCGTTTCTAATTTACAACAATGACTTGCTGATGATACCAAGCTCTGAGTACAGTGGAACAGAAAAAGACAGCCCAGAAATTACAAAATGAGCTTAACAAAATATGTGAATGAGCTGAACAAAGGCAGGTGAAAATTAATGTAGACATGTATAAAGTATTGTGCATAGGAAGGAAATCCCATCAGCCTGCCATGCATATTTTGAGCATCAACCCAGGAAGATTGGTTGGGGTGGGTGGAAATCCTGCCCTGCCACCCCGGAGAGGAGAATTCCCTCTCCAGGAGTCTTAGTAGACTGAATATTCAGCTAATGTAGAGCAACAATCAACAAAGCAAGAAAAATGTTGAACTATATAGCTAGAATAATGGAATACAAGTCAGATAAAGTCCTGATCAAACTATATAGTGCTCTGGTCAGTCCACATCTTGAGTTCTGTTTCCACTTCTGGTCACCAAGAAACAAGGGAGTTGTCAAGTGCAGAGAAGAGCCATGAGGCTGATCCCCATTTGCTATGAGTAAAGATTAGAGAAATTTTGGCTTCTCAGCCTGGATAGTAGGCGTATGAGAGGCAATCTTATAGAGGTATATCAGATAGTAAATGGTATGGAAAAGGTTCATCCCGAAGTCCACTTTAAATTAAACGTAGGACTAGGAATATAAATTGAACACACCTGAATATCTGGGGAATTGAAGGAGCTTATGGCATACGTTTGGTCTCTAGCTAGCCCAGATAAACCACATGAAAGTTTTGTTCAGCTTCAAAAACAGGTCAGATGTGATATGTATGGAAATCATTTGTTAGAAATAAATCACTGTAGGTGCAACATTGAATGGTTGCTGGCTTAAGCTGACTGCCAGATATTTGTTCCTTAGTTAGTTTTGAATGCACTCAAAAAAAAAAAGTTTTCTTAAAATTACACAACAGGTGCACCAAGTATGGGAGTGGTGGTGTGACCTACTTGAAACAATAATTAAAATGCTGGTGACATCGGAGCTGAAGGTATTTCGCATCATGTAACTTTTACTATATAATTTCAGGATTTTTCCAACAGCAGATAACTGAACATTGTACTGTATAATATATATGATCTATAATGAGGACCAATAATTTATTGAAAATAAGTCACTCAGTGGGACGAGATGCATGGCTCACAAGCACTGCAGACATGAGTTAGTTAGTTCACCTGCAATACAAGTGGTTTATTGTTTATAAACCTCCATTCACCAAAGTGGATATGTTGTGAATGAGGTGGGTGTGAGGAGGTTTGCTCTATTTGTCATTCCAGAGCATACTCCACAGGGCATGGGTGCTGTGTAGAATACTCTGCAATCATGGGTGCTCTGTCACCTGTGCATTGTCAATCAGATGCCTTTTTTCCAAAGGGAAAATTATGGAAGTGTTGCCTTTGCATATAAAATTTCTATCGCTCGTGTTTTTCAAAGATAAGAATGTCCTATGTGAAGCATCGGCGGCAAAGATAGGTGTCCTCTGAAACTGATTGGTCCAGTAAATACAGGTCCTGGGTGTGTATATAGAACATAAGGTATAGTCACACCTGCCTTTCTTGTTCCTGTAAGAGCTGCTCTTCCTCATCCAAATCTAAGAGTACCAGTGAAGCCTCCAAAAATTTCGCACTTTTCTTGGCAGTACATTCTGACTCGGGCATACTAACCTGTGCCTGATTTTGTGAGGCATATCGAGGCTCCACATTGCTAGCAGAGCCTTGCAAAATTAGGGTTTAAATGTTGAAAAAGTAATAACAGAATTGTAAATAATTTTGTCGTCATCAGGATCAGTGCTTTCTTTTATGTTTGAGACTTTTTATTGAATTTTTATTTGTCATATGCTAGATATATGTAATACAGAAAAAGTAAGAATGAGACTTTCTTTTGCTGAGTGTTACCGTGGTTTTCTGACTGAGTGTATGCTCTGTAGGATTTTGTGTCCAATAATGTGTACATTTTGTTTTAGTGGGACTTCACTTTAGTTTTTGTACGAGATGCTTGCCAGCTCATTGAATGGGTATCATGTTGGTTTTTATTCGCGAGAGTAACCTTGTTACAGTCTTTGTAACAAGTTATGCTGCAGTAGTTTGTGTATATTGCTTCTCTCCTTGTTATTGTCAAGATGTTTTAGTCAAAAAATTAGGATTCATTCTCTTTTGCTGGGCATTTTTTTAGAGCAAGCATATTTTTATCCTTCCAACTGAGAATTTTAATTGATGATATTTGCTTCCAAAGCACCAGCCCCAAAGTTCTGATACCTACTGGAATAGCAGGAAGCAGATAGAGCTGTGTGAATCAGAAATCAAGTACTTAAAGAGTTGTATGGAGTGTGCTCAAGACACTATCAGGAGTGATGAGGACACAATTGAACACCTTAAGGTCACTATTGAGCAAAAGACCACTAATGAGGAATTGCACCAGGAGGAGCAGCAAAATCTGTTGGAAGAAATTAAATGTTACCAAAGGAGATGCCAGGTATTTGAGGGATACAGGTAAACACTAGTTGAAATATTGTACTAATGTACTGTCCTTTTACTTCTTAAGAACAGTCACAACAAAGGAAAATAAACATCCCAATAGTTTTCAAAAAAAGTAGTTGGTCAGGACCAAGTTTTCTAGAATGTATTAAGCAAGCACTTTATATATGGTCTGTTTTCAATTAGTGAGATTAACCCATCAGTTGTTCAACAAAGCAAGATCAACAGTCATTTCTGCATTTAGTCCATGCATTCAAAACAAGTATAATCAGTACGTCTTCATTTCTATCACTGATATGATTGCCTAGCTGTGCTGTTGATGCCACAGAAGCATTGGTGTTACACCTGTGATGAATGATAAGCAGCAACAGTGACCTTTGGTAATACCATGCTGTTGTTCACAAGCCAGACCTAACTACAACCTGCTAACAATGCAAGTTCTAAAGATTAATTGCTCCCAGTGTAAACAATAATGATAGATTTAAGAAAGTGTAATAAACTTTAGAAGTTACTATCTTAATTAAATGCAACGTTTGACATTTTTGTGTTGGTTTCTGTTTTTTGGGGTCAGTTTGATTTTATTCTAGCAATTACTGTACAATAAAATATTTTAGTGAAAATAATCAACTAATTTGGACAATATGCTTACACAAAATTATATGTTCCTTGATCCTGTGTTCCTTTCTTCCCTCACTCCCCAATTTTGATCATATATTCTTCTCACAAGAGGTAGGTGACCAGACTTCACTTTTCAAATGAGAATTTGCTACATGGGGAATTGCAGTTTTGAATCCAAATCCAACATCTCCAGTGCACATTGCCACAATACCATTGGAAGTGGTTCCATTGCAGTGAAATTTGCCCCAGTTATTCTGCGGGGTGAATTCAGCAACAACAAATAACTGTGTATACATGACGTGCATTTGTCCCAAAGTTATGAATGCAACTAGAACAAACTGTGCATGTGTGAATCTCAATTTAAGCTTTGCACACATGCAGTTAGCACAAAGCTGCTGATGTCTGGTGAAGGTCTGTATAGGCCAACAATGCCCATGGCACATCAGTGGTCTGTATGGGCAGGCTGGAAGATAGCCTGCCTGCAACCAGACTTAAAATAGCAGACCCAACCTTATTACCACTGGCAGCCAATGTTTATATTTGCCAATGGGAGAATTCAGTGGTTGGAGATACCAGGTAACAATCCTTCTCAAAGGGAGTCTTGATGTCTCCAATGACACTAGAGTCTCTAGGGTAGATTTTCCAAGTTGTCGCCTATGGTGAAGTATATTGCCCCTTGCAAATGAATATTGAAAAATAGTGGGTCTGATTCTGCGATTTTTCCATCCATTGATTTCAATGAAGGATTCTGCCTGTGATTTTCCAGTGCATTCTGGTGACGGGCAAAAATCTACTTACCTGTGTTTGCTGTACACTATTACCTCTGAAGGCATGTTTTCCATCGGAGGCAGTCATGTAAAGTAAATGAGATATTAAGTGCTAAAAGCTGAAGATTATTGATCTTGCAGCACGGGGTGGTGAACTGCTTCAAATATTTTTTTTGTGTATCTAGAAAATGGAATCAGAACTTGCAGAGCTGCAAATTGAATTGCAGTCACGGGATGATCTACTGCAAGTGACTGACATGGAGCAAAAACAATTGCGGAAGGAGCTAGCCAGGGTCAAAGGATCCATCATGCAACAAGATAGCATCATTAGGTAAGTTTGCACAGGTTAGCAAACTGTCACAGTGCATATTCTGCAAAACAATTTAAAATTATACTTGTGTCTAATTTTTTTAATTATAGAATCATAGAATCATAGAAGTTACAACATGGAAACAGGCCCTTCGGCCCAACATGTCCATGTTGCCCAGTTTATACCACTAAGCTAGTCCCAATTGCCTGCACTTGGCCCATATCCCTCTATACCCATCTTACCCATGTAACTGTCCAAATGCTTTTTAAAAGACAAAATTGTACCCGCCTCTACTGCTGCCTCTGTGGTATCTGTACAAGAGAAAACTAGAAGTCATATTTTCAGTTAAATAAAGATCTTGGACAGGATTTTCCTCCATGATGTTATCAAAGCCCGATCTGGATATTTAAAGAAGGACCACCGATTTCTGGCGGGTGTCCTCCTAGCCTGCTCTTCTGACTACTTTCTTATCTCCATTCATTTGTGTATCCCTAGCTGCTCTGCCATCACTTTATGCCCCTGGGTAAAAACTACTCCAAAACATGCTCTCTTGCTCCTTTTCTAACTCTGACCTGCCCAGCCTCTGGCTCACCCTGCAAAAGCATAAACACTTCTGTCTGTTTTCTCACCTCCTCCTTTGATGCCCTTGTCCCCCTCAGATCCCAAATCTCATCCCCATCACCTTCCTGATATAACAGCCACCCTGCAGCCTCAGGACATTACAAAGCACTTCACATCCAAAAGGGTACTTTTGAAGTGCAGTCATTATTGCTAGGTAGGCAAACCCAGCTGCCAGTTTACACACAGCAGGGTCCCAAAAACAACAAATGAGATGAATCACCAGTTAATATGGTTTTGGTCATGTTGGTTGAGGGAGGAATGTAGGTCAGGACACAGGGAGAACTCACTGATCATCTTTAAATTGTGCCATGCGATTATTTACATTCATCTGAACAAGCAGATGGGGCCTCAATTTAATGTCTCATGTGAAAGATGGCTCCTCCAACAATATAGCACTCCCTCAGAACTGCACAGAAGTATTGGTCTTGATTATCTGCTCACATCCTGAAGTAGTGATTCAACCCACAGACTTCTGACTCAAACGAGAGTGCTGCCAGCTAAGCAATGTGACACTAAGCTCAGCTTTCTTCCCCATATCTGCTTTGCTACAAATCTCTTTTCTTCCACTGTTGCAAATTGCCCATCTCTGCCCCAGCTCTCATCTTCTGCTACCAAGACTCTTGTCCATGCTTTCATACCTTATCGCTTGACTTCTCCAATGCCCTTCTAATTGGCCTCCTCGCAGCAACCCTCCACAAGCTTCAACTCATCCATAATGTCATAGCCTATGTCTTCACCCGGAATAAGTCCCAGATTCCCAGCACTCCCGTCCTCTGCAAGTTCCACTGGCTTCATGTGCCCTAGTATGTCAATTTCAAAATTCTCATTCCCATTCTCAAATTTCTGCGTCGCCTTGCCCCGCCCTATCTTATGGAGCCCATCATGTCTCACTTAAGTTCCTGCATGTATCCTCCATTCCTTTAACATTCGATCTAGAAATGTGAAATGAACCAGAACAGATAAGAGAAGTAAGGATAGGGGAACATCTAAGCAAGAGCGATCACAACAAAATAAGGTTTAAGATAAAGATTGAGAAGGACATGAGTAAGACAAAAACCAAAGTAATAAATTAGGACAAAAGCAGATTTTCAGGGGATGAGAATGGAACTCTGGAAAATAAACTGGAAAAAATTACTGACAAACAAAGAAATAGAACAGCAGTGGGAAACATTTAAAATGAAATCAATAGAGTCCAGGATAAATATATCCCACTAAAAAGCAAGAACAAACTAGCGAGTAATGATACACCATAGATGAATAACGAAATAAGGGCGAAATTGAAACTAAAGAAAAAGACATACGCTAAATACATTTTTAAAAATTTGTTCACAGGATGTGGGCGTCGCTGGCAAGGCTAGCATGGCTACCATCCCTAATTGCCCTTGAGAAGGTGGTGGGTGAGCCTCCTTCTTGAACCGCTGCAGTCCGTGTGGTGAAGGTTCTCCTATAGTGCTGTTAGATAGGGAGTTCCAGGATTTTGACCCAGTGACGATGAAGGAACGGCGATATATTTCCAAGTCAGAATGGTGTGTGACTTGGAGGGGAACGTGCAGGTGGTGTTGTTCGCATGTGCCTGCTGCCCTTGTCCTTCTAGGTGGTAGAGGTCGTGAGTTTGGGAGGTGCTGCCAAAGAAGCCTTGGCGAGTTGCTGCAGTGCATCCTGTGGATGGTACACACTGCAGCCACAGTGCGCTGGTGGTGAAGGGAATGAATGTTTAGGGTGGTGGATGGGGTGCCAATCAAGCGGGCTTTGTCCTGGATGGTGTCGAGCTCCTTGAGTGTTGTTGGAGCTGCACTCATCCAGGCAAGTGGAGAGTATTCCATCACACTCCTGTCTTATGCCTTGTAGATGGTGGAAAGGCTTTGGGGAGTCAGGAGGTGAGTCACTCGCCGCAGAATACCCAGTCTCTGACCTGCTCTTGTAGCCACAGTATTTATGTGGCTGGTCCAGTTAAGTTTCTGGTCAATAGGCAACAAAGGAGAGGACGACAAAAGAGAATACGAAAAGGTTGTGAAAGAAGTGTATAAAAAACAATTAGGAAGGCAAAGATAAACTATGAAATGAAATTAACAAGGAATATGAAAAGAAATAGTAAAGTATTCGACAGACACATCAATAACAATAGAAAAATTAGGATAGGGATAGGGCCACTAAGGGATACACATGATAAACTCACACGTAATGACAGCGAAATGGCAGAAATATTACATAATTACTTTGCTTCAGTGTTTACCAGGGAGTCTAACATAGTTGTCATGGCATTAGAAGAGATAAAAAAAGATATAAAGACATTTACGTTAACGATTTTGACTCGGGAATTGGAAGTACAATTTCAAAATTTGCGGACGACGCCAAATTGGGGGATAAAGTTAATACTGAGGAGAACTGCGACAAAATACAGGAAGACATTAATAAACCTGCAGAGTGGGCGTGTAATTGGCAAATGAATTTCAATATAGATAAGTGTGAGGTACTACATTTGGTAATAAGAATAAGGGGACCGCATACTGCTTGGATAATAACAGTCTAAATGGAGTAGAGGAGCAGAGGGATCTAGGGATACAGATACACATATCACTAAAAGAAGCAGTGCAGTTTAATAAGGCCATAAAAAAAAGCAAACAAAAGACAGGGGTTAATTTCTAGAGGGATAGAATTGAAAAGCAGAGAAGTTATGTTAAACTTGTATAGAACTTTGGTTAGACCATACTTGCAGTATTGTGAACAGTTCTGGTCTCCATATTATAAAAAGGATATAGAGGCACTGGAAAAGGTGCAAAAAAGATTTACTAGGATTTACCAGAACTGAGAGGTTATACCTATCAGGAAAGATTAAGCATGCTGGGGCTCTTTTCTGTAGAAAAGAGAAGACTGAGGGTGACCTGATAGAGATCTTTAAGATTATGAAAGGGTTTGATAGGGTAGAAGTAGAGAAGATGTTTCCACTTGTGGGGGAGACCAGAACTAGGGGCCATAAATATAATAGTCATTAATAAATCCAATGGGGAATTCCACATTCTAACCACTCTCTTTACCCAGAGAGTGGTTAGAATGTGGAACTTGCTACCACAAGAAGTAGTTGAGGTGACTTGCATAGATGCATTTAAAGGGAAGCCAGATCAACACATGAGGGAGAAAGGAATAGAAGGATATGCTGATAATGTTAGTTGAAGTAGGGAGGGAGGAGGCTCGTGTGGAGCATAAACACCGGCATGGACCTGTTGGGCACCACTGCCTTCCTAGGGATGACGTTGAATGTCCCAGTAGCTTTGGAAACATTATGTATTTGCTTATCTCTATCTACTTATTGCTATTCTCCTCCAAGACAACCATTGGCAAGCCCAGTGGAATGCCTGTATTTAGCACTGTGCAGCAATTGTGGATGTCAGTTAGTTGCAGTCAGAATGTTGCCAACGTCCCAGACTCTTCCATCACCATCCCTGGGTATGTCCTGTCCCACCGGCAGGACAGACCCACCAGAGGTGGCGGTACAGTGATATACAGTCAGGAGGGAGTGGCCCTGGGAGTCCTCAACATTGACTCTGGACCCCATGAAATCTCATGGCATCAGGTCAAACATGGGCAAGGAAACCTCCTGCTGATTACCACCTACCGTCCTCCCTCAGCTGATGATTCAGTCCTCCTCCATGTTGAACACCACTTGGAGGAAGCACTGAGGGTAGCAAGGGCACAAAATGTACTCTGGGTGGGGGACTTCAATGTCCATCACCAAGAGTGGCTCGGTAGCACCACTACTGACCGAGCTGGCCGAGTCCTGAAGGACATAACTGCCAGACTGGGCCTGCGGCAGGTGGTGAGCGAACCAACACGAGGGAAAAACTTACTTGACCTCGTCCTCACCAATCTACCTGTCGCAAATGCATCTGTCCATGACAGTATTGGTAGGAGTGACCACCGCACAGTCCTCGTGGAGATGAAATCCCGTCTTGGCACTGAGGACACCATCCAACGTGTTGTGTGGCACTACCACCGTGCTAAATGGGATAGATTCAGAACAGATCTAGCAGCTCAAAACTGGGCATCCATGAGGCGCTGTGGGCCATCAGCAGCAGCAGAATTGTATTCCAGCACAATCTGCAACCTCATGGCCCGGCATATTCCTCACTCTACCATTACCAACAAGCCAGGGGATCAACCCTGGTTCAATGAGGAGTGTAGAAGAGCATGCCAGGAGCAGCACCAGGCGTACCTAAAAATGAGGTGCCAACCTGGTGAAGCTACAACTCAGGACTACATGCATGCTAAACAGCGGAAGCAACATGCTATAGACAGAGCTAAGCGATTCCACAACCAACGGATCAGATCAAAGCTCTGCAGTCCTGCCACATCCAGTCGTGAATGGTGGTGGACAATTAAACAACTAACGGGAGGAGGAGGCTCTGCAAACATCCCCATTCTCAATGATGGCGGAGTCCAGCACGTGAGTGCAAAAGACAAGGCTGAAGCGTTTGCAACCATCTTCAGCCAGAAGTGCCGAGTGGATAATCCATCTCAGCCTCCTCCCGATATCCCCACCATCACGGAAGCCAGTCTTCGGCCAATTCGATTCACTCCACGTGATATCAAGAAACGGCTGAGTGCACTGGATACAGCAAAGGCTATGGGCCCTGACAACATCCCAGCTGTAGTGCTGAAGACTTGTGCTCCAGAACTAGCTGCGCCTCTAGCCAAGCTGTTCCAGTGCAGCTACAACACTGGCATCCACCCGACAATGTGGAAAATTGCCCAGGTATGTCCTGTCCACAAAAAGCAGGACAAATCCAATCCGGCCAATTACCGCCCCATCAGTCTACTCTCAATCATCAGCAAAGTGATGGAAGGTGTCGTCGACAGTGCTATCAAGCGGCACTTACTCACCAATAACCTGCTCACCGATGCTCAGTTTGGGTTCCGCCAGGACCACTCGGCTCCAGACCTCATTACAGCCTTGGTCCAAACATGGACAAAAGAGCTGAATTCCAGAGGTGAGGTGAGAGTGACTGCCCTTGACATCAAGGCAGCATTTGATCGAGTGTGGCACCAAGGAGCCCTAGTAAAATTGAAGTCAATGGGAATCAGGGGGAAAACTCTCCAGTGGCTGGAGTCATACCTAGCACAAAGGAAGATGGTAGTGGTTGTTGGAGGCCAATCATCTCAGCCCCAGGGCATTGCTGCAGGAGTTCCTCAGGGCAGTGTCCTCGGCCCAACCATCTTCAGCTGCTTCATCAATGACCTTCCCTCCATCATAAGGGCAGAAATGGGGATGTTCGCTGATGACTGCACAGTGTTCAGTTCCATTCGCAACCCCTCAGATAATGAAGCAGTCCGAGCCTGCATGCAGCAAGACCTGGACAACATCCAGGCTTGGGCTGATAAGTGGCAAGTAACATTCGCGCCAGATAAGTGCCAGGCAATGACCATCTCCAACAAGAGAGAGTCTAACCACCTCCCCTTGACATTCAACGGCATTACCATCGCCGAATCCCCCACCATCAACATCCTGGGGGTCACCATTGACCAGAAACTTAACTGGACCAGCCATATAAATACTGTGGCTACGAGAGCAGGTCAGAGGCTGGGTATTCTGCGGCGAGTGACTCACCTCCTGACTCCCCAAAGCCTTTCCACCATCTACAAGGCACAAGTCAGGAGTGTGATGGAATACTCTCCACTTGCCTGGATGAGTGCAGCTCCAACAACACTCAAGAAGCTCGACACCATCCAAGATAAAGCAGCCCGCTTGATTGGCACCCCATCCACCACCCTAAACATTCACTCCCTTCACCACCGGCGCACTGTGGCTGCAGTGTGCACCATCCACAGGATGCACTGCAGCAACTCGCCAAGGCTTCTTCGACAGCACCTCCCAAACCCGCGACCTCTACCACCTAGAAGGACAAGGGCAGCAGGCGCATGGGAACAACACCACCTGCAGGTTCCCCTCCAAGTCACACACCATCCCGACTTGGAAATATATCGCCGTTCCTTCATTGTCGTTGGGTCAAAATCCTGGAACTCCCTTCCTAACAGCACTGTGGGAGAACCGTCACCACACGGACTGCAGCGGTTCAAGAAGGCGGCTCACCACCACCTTCTCGAGGGCAATTAGGGATGGGCAATAAATGCCGGCCTTGCCAGCGACGCCCACATCCTGTGAACGAATAAAAAAATAAGATGTGCACCAAAGGGATGCTAATTGCAGAAAAGTAGTAGCAAGCTACAGAAAAAATAAATTACATTCCTGCTTATCTTTTGATTCTATTAACTCTCTGTGTAACTCTCTGTGTAACAAAACCATTTGTAAACATTTCTTCTCATTGACAACCCCATCTATTATATATTAAAAATGATGAGAGGTCTCAGGATTCCAACGGTGCTATGCATCTTGGTGGTGTTGTGAGCATAACTTTAAATGACACATTGATGGTCATGTACCGTTAGGTGCTGCCCCACTGTACTCAATCACCTGATGTTGAACTGCTTATCCGAACTCTCAGTGCATTACATTTGCCACTGGATGTCGCTGCATTAGTACATTTACTGGAGCATGGCAGACATCTTTATGAAAATAGGTAAAAGGTAAATAATTTGTACTAATGGGCCAGATATCCTTCCCAGTTGGAAAAAAATCTAAAAAGCCCACATTACTAGTGAAAAAACAGCAGTAGTCTTCACAGGTCCTTACTGAATGGCACCCAACAACTCCACGGGAACAATCTCTGCTGCTCAAGGAGAGGTTCAACCTGGCAGCCTCCAGTTACAGCACACACCTGACCATTGTGAACAGAAGCCTGGAAAACTTTGATGTTAATCCCAGAAGGGTGGAATGGAGTCTCAGGGACATCATTGGACAAAAGGCACTTATCACTGGCCATGGAAGACGGTAATTTACTTGGCAGCTGACACGAGAGGTTAGCAGTTGCTGAGTGAATTGTCTGGCACTGTACAGGTCTTTGAAGTCATGGACTTCAGGCGAGCAGAGAGGTTTGGAAAATTGGACCCCCCCAGTTAAGCAGCAAAATGTTGAGTGGAAAACACTTCCCTCCCCCATCACCATTTTGGTGATTTTGCAACCTGCCCCCACTGTTGAGCAGGTGTTGGTGCTACTCGGAATCTCCCAATCCCATCGACTGAGCAGCTCAATTTGACTTCCAATACCCATCAAGCATCATATAAGCAAAACTTTGGAGATCAAACTCCACTTCACAGCCTTAGAAAATAATGAAACAACCCCCTTCCCCACTGGGCATCATTCAGGTGATATGCAGCATAAACCCACTTTGATTGAGCAGCTTCATTCCACCCCTTCCAACTGAGCAGCATCTTCTAAACTAGGATCACCCCTTCCCATACCTTCTCAACTGCAGCCCTATGAGCTGAACAAAATTTTAGTTATATAGGCCCAACCCTCAACTGAACAGCTTTGTGATTTTCCCCTCCCAATGAGCAGGACTTTTCAAATTCAGACCAGCACTTCCCTTACTCTCCTAATTTTGACCCCACGATGTGTGGCACTATTTCCATCATGACCAAACATTTCTCAATCTGTCCTTCCTCCATTGAACGTGTTTCCTGGCTAAACCCCTTCTCTTTCACTCCACATCATCTCTCCCTCTCTACCTCCCCACTCTCTATCCACCGCTCCATTCTATCTCCCTCCCACCTCTCCTCTCTTTCCCCCTCCCATCACTTCTTGTAATTCATTCCCTGTGACTCGGCCCCTGTCCTCCTTTCCCCATTCTCCTCCTTTCCCAATCAGCATCTTCCTTTTCCCCTTCTTCATCCTCTCGCTCTCTTCCCTTCTCCTCCTTTCCCTTCTTCCTCTTGCTCTCTCTCCTCTTCCCCCCTCTACGCTCCTCCCCCTGCCCTTCTTCTATCGTCCCATCTGCTTCCTTCTCTCCCTTCCCCTTCTTGGTCCAATTCAGTTTGCTCCTTGCCTTCTAACCCTGATTGACCTGAATACTGTACTCGGTCTTGACTTCCTGTGTGCAATACTACGGGGTTTCAACTAGTTACATAAAAATAATAGATCTCACAAAATTTCAATTTCAATTGCATTTACACAGGAAGATGTTCCTGAACAACATAAGTGACCGAAAATCCACAGAGCTGACATCTTGGCGTAAGTGCAAGGATGCGCCCCCTGGTAACCTCTGTTCATGATCCTGCCAAAGTGTCTGGGGTGAGTGGGAGGTTCCCTGATTTATGTATGGCCAGTGGGAATCTGTGCCACCATGGTCACATCTCGGGCACCCACCAGTGTAGAGGTGGTGGGAGAAGCAGCCGAGCCCAGCCATTTGGGTTAAGGCCGACAATTTCAACCCAATGTAAAAAAATCTAAATACGTATCAGCCCTTTTGTGAAGGAGTCTGATCAGACCTGCAGACTGGTCGTCTTCGAGGGTCTGGGCCTGGACCCCCAGTTGGGCCAAACTTCTTTCAGCCAAGAGGCCAGAACGCCTTGTTTCACCTGGCATATCAGCAACTGGGTGCGAAAAGAACTAGCAGCCTGGGAGTCCCCTCCACCCAGATGTAGGTGACCTTGTTTTGTGTCGGTGGAGGTTCTGTTCAAATAAGATCCCATACCTGGCGTATCTGAGTCCCGCTGTATTTCCTGGGCCCTTCTGCCACACTTCTCCTGACTTACAGCAGGAGTGCACCAGAAGACCCGTAGAAATTCATGGCCTTAAAATTTGCTCGTAACATATTTTAATTGTCTCACCCTCACAATTATTTAATATCACTTGTTCTACTAATTGAAAGTTTTCAATGAGCATACAAGACTGTATTTTCCACAGTTCATTAAGTGTAGCGAAAGAGTAAACCAGAGTATAAAGTAATGTTCCCGGTTTTATATTTGCATCTACTTTTTCATTGAAATTAGTAAAATGAGGAAAACATAGCCCTAAGAATCAAATCTAGATCAGAAGATTTCAAAAATACAGTAGTGGTCTTGGTGACCATTTTAAAAAAAAAACTTCTTCTATTAAATTGATTTGTGCAAAACAGGTATTGAACTTTCTTCAACAGAAGTTGTAATAGTATAGTCAAATTACTGTTTTGTAAACTGTTAGTGTTAAAAATAGTATTCAACTTCTAGGGGATCACATTTGAGCATCATCGTGTCCTTAGCTCAGTCTACACACATGCTCTTTCAGCATGGGCCGCTGGGTAGTGATCACGAGCTGGAAACCTGGTCTATTTTCCTAATATAGAGGCACTGAGACCAATTATAGCACCCCGACTGCTGCCTCAGCTGAGATTAGCTAACTCAGCACAGACCTAAGGTTGAATGTGGAACATCCTGGTCTAAATAAACTCAGTTAGTCTTTGGGGGAGCTCTGAACGATTTAGGGGTGAAATTAGGCCATGTAGCGCCCGTTTTGTAGGCGTCACGTGGACTCCTAAGCCTCAAAAATGACGTTCAAGTGCACGCGTACACTTCTGGCGTGAAGTGCGCAGGATGCCATCTTGGTAAAGGGGTTTGTGCATGCGCACCTAACTTGACTGCTGGCAGCGTGTAGAGTAGGGAGATTATGATGTAAATCAGTGTGCAATGCTGATTTGAAGCAGCTGGCAGCATTTTGGAACTCCACGCACCAGCCAACGCACTGCCTTAACCTTGCACAGCTGAACAAGACTTAAACGACATGAAGGACCCCCCCACCAGTGCTATTTAAAGGGATTATGCAGGAGTTACAAGTTAGTTGCTGGATTAGTTATTCTGGCTGCTGGTGCAATTGTACGTGTTTTTGGAAGTTTCCTATACTTGGAGAAAGTTGCAGTATTCTACAGAGAGTGGCCTGGCTGGTCTTGCAGTAATGTTAGTGGCATTTAAAATAGTGTGCTGACCAAAGCTGCTTTCAGATATGGGTGGCTGCTAGTGCTTCCTGTGGGAATTGAACATGACTGGGAGAATGTAGAGAGGCCACACACAGCATGACAAGCTGCTAGAAGAAGGAGGAGGAAGAGAAGGCGCAGGGCACTCAGCAGGAGGCCATATCCAACGAGGGCCTTCAGGGACCAATTCTCTTGCTTCAACTTCAGCGACAACCATTGCATCAGGTGGCTGCGGTTCACTAAAGAGGTCATGACTGAAATTTGTCAACTGCTGCAGCCACAACTGCAGCCTCAGAGCAGGGCAAGGACAGCATTGCCTGTGGCTGTCAAGGTAACCGCAGCGCTTTGATTTTTATGGCTCTGGCTCCTTTCAGGCTGCTGCTGGAAATATAAGTAACATCTCGCAGTTTGCAGTGTACTGCTGTATAAGGGAGGTTACTGAGGCTCTGTACGTGCTCAGAAACAGATTCATCTCATTCCCTCTTGCCAGAGACAAGCAGCAGGAGTGAGCATGAGGGTTTGCTCAGATTGCTGGTTTCCCCGTGATGCAGGGAGCCATTGACTGCACGCACATTGCCATGTATGCTCCACATCTGAACTTGGCCATATTCACGAACAGAAAGGGATTCCACTCCCTCGATGTGCAGCTGGTGTGCAGCCACAAGCAGTGCATCATGCAGGTCAGTGCCTGCTATCCTGGCAGCAGTCATGATTCCTTAATTCTGCGGTAGTCCAATGTGCCACCTATATTTCAACCAGCATGGCAAGTCAAAGGCTGCCTACTGGGTGATAAGGGTTATCCCCTATGGAAATGGCTCATGACTTCGGTCTGGAATGCACACGCGCGTGCACAGCAGGCGTACAATGAGAGTCATGCTGCCACACGGAACATCATAGAGCACACCATAAGTGTCCTCAAGCAACACTTCCGCTGCCTAGACTGCTCTGGAGGAGCCCTGCGGTACTCAGCAGAGTGGGTATCAAGATTTGTTGTTGTCTGCTGCACGTTGCACAACTTTTTTTTATTCATTCATGGAATGTGGGCATCGCTGGCGAGGCCAGCATTTATTGCCCATCCCTAATTGCCCTTGAGAAGGTGGTGGTGAGCCGCCTTCTTGAACCGCTGCAGTCCGTGTGGTGAAGGTTCTCCCACAGTGCTGTTAGGAAGGGAGTTCCAGGATTTTGACCCAGTGACGATGAAGGAACGGCGATATATTTCCAAGTTGGAATGGTGTGTGACTTGGAGGGGAACGTGCAGGTGGTGTTGTTCCCATGTGCCTGCTGCCCTTGTCCTTCTAGGTGGTAGAGGTCGAGGGTTTGGGAGGTGCTGTCGAAGAAGCCTTGGCGAGTTGCTGCAGTGAATCCTGTGGATGGAACACACTGCAGCCACAGTGCGCTGGTGGTGAAGGGAGTGAATGTTTAGGGTGGTGGATGGAGTGCCAATCAAGCGGGCTGCTTTATCTTGGATGGTGTCGAGCTTCTTGAGTGTTGTTGGAGCTGCACTCATCCAGGCAAGTGGAGAGTATTCCATCACACTCCTGACTTGTGCCTTGTAGATGGTGGAAAGGCTTTGGGGAATCAGGAGGTTCAGTCACTTGCCTCAGAATACCCAGCCTCTGACCTGCTCTTGTAGCTACGGTATTTATATGGCTGGTCCAGTAAGTTTCTGGTCAATGATGACCCCCAGGACTTTGATGGTGGGGGATTTGGCGATGGTAATGCCGTTGAACGTCAAGGGGAGGTGGTTAGACTCTCTCTTGTTGGAGATGGTCATTGCCTGGCACTTGTCTGGCGCGAATGTTACTTGCCACTTATGAGCCCAAGCCTGGATGTTGTCCAGGTCTTGCTGCATGCGGGCACGGAGTGCTTCATTATCTGAGGGGTTGTGATTATGAGGGAACAGCCCTTGCCACCACCTATCCAGCCAGAACCTGAGCAAGAGGAAGAGGAAGAGGCAGAGGCAGAGGAGGAGGAGGAAGATGTGGAGGAAGAAGCAGGGAGGCAACAATGTAGACAGACCCTGTTTGTCAGAGCTATGCATGATCAGATGATTAAACAGCGATACCAGTAACCTCAACAAGACTTCCCCATTCACCAACAGTCCTACACGCCTTACCTTTCCTCTCCCACATGACCATCAAATCGTCCTCCTTATGATTACACATTGCTTCCTCCCTCGGCTCATCGCAGAAATGAAAACCACCATCAAATACAAATTCGTAATTTATAGATTTACACGTGAAATGATTCAAACAAACTGATACTATTCATAGGAACAGGAGTAGGGCATTCAGCCCCTCGTGCCTGCTCCGTCATTTGATAAGATTATGGCTGATCTGTGATCGAACTCCATATACCTGCCTTTGGCTCATATCCCTTAATACCTTTGGTTGCCAAAAAGCTATCTATCTCAGATTTAAATTTAGCAATTGAGCTCGTATCAATTGCTGTTTGCGGAAGAGAGTTCCAAACTTCTACCACCCTTTGTGTGTAGAAATGTTTTCTAATCTCACTCCTGAAAGGTCTGGCTCTCATTTTTAGACTGTGCCCCCTACTCCTAGAATGCCCAACCAGCGGAAATAGTTTTTCTCTATCCACCCTATCTGTTCCCTTTAATATCTTATAAACTTCGATCAGATCGCCCCTTAACCTTCTAAACTCTAGAGAATACAACCCCAATTTGTGTAATCTCTCCTCGTAACTTAACCCTTGAAGTCCGGGTATCATTCTAGTAAACCTACGCTGCACTCCCTCCAAGGCCAATATGTCCTTCCGAAGGTGCGGTGCCCAGAACTGCTCACAGTACTCCAGGTGCGTTCTAACCAGGGTTTTGTATAGCTGCAGCATAACTTCTGCCCCCTTGTACTCTAGCCCTCTAGATACAAAGGCCAGCATTCCATTAGCCTTCTTGATTGTTTTCTGCACCTGTTCATGACACTTCAATGATCTATGTACCTGAACCCCTAAGTTCCTTTGGACATCCACTGTTTTTAACTTTTTACCCAAAGTGGATGACCTCTCATTTGTCTACATTGAATTCCATTTGCCACAGTTTTGCCCATTCACCTAATCTATCAATATCCCTTTTGTAATTTTATGTTTTCATCTACACTGCTTACAATGCCACCAATCTTTGTGTCATCGGCAAACTTAGATATGAGACTTTCTATGCCCTTCATCTAAGTCGTTAATAAATATTGTGAATAATTGAGGCCCCAAGATAGATCCCTGCAGGACTCCACTAATCACATCCTGCCAATGTGAGTACCTATCCATTATCCCTACTCTCTGTCGCCTTTTGCTCAGCCAACTTCCTAACCAAGTCCGTACTTTTCCCTCAATTCCATGGGCTTCTATCTTAGCTAACAGTCTCTTATATGGGACCTTATCAAATGCCTTCTGGAAGTCCATATAAATAACATCCATTGACATTCCCCTGTCCACTACCCTAGTCACCTCTTCAAAACATTCAGTCAGGTTTGTCAGGCACGACCTACCTTTCACAAATCCGTGCTGGCTCTCTCTGATTAACTGAAAATTCTCGAGGTATTCAGTCACCCTATCCTTAATTATAGACACCAGCATTTTCTTCACAACAGATGTTAGGCTAACTGGCCTATAATTCCCTGGATTCTCTCTCTCCTTTCTTAAAAAGCGGAGTGATGTGCAATTTTCCAATCTAGAGGGACAGTTCCTGAATCTAGAGAACTTTCAAAGATTATAGTTAGGCATCTGCAATGCGCTCACCTACTTCATTTAAAACCTTGGGATGGAAAGCATCTGGTCCTGGGGATTTGTCACTCTTTAGTGCTATTATTTTCTTCATTACTGTTGCTTTACTTATGTTAATTTTATCGATTCCCTGTCCCCGATTCAATATTAGTTCTCTTGGGATTTCCAGCATGCTATCCTCTTTTTCTACTGTAAATACTGACGCAAAGTAATTGTTCAACATGTCTGCCATTTCCCCATTGTCAATGACGATATCCCCACTTTCAGTTTTTAAGGGTCCAGCACTGCTCCTGACCACCCTCTTTTTCCTAATGTAACTATAAAAGTTCTTTGTATTGGTTTTGATATCCCTTGCAAGTTTCTTTTCATACTCTCTTTTTGTAGCTCTTAGTATCTGTTTTGTGACCCTTTGTTGATCTTTGTATCTTTCCCATTCGCCAGGATCTGTGCCATTTTTTGCCTTTTTGTATGCCCTTTCCTTATATCTTATACTGTCCCTTACCTCTTTAGTTGTCCATGGCTTTTTTTTTGGCAAGTCGAGTTCTTGCCCCTCAGGGGTATAAACCGATTCTGTATCACGTTGAATGTTTCTTTAAACATTTCCCACTGATCATCAGTCGTTTTACCCATTAACAGATTTGCCCAGTTTACTGTGGACAGTCTCTGTCTCATCCCATTGAAGTCGGCCTTACCCAAGTCTAGAATCTTAGCAGCTGACTCACTTTTTTCCCTTTCAAACACTACATTGAACTCGATCATGTTATGATCGCTATTGGATAGATGTTCACGCACAGTTAAGCTGTTAACTAAATCTGGTTCATTACTCGTTCCTAAATCTAGTATGGCTTGCCCCCTTGTTGCCTCTAGGACATACTGCTGTAGAAAACTATCCAGGACACACTCAAGAAATTCACTACCTTTCTGACAGTTGCTAGTCTGCTTTTCCCAATCTATGTGAAGGTTAAAGTCCCCCATTACGACCACTATACCTTTGTTACACGCTTGTCTAATCTCTGCATTTGTATAATCCAGCACTTGAGAGCTGCTGCCAGGGGTCCTATACACAACTCCCACTATAGTCTTAGATCCTTTCCTATTTCTCAATTCAACCCATAAGGTCTCTGTTGGCTGCTTACCTCTCGTTATATCCTCCTTTATCATCGAAGTGATTTCATCTCTAATCACTAAGGCTACTCCTCCCCCTCTTCCATTTTCCCTACCTCTCCTGTAGACCTTATAACCCGGTATATTTAGTTCCCAATCCTGACCATCCTGCAGCCATGTCTTAGTAATAGCTATCATGTCATACCCTCCAATTTGAATTTGAACCTGTAGTTCATTTAATTTATTCCTTATACTCTGTGCGTTTGTATATGGAACTCTTAGTTGGGCCACACACCCGAGCCTGTCCTTCAGCTTTGATGCTGGGTCAATCGCTTTACACCTTCTAGTTTTCACTTTATCTGTAGTGCCTAAAGTACACTTTTTTTCTGCTGCTCTACGCTTTTCACTTTCACTTGTTCTTGAACAACTGTTTGTACTATTTGAATTGTAAATTTCCCCCGGGTCTTCCCCTCTCTTGCTGCTCTCAACTTTGCTCCCTTCTGACTCCCCGCTCAGGTTCCCATCCCCCTGCCATTCTAGTTTAAACCTTCCCCAACAGCACTAGCAAACACCCCCGCGAGGACATTGGTCCCGGTCCTGCTCGGGCGTAACCCATCCCGCTTGTACAGGTCCCACCTTCCCCAATGTCCCGGGAATCTAAATCCCTCCCTCCTACACCATCCCTGCAGCCACGCATTCATCCGGTCTATTCTCCTGTTCCTATACTCACTAGCACGTGGCACTGGTAGTAATCCTGAGATCACTACCTTTGAGGTCCTGCTTTTTAATTTATCTCCTAACTCCTTAAGTTCACCTTGCAGGACCTCATCCCTTTTTTTTACCTATGTCGTTGGTACCGATATGGACCACGACTACTGGCTGTTCACCCTCCCCCTCCCCCTCCACAATGCCCTGCAGCCGCTCCGTGACATCCTTGACCCTAGCACCAGGGAGGCAACATACCATCCTGGAGTCACGTTTGCGGCCGCAGAAAAGCCTATCTGTTCCCCTTACAATCGAATCCCCTATCACTATAGCCCTGCAACTCTTCTTCCTCCCCTCCTGTGCAGCAGTGCCACCCGTGGTGCCACTAACTTGGCTCTTGCTGCTTTCCCCTGATAAACCATCTCCCCCAAAGCAATCTGGTTTAAACATTGCAATAAAATGTGGTGAATATTCACCCTTGCGCATTCCCTTAGTGCCTGTCATTCGTGTGCCTTTATCTTTCCTAGTGCTGCTACGAGGTGCTTCCCCAGTGGCTGGATCATGGGTGGTGGAAGGCTGCTGACCTTCTATGGAGGAGGCTGCAGATGACCGTGGAGGACGACCTCGAGCAGCTGTGGGCCGGGAGGGCCCGGCTTCAGACTGCACCATCTCGGCATGGGCTGCAGCAGTCTGGCCTGGCTGGCTGACAGGCAACAACAAGAGCACTGGCAGAGTGGCATGGGTGGGAGCAGGAATGCTGTCATCCTGAGAGAGGACAGCAGGTTTATCTTTCATGGTGCCACTGCCACTGTCCCGGGGCGGTGCCTCAGCAATCTTGGTGATCTGCTGCAGAACAGATTGCTGGACTGCTGTGATCCCTGAAAGCTCCATTCCACAGTGGAACCCAGAGCCACGATAGCAGCAGTCTGAGCCTGGAACGCAGCAGTCTGAGCTTCAAATGCAGCAGCCAGACCTTGGATGGAAGATGTTTGTGCTCCAATGGAAGCTGTGACATCGGTCATCAGACGCTGCATCATGGTGGGTTCCACAGGTGTGCTGATGGAGGTGACCACCTGTTCCATGTGGGAAAGGATGGGCTCCAAGCTGTGCAAAGCCCTGTGCCAAGTTGTAGTTGGACTCCTCCATGCCCCTTGACATTGTGCGCAGGCTTTCTGGCAGGCTTTCCAGTGCCCCAAGCATTTGGTTGTGTACGCCCATCAGACTTCTTCTGTAGCCCAGCCCATCGAAGTCCTCATCTGTCTCCTCTGCAGCAGAACTAGTGTGTGACCTCAGCCTCTGACAAGCTGGCACCTGTGGTATCCGTTCCCCACCCCCCACCCCCCCCACCACCCCGACTCTTGCGCACTTGTGCCCGGTGTCTCACCACCTGCAGATCTCTCCTCTATCCTAGCCTCTAAACTACGCATAGTGTCAGTATCTGAGCTGGTGGCCTCGAGTGTAAGATCGAGTGATGGTGTGTCTGCATCATCACTATCATCTTCCTTTGCCTCCTCTGATGGACAGCACTATCTCCTCCATGGGGGTGAGGACGTGTAGGCGCGCCTGTCCTCTCCCAGTTCTTTCCTGCTGCCACTGTTGTGCACCACCTTTTCCTGCAAGAAGGAGGGAAGTGTGTCAGTAAGTGTCCTGCAAGATGTTTGGGTGATTTGGCTGTCATGGTTGAATAGCTGCCAGTGTGTAAGACCTGTAAGTTGTGGATGTGCGGCTTGCAAAAGTGGTAATGTGTGAGGGTGAGATGCAGCATCTGATTTTCAGGGTTGCGTACTGATTCAGAGAGTTTGTTGATAGGTGGGTGACGGGATGTAGTGCGTGAAGCAGTGGATGAGTTGGTGCAGTTGGTGGGATATGCCACGTGACAGCTGAACGCACTCACCTTGACCACTCGTGTCAAATCATAGAATTATAGAAGTTTACAACATGGAAACAGGCCCTTCGGCCCAACATGTCCATGTCGCCCAGTTTATACCACTAAGCTAGTCCCAATTGCCTGCACTTGGCCCATATCCCTCTATACCCATCTTACCCATGTAACTGTCCAAATGCTTTTTAAAAGACAAAATTGTACCCGCCTCTACTACTGCCTCTGGCAGCTCGTTCCAGACACTCACCACCCTTTGAGTGAAAAAATTGCCCCTCTGGACCCTTTTGTATCTCTCCCCTCTCACCTTAAATCTATGCCCCCTCGTTATAGACTCCCCTACCTTTGGGAAAAGATTTTGACTATCTACCTTATCTATGCCCCTCATCATTTTATAGACTTCTATAAGATCACCCCTTAACCTCCTACTCTCCAGGGAAAAAAGTCTCAGTCTATCTAACCTCTCCCTATAAGTCAAACCATCAAGTCCCGGTAGCATCCTAGTAAATCTTTTCTGCACTCTTTCTAGTTTAATAATATCCTTTCTATAATAGGGTGACCAGAACTGTACACAGTATTCCAAGTGTGGCCTTACTAATGTCTTGTACAACTTCAACAAGACATCCCAACTCCTGCATTCAATGTTCTGACCAATGAAACCAAGCATGCTGAATGCCTTCTTCACCACCCTATCCACCTGTGACTCCACTTTCAAGGAGCTATGAACCTGTACTCCTAGATCTCTTTGTTCTATAACTCTCCCCAACGCCTTACCATTAACGGAGTAGGTCCTGGCCCGATTCGTTCTACCAAAATACATCACCTCACATTTATCTAAATTAAACTCCATCTGCCATTCATCGGCCCACTGGCCCAATTTATCAAGATCCCGTTGCAATCCTAGATAACCTTCTTCACTGTCCACAATGCCACCAATCTTGGTGTCATCTGCAAACTTACTAACCATGCCTCCTAGATTCTCATCCAAATCATTAATATAAATAACAAATAACAGTGGACCCAGCACCGATCCCTGAGGCACACCGCTGGTCACAGGCCTCCAGTCTGAAAAACAACCCTCCACAACCACCCTCTGTCTTCTGTCGTCAATCCAATTTTGTATCCAATTGGCTACCTCACCTTGGATCCCGTGAGATTTAACCTTATGTAACAACCTACCATGCGGTATCTTGTCAAAGGCCTTGCTAAAGTCCATGTAGACCACGTCCACTGCACAGCCCTCATCTATCTTCTTGGTTACCCCTTCAAAAAACTCAATCAAATTCGTGAGACATGATTTTCCTCTCACAAAACCATGCTGACTGTTCCTAATCAGTCCCTTCCTCTCCATTGAACTTCTTCCTGCACTGCATCCATGTGCTTGGTGTGATGCTCCCAGCATTTACCTCGTCCCACTGCCTCTTCAGCATATGTCTGGAGGACTCCTGCACACCCGCCCCTCAGATATAGGATGGCCCTCCGTCTGTCCACCTCTTCCACCAAGGCCTCTAGTGCACCGTCTGAGAACCTTGGTGCACGGTCTCTCCCAGGCGCAGCCATTCTTCAATATCTTCCAGCACAGAGTTACTTCTGAAAAGACTTCCTGCCACCACAGTGCACCTCCCCTTTAAGAGGTGTAGGCTGCCTTTAAGTAGTGCTAGCCCCCTGCTGGTGCTGCAGCCAATCATTGAAATCATCAGGCAGCATGAATGTTACGTGCTACCTGCATCACTACGACCTGGCACGTGTTAATTGCGCACTGCGATCCCAGCGCCCGTTTTCAAGGTTATCCAATATAACCCCCATGGTGTTTACTATAGCTGTAGTTCAACAATTTAATTTTTCTGTGAATCCTGCATGGTGTGTATATGAACATAGGAAATTGATGGGCAGGAAAAGACCAGCTGGTCCGTCAAGCCTGCTCCGCACCGTGTTGGCTGTACCATCATGGTTAAACACTTCTTCGACCTCACACCCACCCCCGCAGCCATGTAATCTCCTAAGAGAGGCAAAAAACAGGAAAAATAAGGGACAAAATACTCTGTAAAATTACTCTCCAACCCTCTCAAGCAATCAAAACCAGTCCAGGAGATCACATGGACCAATGCTATCTATAAAGACACTTACTTCTATAAGATGTGATCTCTGCTCCAGTCAGAAACCAGTTCAGCACCCTCTTGAAGGCATGCATAGAGTCAGCACCCACTACACCAGCCGATAATGTATTCCAGATGCTCACAATTCTCTGGGAAAAGAAGAACGGCCTAACATCCAGTCTGTTCCTACTCTTCCATAGTTTAAACTCATGTATCCTGGTCCTCCCCAACCTGTTAAACTGGAGCAATCTATCAACAGGGACACTATACAGCCCTTTAATTATTTTATAGACCTCCATCAGGTCACCTCTAAGTCTAAGCTGCACTAAAGTAAATAGACCAAGGTCCTTAAGCCTATCTGAGTAGCTGAGGTTCTTTAAGTTAGGTATTATTCTTCTGGCTCTCCTCTGGACCTTTTCCAAGGCCACTATATCACCCACCCTGTGGAAGGACTAAAACTGGGCACACTACTCTAGATGCGGACTGACTAGTAACCTGTCTAGTGTCAAAATGGTGTCCTTTTGATTTACATTGAATGGTTCTATTAATATAACCCAATACCTTGTTAGCTTTAGCTACAGTTTCTCCAAATTGGCCATGAACCTTTAGTGAACAATAACACAATAACACCAAGATCTTCTTGGTCACTCAACCTATTTTAGTATTATTCCCCGCAAATGATACGTGTATTCTGTGTTGGCCCCACCAACATGCATGACACTACATTTATCTAAATTAAACGCCATTTTCCAATGTGTGGCCCACTCCCCCAGCACATCTAAATCTTTTTTGAATTTGATTGCACTCTTCTACTGTCTTAACCCTTGCACAGATTTAAGTGTCATCTGCAAACTGACTTAACATACTCCCAACACCACTGTCCAGGTCATTATTAAAGACCGTGAAGAGTAGCGGACCTAGGACCGATCCCTGGGGGACACGACTCGTAACATGTCTCCAAGTTGAACCACATCCGTTAACTCCAACTTTTTAGCTGCGGGATTCCTAATCCAACTTGTCAAATTTCTACTGATAGTACAAGATTCTATCTTGTGAACTAACCTAGCGTGAGGTACCTTATCAAAGACTCTCTGAAAGTCCATTACTCTCATCCACTACCCATGTGATTTCCTCAAAAAACTCTGAACAAATTTGTTAGTCACGACCTATTTTTTCAAAAGCCGTGTTGTGTATTTCTAATGGCCCCTTCCCTTTCCCAGTGATCATAAAGGGCATCTCTTACGATCGCTTCTAGCATCTTCCCAATAATTGCTGATAGGCCTGTAGTTCCCCAGCTCTAATTTGTCCCCTTTTTTGAAAATATGAAGTACATGAGCTAGCTTCCAGTCTAAGGGAATTATCCCACACTATTGAAATATTAAAGATACAGACAAGGGGCTCACGGAGCACCTGTCCCATCTCTTTAATTACCCTTGCAATTACACTTTTATTAAAGTTTAATGGAAACTCTAGGCTAATGGTAATACCAGGATATTGCTCTAGTATATGACTGATGCCAGTTACTAATCTTTGAGATTATCTCTACTTGTTGAAAAAAATGTTAAAAATTAAAGTTTTCCACTTGCAGACATCAAGTTGGTGCTGTAATTCTCACAGGGCCATATTTACAGTATTATTCAGCAAGTGTGAAAGTGAGAGGCCATCCACTTTGGACCTAAGAAAAATGGATCAGAGTATTTTCTAAATGGTGAGAAGCTAGGAACTGTGGATGAGCAGAGATTTAGGGTTCCAAGTACAGAAATCACTAAAAGCTGGTGAACAGATACAAAAAGTAATTAAAAAGGCTAATGTTATGTTGGTCTTTATCTCAAGGGGGCTGGAATACAAAGGGGTGGAAGTTATGTTACAGCTGTACGGAGCTTTGGTTAGATCCCATTTGGAGTACTGTATTCAGTTCTGGGCACCGCACCTCAGGAAGGATTTATTGGCCTTGGAGGAGGTGCAGCGCAGATTCACCAGAATGATACTGGGGCTAAAAGGATTAAATTATGAGGATACTTGTACTTGTAATCCCTTGAATATAGACAGTTAAGGGGTGATCTAATTGAAGTGTTTAAGATGATTAAAGGAGTTGACAGGGTAGATAGAGAGAAACTATTTCCTCTGGTGGGAGAGTCCTGAACAAGGAGGCATAATCTTAAAATTAGAGCTAGGCCATTCAGGAGTGATGTCAGAAAGCACTTCTTCACACAAAGGGTTGTGGAAATCTGGAACTCTCTCCCCCAAAAAGCTGTTGAGGCTAAGTCAATTGAAAATTTCAAAACTGAGATTGATAGAGTTTGTTAGGCAAGGAGTATTAAGGGTTCCGGAAGCAAGGTGGGTAGATGGAGTTAAAGTACAGATCAGCCATAAACTAACAGGCTCGAGAGGCTGAATGGCCTGTTAATTGTATCAATGAGTGTTAATTGTATTCAGGTGGTGGGTATCAATTGGGGACTCTCTTGTATCCTTTTTATAGGAGAGCTTATCTAGGGTGTGGTTTGTGTGTAAGGGGAATCTCTGTGAATAAAGGCTTGGAAGTTACTAAAGACCAGGCTTTAGTATTCTATCCTTCACCACATGGCTATCCAATTATAACATGGTAGCAGAGGATGGTTGCCTAAAGGTGGAGGTTGGAAACTACGATTTGTTTTGGACATTAAGAAGCAAAACTCGAAAGCCTAGTGATATTGTGGAAAATGGAAGAAAGCAAGTTTAAATCGTCGAGGTACGAATTCCCTGCAATGTTCTCGGAGTTTAAACCATATGGCCAGTGGAAGAATGAGGTTGATATGTGGACATGGGTTACTAATCTGCCAAAAAGAAAACAAGGCATGGCCTTGATGTTGTCACTTCCTGAACTAAGTAAAATCAGAAGTAAGGTATTTTCTGAGATGGATGCAAATCTTTTGGATAATGATGAAGGTTTTACCTTTCTAATAGAATTTCTGGATCAAATCTATAAGAGAGATGACCTGTTAAGTGCCTATGAGACCTGGTCAGCATTTGACAGATTTTGGAAAATGGACGGTCATTCAATGGAAGAGTGTATCATGGACTTTAACAAATTGTACAAAAGGTTGACAAAGTTTAAATTGGAAATCCCTGGATTGGTACTAGTGTTTAAATTACTAGATTGTGCTAAGGTGTTTCATATGGACAGGCAAATGGTCCTAACTGGCATTCAGTTCTCGGAAAAGGAGACTTTGTTGGATCAAATGTCTGCTGCCTTAAAAAAAACTTCCTGGGGAAACAATCATTCCATTCAGCCTTCATGGAACAAATGAGGCCTTCTGCTTTGACACAAAGAAAAGAAGATTCAATGATTACCAGGTTTCGAAATGTTCCAGATACTAAACACAGGCGCCAGACCAGCTTTCAAAATTTTCAAGAGACCGGGCGCAGGCGTCAATATGATGGAAGGATTAAAGACAGCCAGATTGGTGATGAAAGCAGGTGCAGCAAATCCATTTATATCAACAGAAGACAAAATTGGGACAGTAATAACGGACAATTGAATTCCAGGAATGTCCAAAGAAAAATCAGGAGATGCTTTAGACGTGACTCTGAGACGAATTGCCTAGAGCGAAGACGCAGGGTCTTTGAAATGACGCATGAAGAAAGTAGTTCTGAGGGAGAGGATGAAGATAATGATGAACATGAACAGATTATACTGGTCATAAGGAGTTTTAATCCTGTGATGGATGTATTAGTCGTGGATTCCTTTAATTGTGCAGTGTTAGTGCATGTACTTCAACTGTATGCGGGTGTGAGGATCGAAGCAAGGTTAAGGAATATAAAAGTTCTACATGTTTTAGGTTTGGAGATGACAACACCTTGAGGTCACTCAAGAATGGTAATTTCATTTAAGATAGCTGGAGTAACCCATTTTATAAATACGGATGTAATCTCCAGTGAGATACCTATGCTTTTGGGTAAACCTTCCATGAAAAAGGCAAAAATGAAACTTGACGTGGAAGACGATGAGGCAATCGTTTTTTGGAAATCAGTTGATCTGCAGCTTACCTGGTCAGGGCATTATTGTATCCCCTTAATAAAACCTGATGTTTCTCATCAGCATGTTAAGCAAGTATTGATGGCATCAGGCAATAAGGATAAGAGAATTTAAAAAAATTGTCTTAAAGTTACATAGATAATTTGCCCACCTTATTTGTCAACATTTGAAAATTCTGCTAAAAGATGCAGGTGTTGTTGATGAGGAGTATACAAGGCTAATATACAAGATTAGTGAGAACTGTGAAATCTGTAAGAAGAATAGACCGACGCCCCCACGTCCTATTGTAAGTATTCCATTAGCGTGTAACTTTAACGAGATAGTTGCCATGGATCTAAAGGTATGGAACAAAAAGAAATGTTTTCATCTTACATTTTATTGACCTGGCTATGAGATTTTGTATTTCTACATTAATATATTGTAAGGAGAAGAAGGTTATAATGGATAAAATTATGGAAAAATGGATAGGGACTGAACTTGGGACACCAGCAGAATTTTTGACCGAAAATGAAGGTGAATTAACTAATGAGGAGTTCAGAGATATGTGTGAGAATATGAATATAATTGTCATGAATAAAACAGCTGAGAGCCCTTTTAGCAATGGTCTTTGTGAAAGGAATCATGCTGTGATTGATACAATGGTCCATAAAATTTTGGCTGTCTGAACAGAGTGTAAATTGTTAACTGCCATAGCATAGGCAGATCATGCAAAGAATTCTCTTCAGGTGGTTGGAGGATATAATCCTTACCAACTAGTCTATGGGTGCAATCCCAAATTACCTTCTGTTCTTTGTGATAATCCTCCTGTTCTAGAAGGTACTATTCGTGCGATTTTTTTCTGAGCATTTAAATGCTATGCATGCAGGGAGACAGGCTTTTATCAAGGCTGAGGTATCAGAGAAAATTCATAGAGCACTGAGGCATCGTATTAGACCATCTGAGACAGAGTTCCATTCAGGAGATTTGGTATACTATAAAAGAGAGGGTCACAGGGAATGGAAAGGCCCTGGTAAGGTCATAGGTCTTGATGGTAAGACAGTAATTGTCCAACATGGCAATCAAACTGTTAGGGTTCATTCCTCATGATTAATTGGAATTAATTATAAAATCTTGGACTCTGAGCAGTTGATAGAAGTAAACAAGGCACCTTGTGCCTCCAGATGTCCATGATTTTTTTGATGAGGTTCCTGAGGTACAGACTGAGGTGGATCATGGGCTGGACAGTGGTAATGTCAGTGATCAAGAAACACATGATAGAGCTATCACATCCACAGAACAGTTACCCAAAGTGGGTACACAGATGACATATATTCGAGAAGGGACTAATGAATGGAGGGATGCAACAATTTTGGGATGTGCAAGCAAAGCTACTGGTAGGTTTAAATATTGGTTGAATGTTCAGGATGATGGTCAAGAAGCGAGGTCCATGGACTGGCCGAATGGGGTAAAAGAGTGGAGAGTACGAAAGTGGAGTACAAGTAGTGACAGGGAGTCTGGAAGTGAATCTCATGTCAGAAAACAATCTCAAATCAGAGATGAAAGAGGGAGATCTCACAGTAGTTGTCCCTAAAGACATAGAAGTGGAAGTAGAGGACGTAGCTTGACTAGGTTAGACAATGAAACAAAGACCACAGAACAGTCACGTAACAGAACTAGAAGCAGAAGTCCTCATGATCGTGAAGTTTTGGTGGCTGCCAATAAACTTGAGGATAAATGAGTAAATGGCAAAACAAAGGGAGTTAGATATTTGGAAAGAATTTGGAGTTTATTCTGAGGTAACAGATAAGGGTCAACCAGCTTTGTCGCATAGATGGGTTTGTACTGAAAAATTCCCTGCAGATGGGACTTATCAGGCTAAAGCGAGGTTGGTAGCTAGGGGATTTGAAGAGAAACTGGGTGATACAGATGTTCAAGTGGATTCTCCCACTGCTGGAAAGGTAATCTTAAAAATCTTTTTGGCTCTTTTAGCAACATTTTCATGAGCGTATAGGTCACTAGATATTAAAGCTGCATTTCTGCAGGGCAATTTGCAGAGAAGTGTTTCTGAAACCACCTAAAGAGGTAGCAGATGCAGAAGGAAAACTATGGAAAAATCTATGGCCTGAATGATACTTCCAGGGTATGGTATTTTTCAGTGAGATCTGTTTTGCTGAAAATAGGTTGCGTTCAATTAAAAGCAGATCCTGTAATGTTTTATTGGTACCATAACAGAAAATTTTCAGGCATCTTCATGATGCATGTTGATTTCTTATGGGGTGGTACTGTGGAATTTGAGAAATTCGTCATTAATAAGATTAGAGTAGAATTTAAAATTGGGCATCAG
This sequence comes from Heptranchias perlo, assembly GCF_035084215.1. Taxonomy (NCBI): domain Eukaryota; kingdom Metazoa; phylum Chordata; class Chondrichthyes; order Hexanchiformes; family Hexanchidae; genus Heptranchias; species Heptranchias perlo. Next base: position 57,558,044 of record NC_090330.1, read on the forward strand.
GCCTGGTGAGGCTTTTAAATATATTGATTTTAGATATTAAGCAGAGTGGATCTGGTATAACTTTAAATCAACAGACCTATTTAGAGCGTGTTATTCCCATCCCAGTGAATCGTACTAGGTCAACACAGAAAGGTGATGTTATAACTAAAGAAGAGACGGAGCAATTACGAAGCTTGATTGGTCAGTTGAACTGGTTGTGCATTCAGACTAGACCAGATGCTAGTTTTGATGTGGTTGGAGTTAAGTACTTCAATGAAACACCCCATAGTAGAGAATTTTTTAAGGGCAAATAAAACATTACGAAAATTAAATATAGATAAATGTGTACATAAGTTCTCATCCTTAGGTGACCCAAAGAAAAAGAAGTTAGTTATCTTTCGCAATACTTCACATGCTAATCTTGCTGATGGGTATTCTAGTGCAGTTGGTTTCGTAGGGCGCTAAATTGGGACGTGTAGCACCCGTTGTTTCGGCGCTACACGGCCTCTCCGACATCCAAGGCACACGTTTCCTGCATGACATGCGCCAGACGCCATCTTGGTATAGGAGTTTGCGCATGCGCAGATAAGAAACGCTGGAATCAAAAAGTAGGGAGCAAATGGCTTCAATCGGTGTGCAATGCTGATTTAAAGTGATAAGTCCCAAAATGGTGTCTAATGCTCAACTCAACACACAGTCTTAACCCCGACCATCTGGACGTGTCTTAGAGTGCCTGGAGGACCCCCCACCGGCGCTATTTAAAGGGACCATGCAGGATTTACAGGTTAGTGGCTGGATTATTGCCTCTGGCTGCCGAGACATTTGTAACCGTTTTTGGAGGTCTCCTAGACTTCAGTACTAGGACGCGGGAACATAGCCTAACATTTAGAGCCAGGACGTGCAGGAGTGAAGTTAGGAAATGCTTCTACACCCAAAGGGTGGGAGACATTTGGAACGCTCATCTACAGACGGTAGTTGATGCTAGCTGAATTGTGACTGTTAAATCTGAGATTGATTGATTTCTGTGAACCAAGGGTATTGAGGCATTTGGGGCTAAGGCGGGTATATGGATTTAGGCCACAGGTCCACCTTAATCTCACTGGTTGAACAGGCTCGAGGGGATAATTGCCACTGCCACTTGCTGCCTCTTGATATGCGCCACCTTCTGCAAGAAAGCGAGGCGTGTGCCTGGGTGATGTGCCTGTCATGGTTGAATAGCTGCCAGTGTGTGGCCTATGAGTTGTGGGTGGGCAGCTTGAAACAGTGGTAATGTGTAATGGTGGGAAGAAGCATCTGATGGGAAGAGTTTTGGGGGCTGGGGGGTGTAGTGCGTGGTGCAGTTGGTAGGAGACGCCACTTGACAGTTGACATCACTCACCTTGACCACTCATGTGAAAGCATTGAACTTCTTCCTGCACTGCATCCATGTTCATGTTGTTGTGCACCTGGCATTGACTTCGTCCCCCGCTGCCTCCCACTGTCTTTTGAGTATATGTCTGGAAGGCCTCTTGCCCACCTTCCCCCCCCCCCCCCCCCCCCATGGATATAGGATGTCCCTCTTTCTGTCCACCTCTTGCACCCAAGGTCTCTAGTGCATCAGCAGAGAACCTTGGTGCATGCGCTCTCGCAGGCCTGGTACCAACTCAGATCGGCAGATTGGTGAGGTCTGATGTGCAGATTGGAGGATGTGGGATTTAGTAATGCGCAAACTTTATTCAATGTTTTAACATAACTCATCAGTGTGTAAACATAAGGATGGGATCTGCATCTGTGTTTTACGTGTGCGATGTCTGATCTCTGTTCGGACTCCATGCCGACAGTAGACTGTTATTTTCAGCAAATAACATGTACAAGCTACCTTTAAGAGATTTCTAAGAAACATCTTCCCTTTAAGAGATGGAGCTCCCTCTGGTGGTGGAAAGTGCAAATTGCGTTCATTCCACATGCAAGGCCTGGAAAGGAAAGCCGATTGCAGGTAAGTGCTCCCTGGGAACCAAACTTGTGTCTTGCCTGCCAAGGGTCCGTTAGGCGCGGGGTGTTAGCGCATCGCCCAGAACGGACCCTTAACCAATTATTCCCCCATAGTGTTTCTTAAGGGTGAGAATGGGAAATGTTGTCCTTCAGCTTGGGAGGCTAAGAAAATAAAAAGGGTTTTTAAGTACTCTGGCTGCTGAAACGCTGGCTCTTGTTGACACAGTGGATATGGAATTCTATTTGGCAAATATTTTGAGTGACATCCTATACAGTGGGAGTACTGAAGATAGTATACCCAGTGAATGTTATGTAGACAATCGCTCATTGTGGGATAATGCACACTCTACCATAAATGAGTGAGAAAAGATTACGGATTGACCTTGCTGGCTTGAAACAAATGCTGGAGAGAAAGGAAATCTCTAAAATCAAATGGGTGAATTCAAGCCATCAACTGCTGGATTGTTTTACTAGAAGAGGTACATGTACGAAGGAATTATTAGGGGTGCTGGAGAAGGGTCACCTCACAGTGTAATGCTGTGAATAGTATAAGCTGTAAAGAGTATGGAAGTTTTGATTTTTTTGAAATTTTTGTTTGTATTGTGTATATATAAAGTTTAATTTTTTTGTTTAAAGAGCGACAAGGGAATCTGTTAATTGTATGATTGATATCAATGGGTGTTAATTTTATTCAGGTGATGGCTATCAATAGGGGACTCTCGTATCCTTTTTATAGGAGAGCTTACTTGGGTGTGGTGTGTGTGTAAGGGGAATCTCTATGGATAAAGACTTGGAAACAACTAAACACAAGGCTCTAGTATTCTATCCTTTACCACATGGCTATCCAATTATAACACGACGTACTGCTGTTCCTATGTTTCTATGGTTTTGCGAGCTCTAAAACTAAACATGATGTATTAAATTATTAAAATTGAACAGAAGCAGGTTAATTAGCAGATTTTAATTTTGTTTGCTGTAATTCTCAAAATGAAGGCAGTGGGGATTCCAAGTATCTGTGCATAACAGGAGCAATATATGGAAATATTAAGCAATTTTATTTGGACAATTAAGTATTAGCTTCACCTTAAGGGAGAAAGAAAATGCATGCAGGAACAATTTCAATACAGTCTATTCATATTAATTTGAAGTTGTTTTAGCTGAAAAAAATTAATTTAAACAATTTAAATAAAACAGCACAGGAGGCATTTTTACAAAATTTCAATTTAAATTAATGGTTATTTGAATTTATAGGAGTAGGCTATTTAAATTACTTCCCATCTTAATATTGCCCCTCATAGCAGGAAGCTGCTTAGTTGATGTTACATGCAGGAACATCAATAGGCAGCTTAATTAAAAATCTCTGATTTGTTTACTTTCCAGACACATGTACCAATTGGGAGATGTCCAAACCAGAAAAGTTCAATACTGGCTAATTACTCACAGTATTGAATGTTTCCAGCTTGGATGGCTCCCAATTGGCATCCTGAACTAGAAAGATTTGTCAACCTGTGGGTTTCCAATGGAGCCATTTGTGACAATTCCCACAACTGACATTAATTGAGCAACAACTAGCTGAGAGAGTGGTCCTGAACTTTCAGGGAAATAAATAAATACCTCCTAGGAATTAGAAGTATGTTCCTGGAAAAAAAAATGTAAACCATTTGTTACACAATTAAGAAGGGGGTAGGGAAGTACTTTCTGTTGAAAGTTCTTGCTGTACTCTTTTCCTTTCAGTATATGTAAGCTTTTCTTAATGGAGTAATAGCTTATTGGCTATAATTTTCTGTATTTATTTTGGCCTGTTTTCCCAACATTTCAGTCGTGTTAAATATGTCTGCATCATTATTCACAGAGCCATGAAATCCCCCAATTTCCTATTGGGCCAGTTCATATGTGGATTTCTGTTTTTTTTTGCGCTAGCTTTCTCCCATTTTCTTCTATCCTCTCCTATGGGCATTAACTCCTGCTAAATATGATACCTAACCCAAATAGCCATTCTTCTGTTCATATGTTAGCCTAGACAGTGAATGTTGGAAGATTATTCAACCACCTAGTGCATTATAACCAAGCTTGATCCCATTCTCACCTAACATCCACACACTTTTCAACTAGGGTCATTGAGTGGTGGTCAGGAGCAAGAACTGGGGTTGATTTTCCCTTCCCTAACTGAAGGGTTCTGAGACCAGTTGTAGTAACTATACTCACACCCTAGGTGAAATCAACTAACTCAACACAGACTGAGAATTTAATCTTTGACCTTCTGGCCTGTATAGCTCTGTTACACACAGGAGCTCTTGTGTGGTGTCTTTCATCTGTGCATGTGCATTTGTTCTTCAGATTGAATGTTTTTGCAAATGGTATGTTGGCCTTCATTGCAAGAGAATTTGAGTACAGGAGCAAGGATGTCTTACTGCAGTTATACAGGGCCTTGGTGAGACCACACCTGGAGTATTGTGTGCAGTTTTGGTCTCCTTACCTAAGAAAAGATATACTTGCCATAGAGGGAGTGCAGCGAAGGTTCACCAAAGTGATTCCTGGGATGGCAGGACTATCGTATGAGGAGAGATTGGGTCAACTCTGCCTGTATTCACTTGCGTTTAGAAGAATGAGAGGGGATCTCATTGAAACATATAAAATTCTGACGGCTAGACAGACTGGATGCAGGGAGAATGTTTCCCCTGGCTGGGGGGTCCAGAACGAGGGGTCACAGTCTCAGGATATGGGGTAGGACATTTTAGGACTGAGATGAAGAGAAATTTCTTTACTGAGGGTGGTGAACCTATGGAATTCTCTACCACAGGAGGCTGTGGAGGCCAAGTCACTGAATATATTTAAGACTGAGATAGATAGATTTCTAGACACAAGGCATCAAGGGGTATGGGGAGAGCGCGGGACTATAGTATTGAGATAGAGGATCAGCCATGATATTGAATGGCGGAGCAGGCTCGAATGACCTACTCCTGCTCCTACTTTCTATGTTTCTATGTTTTTCTCTTTCACAGATTTTTTTTTGATGGCTTTAACGAAAGTGAGGTGTAATCTGGACAATCTACTCCTCCTAATTCAAAGTTGTTTTATTTGAATTAGCCATTAATTTGAATTAAAATTGTGCAAAAAATGTTGCTTGTGCTGTTTTATTTAAATTGCTTGATTTGAATTACTGGATAATTCAAACTTTTTTGAGCAAAAACAAGTTCAAATCAACAAGAGTAGACTGTATGATGAATCCAGACACCAATGGTCAAAAATCAATGGGTTCTATATTCATACATGCAAAGGCACTTTGTTCAGCAACTCATCAGTGACCTTGTTCAAATACCGCAGAGCTGCTAGTGTGTAGTTTTTGGATCCGGGTAAATAATGAAAACTATTCTAAGGCACAGGCTGGAGGAGTACTTGTACGGCAATAAAATAATAGTAAACAGGAAGTATCGATTTAGGAGAAGATCCTCCCTGACAAATATTGATCTTTTTGAACATGTACCAGATAAAGGAGATAGTGGGATTCTCTATGATGTATCTTACTTGGACTTTCTGAAAGCTTTTGACAAAGTTTTCACATGGAAAAATTGCTAATTAAATTTAACACCACATGATTCCAGGGTAGAACATGGGACTGAATACAAAATTCATTAAGAAATCGGAAACAGATAATACTTTGAGAGGTGCAATGTCAGATTGGGGGAGGTGTTAAGAGTCCTGCAGGGATCAGTGCTTGGCACCCTATTGTTAATCTATATTAATGATCTAGATACCAAAACTCAATGCAAGCTTGTACAATTTGCTGACAAAGCTAAAATAGGGAGAGCAGTGAAGACCAAGGATGCAGCTGCAGATTTCATAAAGGATTTAGATTGGTTATATATTTGGGCAGACAAATGACAAATTAAATTTAGCACTGATATTAACTCAAAGCCAAGTAGAAACATTGTTTCTACTTGCCCTCATATTTCTTTCTTGTTTGAAATTTGTGTATCTGGAAATTTGGAAAAGGTGGCTCTTAGTGCTGCTGCCTCATTGGTGGATAATTCCTAAATCAGAACACCACGATCTATTAATATTCACAGCTTGAGATAAATTTTGGCACAACTTAAAGATGACAGCTCAAGCTCATTTTGGATCACAGCCAACTAAAACTTCAGATATTAAACAATTTGATTAATTTGGCTGAACATTCCTGCTGCTGATTGAGACGACTGACTTTTTGTGGTCTCCGTTGACTATAAGTTAATTAAGCATTCATGTAAGATTTGTTGAGGTAGCTTATCACTTTCAGTAGCAGCAATTATTTTTAAAAAAAACATAACTTCCAGTCATTCTGGAAAAAAGCTCCCAATTTGTAGAACAGATTTGGATGTATAGCTGACTGAATAAAGGTGCCCACCTGTACACACTGGCAAATAAATGAGAACTTAGAATTCTCACTGGACTGAGGGAAATTCATTTTATCTGCCTGTGTTGTTATTATGATCATGAGACAATGTTAATGTAGATTCTGTTAACAGAAACTATTTTGAGTGGTTCAATTTGTGAAGCAGAATTGACAGAAAATTCACTGTGATGCTAGTGTTAAGAGTGCAGTCCCTCTCACCTTTCAGCTGAAAGGAACAATATGGTAAAATACAACTAAGCAACTTGATTTTAGTAACAGGAGTTATTGTATGCAAACCCAAAATCTATTATTTTTTGAGTTGCAATTCATTTAGTTGTTACAAATGCGTCATTACTAATCTGAATTTTTAGCTTTGCACAACTTAAAATTTGAGTTAACCCTTTAGACACAGCCAATTAAACATCATTGTAAACAATGGAATCGGTATCATATCAAATTTAATTTATCAAATATAATTGAAAGTATGTAATACTGTATTGTAGAACACCAACAGATCAGTTTTCTTGGGCCTTTTTAAATTGAAAGAACTTCAGTCAACTACATTTGAAATTTATGGGATTGTAAAATTTGCCATGAGTTCTTTTGGAATGTAGTGTTGAAAAGTTTTGGACACTCGTACACTCTTGAGTTTTATAAGTTAGATATTTCTGGGCACCATGGGATATAGTATTTAAAGTGTGTAGCTTCTAGATATGTCAGAAGTGCTGTCTTTCGGATGAGATGTTAAACCAAGGCCTCCTCAGGTGGACGTAAAAAATCCCGTTCTCCCTGGTGTTCAGGCTAATATTTATCCCTCAACCAACACCACAAAAAACAGATTATCTGGTCATTATCACATTGCTGTTTGTGGGACCTTGCTGTGTACAAATTGGCTGCTGTGTTTCCTCCATTACAACAGTGACTACACTTCTAAAGTACTTCATTTGCTGTAAAGCACTTTGGGACATCCTGAGATCGTGAAAGGCACTTTAAAAATTCAAGTCTTTCTTTCTTTATAATTAGCTGCTTTTTACTTATTTTCTACAGGCTAATGGAACACAGTTCACCAATGTTAGTGACTGGTGAGCTAATTAATCTCGAAATGGAATTCAAAAGCACTTCGAAACAGCTTCAGGCAACCAGTAAGAATGAAACAATGCTGCAGTCAGAGATCATGAGGTTAAAAGCAGAGTAGGTAAAATTTTGTGATTGAACCAGTTCTAAATAAAATCCTTGACAGAATTAAACATTTGAGAAGAGCTTACTTTGTGTTCATCTGAACAATGCCAGAAATTACATGCAGAATTTTATGGTATTTCTGTAGCATGTAGACACATGGGGCTTGATTTAATATTCCATAATTTGGTTCTCATTCAAGTAAGTCCCTTGTTACATTTGTGCCAAGTGTAATGTTGCAGTTTACTAAAGTTGAATGCTGTCACTCATTAAAAATGCAAACTAGGCAAGAACATGCAGTTTCCTTATAAATGAAACCAGGACCATATTTAATACCCCGTAAGAAATTAATACCAGTATATGCGACAGAAAAGGGATGATGAGGCCTAATGTAACAGAAAATAACTTCTCCACCCATGACATGTATTTCCTGATGAAGGAAGTAAGTTTGAATAAAGTGAAAGTCTTTGCACACAAAAAGGAAACAAGATCCTGACCTGGGGACCGCTACAAAATATACCAGAAATAACATTTGATATTAGGCAGTACATTACCTCAGATAGCCTTACCGACAGCACCTCATAGACCAGGACATAAATACAATATACAGTATTGTTTACAGACAAAACAGTTCTGTAAAATATTTTCACTTGTGCCTCTAACTTAAAATAATCTTTCAGTGTAATTTTTATCACATTTGTAGTCAATATTTAAAAGTTATAGTGTACAACAATATTAAGAGCACTGTAGAAATCCTTATACAAGCATAATTTAATAGTGCAAATGCAGAAGAGATGAATGCAATCATAGGGCTATAGGAGTTGCATTTTATATAAAAGGTAATAAAGGTACTGAAAAGGCAGTACATCAAAAATGACACAGGAGAGACTAAGAGGCCGATTTTCAACTGCTGATTACTCATTTCTTGCCTGATAAATGGGCAGCTGGCAATTCAAAATTGGGAGGGAGTACCTTGGCTGCCCAGGAAACTTTGGACTAGAAATTGGGCCGTCCAGCGCCCGTTGTTTCAGCGCTACACGGCCTCCCAAACATCCAAGATGGTGTCTTGGATGCGCACGCCCGCATGCTTCTAATGTGACGTGCGCCGGACGAAATCTTGGTAAAGGGTTTAGCTTGTGCGTAAATAACGAACGCCGGCAGCATGTAAAGTAGGGAGACTATGCGTTTGATCAGTGTGCAACGCTGATTTAAAGTGATAGAAACTATTTTGAGACTTAAGGCTCCACTCAACGCACAGTCTTAACCGCGACCGCCTGAACATGTCTCCCCTCATTATCTGAGGGGTTGCGAATGGAACTGAACACTGTGCAATCGTCAGCAAACATCCCCTTTTCTGACCTCATGATGAAGGGAAGGTTATTGATGAAGCAGCTGAAGATGGTTGTGCCTAGGACACTGCCCTGAGGAACACCTGCAGCAATGTCCTGGGGCTAAGATGATTGGTCTCCAACAACCACTACCATCTTCCTTTGTGCTAGGTACGACTCCAGCCACTGGAGAGTTTTCCCCCTGATTCCCATTGACTTCAATTTTACTAGGGCTCCTTGGTGCCACATTCGGTCAAATGCTGCCTTGATGTCAAGGGCAGTCACTCTCAGCTCACCTCTGGAATTCAGCTCTTTTATCCATGTTTGGACCAAGACTGCAATGAGGTCTGGAGCCGAGCGGTCCTGGCGGAACCCAAACTGAGCATCGGTGAGCAGGTTATTGGTGAGTAGGTGCCACTTGATAGCACTGTCGACGACACTTTTTCCATCACTTTGCTGATGATTGAGTGTAGACTGATGCGGCCGTAATTGGCCGGATTGGATATGTCCTGCTTTTTGTGGACAGGACATACCTGGGCAATTTTCCACATTGTTGGGTAGATGCCAGTGTTGTAGCTGTACTGGAACAGTTTGGCTAGAGGCGCGGCTAGTTCAAGAGCACAAGTCTTCAGCACTACAGCCGGGATGTTGTCAGGGTCCATAGCCTTTGCTGTATCCAGTGCACTCAGCCGTTTCTTGATATCACGTGGAGTGAATCAAATTGGCTTCTATGATGGTGGGGATATCGGGAGGAGGCCAAGATGGATCGTCTACTCGGCACTTCTAGCTGAAGATGGTTGCAAACACTTCAGCCTTGTCTTTTGCACTCACGTGCTGGACTCTGCCATCATTGAGGCTGGGAATGTTTACAGAGCCTCCTCCTCCTGTTAGTTGTTTAATTGTCCACCGCTATTCATGACTGGATGTGGCAGGACTGCAGAGCTTTGATCTGATCCGTTGGTTGTGGAATTGCTTAGCCCTGACTATAGCATGTTGCTTCCGCTGTTTAGCATGCATGTAGTCCCGTGTTGTAGCTTCACTAGATTGGCACCTCATTTTTAGGTACGCCTGGTGCTGCCCCTGGCATGCTCTTCTACACTCCTCATTGAACCAGGGTTGATCCCCTGACTTGTTGGTAATGGTAGAGTGAGGAATATGCCAGGCCATGAGGTTACAGATTGTGCTGGAATACAAATCTGCTGCTGCTGATGTCCACAGCGCCTCATGGATGCCCAGTTTTGAGCTGCTAGATCTGTTCTTAATCTATCTCATTTAGCACGGTGGTAGTGCCACACAATACGTTGGATGGTGTCCTCAGTGTGAAGACGGGACTTCGTCTCCACGAGGACTGTGCGGTGGTCACTCCTACCAATACTGTCATGGACAGATGCATCTGCGACAGGTAGATTGGTGAGGCCGAGGTCATGTAGGTTTTTCCCTTGGGTTGGTTCGCTCACCACCTGCCGCAGGCCCAGTCTGGCAGCTTTGTCCTTCAGGACTCGGCCAGTTCGGTCAGTAGTGGAGCTACTGAGCCACTCTTGATGATGGACATTGAAGTCCCCCACCCAGAGTACATTCTGTGCACTTGCTACCCTCAAGTGCTTCCTCCAAGTGGTGCTCAACATGGAGGAGGACTGATTCATCAGCTGAGGGAGGGAAAGATATGATTCTGTGGGTATGGCTATGTCAGGCTGTTGCTTGACTAGTCTGTGGGACAGCTCTCCCAATTTTGGCACAAGTCCCCAGATGTTAGTGAGGAGGACTTTGCAGGGTCAACTGGGCTTGGTTTGCCTTTGTCGTGTACGGTGCCTAGTAGTCCGATGCCGGGTGGTCCGTCCAGTTTTATTCTTATTGTGACTTTTCATAGCAAGATTGTACAACCGAGTGGCTTGCTCGGCCATTTCAGAGGGCGATTAAGAATCAACCACATTGCTGTGGGTCTGGAGTCACATTTAGGCCAGACCGGGTAAGGACGTCAGGTTTCCTTCCCTAAAGGACATTAGTGAACCAGATGGGTTTTTACGACACTCCGGTAGTTTCATGGCCACCATTACTGATACTAGTTTTTTTTAATTCCAGATTTTATTTAATTAATTGAATTGAAATTCCCCAGCTGCAGTGGCGGGATTATGAACTCATGACTTCTGATCATTAGTCCAGGCCTCTGGATTACTAGTCCAGTAACATAACCACTATGCTACCGTATCCAATATGGAGTTAGGTCACAGATCAACCATGATCTTATTGAATGGCGGAACAGGCTCGAGGGGCTAAATGCCACTTGCTGCCTTCTGTTATGCACCACCTTCTCCTGCAAGAAAGCAGGGCGTGTGTCTGGGTGATGTGCCTGTCATAGTTGAATAGCTGCCAGTGTGTGTGGCCTGTGAGTTGTGGGTGTGCGGCTTGCAACAGTGGTAATGTGTAAGGGTGAGAGGAAGCATCTGATTGGAAGAGTTGAGTACTGATTGAAAGAGTTTGTTGGTAGGTGGGTGATGGGGATGTAATGCATGGAGCAGTGGATACAGCTAGTGGTGCAGTTCGTAGGTGATGCCACTTGACAGTTGACCTCACTCACCTTGACTACTCTTGTCAAAGCATTGAACTTCTTCTTGCACTGCATCCATGTTCATGATGATGTGTGCCTGGCATTGACTTCGTCCCCTACTGCCTCCCACTGCCTTTTGAGCAGATGTCTGGAGGGCCTCTTTCCCCCCCTGCCGATATAGGATGCCCCTCCTTCTATCCACCTCTTGCACCAAGGCGTCTTGTGCATCAGCAGAGAACCTTGGTGCACGCGCTCTTGCAGGCCTGGTACCAACTCGGACCGGCAGGTTGGTGAAATCTGGCATGCAGATTAGAGGATGTGGGATTTCGTAGTGCGCAACCTTTATTCCATGTTTTAACATAACTCAACAGTTTGTAAACATAGGGATGGGGCCTGCATCTGTGTTATACGTGTGAGATGTCTGATCTCCATTCAGATTCCGTGCAGACAGCAGACTGTTATTTTTAGCAAATAACAGGTACCGGCTACCTTTTAAGAGATTTTGGCTGGCTGGCAGACAGGCATCCTACCTTTAAGAGATTGGGGCTCCCCCTGCTAGTGAAAAGTGCAAATGTCCTTGAATTCTTGTGTCAATGCTGATTTGCAACGCTGCTTTCAGTTAAGTACTCAGGCCAGGCGAATGTCTCGCCCTGCCCGCGAAGGAAGCATCGGGCACGGGTTAATCGTGGATCGCAGTACCTGTGCCTGGTTTACGGCCTAATCCAATTTAACCCCCTTTCAATTTTTTTTTGGTGGAGTGCTCCTCCTGGGCCCCAAAGAAACTCTGGAAAGAGTAGAGTAACAATGAAATTAGACTTTGGGAAGGTAGATTTTAGGAGGAAGTACACACAGGTACGATGAGAATGGACCAGGGCTAAGAAAGGGGGCTGCTTTTTGCAGCACCACCCATCCGGGCAAGTGGAGAGTATTCTATCCCACTCCTGACATGTGCCTTTCAGTAGTGGAGAGGGTTTGGCAAGTCAGGAGGTGAGCCACTTGCCACAGAATACCCAGCCTCTAACCTGCTCTAGTGGCCACGGCATGTATGTGGCTCTTCCAGTTGGGTTTCTGGTCAATGGTGACCCCATGGATGTTGATGGTGGGGGTTTCAGCGATGGTAATGCCATTGAATGTGAGTAAGTGCCGTTTGACAGCACTGTTGACGACTCCTTCCATTACTTTGCTAATGATTGGCAGGAGGCTGATAGTGCGGTAATTGACTGGGTTGGATTTGTCCTGCTTTTTATGGACAGAACATACCTGGGCAATTTTGCACGTTGATGGAGATTTGCCAGTATTGTAGGGCACTGGGGGCACTGCTAGTTCTGGAGCACAGGTCTTCAGCACTACAGCCCGGATGTTGTCGGGGCCTGTAGCCTTTGCTGTGTCCAGTTCACTCGGCTGTTTCTTGATATCACGTGGACTGAATCGAATTGGCTGAAGACTGGCATCTATGATGGTGAGACTTCAGGAGGAGGCTGAGAAGGATCATCCACTTGTCACTTCTGGCTGAAGATGCCTTGTCTTTTGCACTCACATGGAAAAATAGGAATAGAATGTGGATTGAAGAAGATAGTCCTGCCATTGTACAGTGCATTGGTCAGGCCACACCTGCAGTATTGTGTGCAGTTCTGATAACCCACTACAGGAAGAATGCAGCTGAACTGAAAAAAGATGCAGAGAAGAGCTACTAGAATAAGTTGGGGACTAGCGATTAAAACATACGAGTATGGACTCACAGACTGGGAGTCTTCTCACTGAAGGAGAGGAAAAGATAGCAGGACACAGGTTTTCAAATGAATACGGTCTGGTGTGTATAGAATTAGTCACTGTTATTTTGTTTGGTATGAAATAAAAGAATCAGAAGATATGAGTTGTAGTGTCAGCTTGGCTCAGTGCTAGCACTCGTGCCTCTGAGTCAGAAGACCATAGCCCCGATATTGGTGGGGAAGATGTGGGAAAGACTGGTAGCGGGCGAAGAACCCAGTCCCGGCAGGGTCTCATTTGAATCATTTTGGGCAGACTCCCGCCCGACAGTCGGCTAGATTGATTGCCTGGCTGGCGGGCAGGAGCAGAAACTAGCGGCAGGAGGCCGCAGCCGGGGACCCATGGGGACTGTCCCGATAGTCAGTGCAGGGGGAAGGCTCTGAGCCGTGGTCGGGAGAGAGGGGTGAACCAAAAGATCGGGACCGTAATCAGGGTTGGGGACCCTCCTGGCCCACAAGAAGTTCTAAAAGGAGCTGATCTTGAGTACTTACCTTCGGCAGTTGGCACCTCCCGCCTTGGATGTGCTGTGGGGCATCCGACAGCTCGGACCTCCCCCTGACGTACAGGTGTCATAGGGTCATGACTTTTGAATGTTAGCTAGGCCCTCACCTGCCTTTTGCCGGAGCATTTTGGATGGCCTGATTTGGGTTTGTAAAAATTTAAACGGTCGGGAAGTCATCAGGTTGGAGCTGGGAGGTAGAATTTTAAAATTTTAACCCGCCCCGTGCACCATTTCCGCTGGACAGCTGCGGGGGGGGGCTGCGGGGAGAGGTTTAAAAATGGGGCCGATGAGTTTAACCCTCTCTCCAGATATATAAGTACATAAACTACACTGACACTCCAGTGCAGTACTGAAGGAGTGCTGGGTTATTGAGGACTGGCACAGTATGAAAGCGTCATGACTACTGCCAGAAAACTGGGCACAGATCTGCATGAGTCGCTGCTGGTGGTCACAAACAAGTTGAACATTGAGCGAAGGGAAGCTCTTCCTGTTGAGAAACAGAACTGATGGGGAGCTTGCAGGGCTACGTGTGTACAATCTATGATGCCCTGCCCCAGCGGGATTTTAGCAATGCTCAGAAATCCCAGTGATCTTTCTTCCTGCTTGTCAGCCTCAAAGGAGAAGGTAATGAACTGTTGACACTTTGCAAACATTGCACCAGTGACCTGCTGGATAGCTGTGTGCATAACAAACTGACTGATGTCATCAGAAGCAGTTTGGAAGGAGCCAGATGCATAAAAAGTTAGAGCCACAGTGACCTTAGTTATTGTTTTATCAGCTTGCTCCTTGTTAGAAAACTTTAGAGATAATTTTAACCTAACCCGCGGGAAACTTATGGGATCATATAGACCGCCATTTTACACTTGCCTGATTTACTTCCATTTATTTTCAGAAATATAGAAGCCAAAAATATATCTAGAGTTTTTTTTAAAAAAAGGAGAAAAAAAGGCCCTAAACAATCATTTGAGGTAGAAATTGCTCGGAGCGGTGAACCAACACTGCTCACCACTCCATAGATTTATACTAACCCACTAACTTACTGCAGTCTTTTCTTTGGCCTCTTCCTCGAATGGGAAGCGGAGAAGAGCCCAGCGTCAGTTCAGGCGAAGCTCGGACCTGTGGGAGAAGTGAGAGGATCAATCTCTCCCCTCAACCAATCAGATCACAGCATTTTTGACAAGCTGCGTTCACTGTCTCTGCCTGCTTGAATTGTTAAACCAGGAAGTGAAAGGTATAACATTAAAATCAATGTAAAAACAGTTATAGACAGCGAAAAAAGAGAGGAGATGAAATAATTGAATTAAATAAAAGAGACAGACGGGAAAATTAAAAAAAATAATTTTTTAATTTTAAAAAAAAAATTTTAATGACCAAAAACTTAAAATAAGGAGTAATGAGGCTCCACATTTTTAAAAGTTAATTTTTAGTATTTTGGCAATCATTAAGACTTATCTGCGCTGTTAAAAGTTAGTTTAGATCTGGTATTTTTAAGCGTACCTATTTTGTGGCGATATTAGTTACTTTCCAGCTGGGCAGATAAGCAAGTTTGCACTTTTTCATTGTTTTCTCTGATTGAATTGCGATGATCCTTTAATTCAAAGCTGTCATATCGGCGACGAAACAGTTAGAGCAAGTTCACGATTTACGCAGATGGGGCAGAAATCACTCACGAAATAACGGAGTGCTGTTGAGCTCTCCATTATTTTGCGAGCGATTTCTGCCCCATTAATCTCTATTAAACATTAGAGCTGGTTGGACGTTGGGATTTTTGTAGACCTGTTGGTGCCATCATTTTTGGTTTGGTGTGTGATCAACAAGCCAGATTTGTACGCCAGCAATCAACTTTAGCCACAGTGAATTTAGGATAGACAGGTTCAGCTGACTCACTGCAGATCTAGCCTTTCATTGATCTGCTGTCTTCAACTCAGTTATCATCATTCCATCATAGTTTCTGCCACTCCTCGGAGCCAGTAACTTGTTTCTCTAGTCTTTTTGCAATACCCAGCAATGGATAACTCCATTGACACCGATGCTGAATGGGGTGATTAGTTTACAAATTTTCATGTGCATGGACAAATTTTCATGGACAGCCTCAATTGAACCTGGCTTCAGTGGAGCTTGACTGTATAATGCTCAGCTAATCAGAATGCTGTACTTTTGAACAGTGTGAGATCAAATTCTAATTGAGGGACAGACAGTTGAGCTTGATTGAGGATATCTAATGTAAGGGTAAATTTTCATCTTCAGAACAGAACTTTGTACGTCAGGAGAACATATAAAGGAAGGCAATGTGTGCCTCCATGATTTTCTATCCGTGAAGATGAAAAGTTACAGCATATTGGTGCTGGGATTTAATAAAGGATTCAGGGACAGATATTCGGGGGAGGCTATATGACAGCACAGTGTTTGGTTAAAGAAAGTCACAAAATATCTGGAATTGCAGATTTTAAAGTGAAACTGAATAGTGATGAGTGACTGCATATACTGTACAAGGAATTGGAACTAAGTAGGGTAATCTAAAAGACAAGGAGTAATATTTTAATTGAAGGGTGTACAACCTGTGATCTTGTCCTACAGTCATCCTGCCCAACCTTAACCAGCTTGCAGATGTGATCAATAAAACCCATCTGGTGACTAGTCTGTTTAATATTATTGTCAGAATCTACCTCACCAACTGTATCACGAAATATCTAATTGATTTGTCATGGAATACTTTGAGAGTTGTTAACTATGCCTTTGTGACATAATTTTCCTTATTTACTGTTCCTACAGTATAAACTACCTGCATAAATGTATACATGTTCCTAAATCACATATTGTTCATTTAGAGTACATGTTAAAAAAACATTGGCCTAGAAATTCAGTGGCGCCACACCTGTTTTTCAGGGCAGGCAGGAAGCATGCGCTCATTACGAGGTCCACACATGGCCTAACCCATGGTCCTTAAAGGGGCTGCTGCAGGCCGCCACCAAAATGGTACGTTTTTAAAAAAATACTTACTTGAATTTGGAGCCGGGAGGTGCAGGAATGCGCCTCCTAGTTCCATTGCAGTCCCACTGACTGTTGCTGGCACCCAGTCGCCCGCCACCCCCCTGATTGCCTTCCTTTCCGGTTGCCCCCATCCAGATCGCCTTCCCTTCCCCTTTAAGCACTTTCCTGAGGCTGTTGCTGGCAACGCAGCGGCCCGAAATTCCAAGCCTCTTCGCCGGTGAGCTGCCTGGGAATGCACAGCAGGTGTTTGCAGCTCACCGGTCTCATTTAAATGAGGCCCGAGGCCCAATTTCAGGTGTGCCTCGGACCTACCCGTTCAAGCACAGGGATCATTCCTTGCACCCAGTTCTATGAATTTTTACGCCATTAAACCTTTATTTATAAGGGAGCAGTAGATTTGATTTGTTGGACGAGCCTTAAATGCATGCACAACATCACAAAATCTGAGGCACATTTCAAATTTTAATCGTGATTAACAGCACAAATGTTGTGTATTGAAACTAGGGAATGTGTTTTTAACTTTTTCTACTGCCATTTATGTCTCCTTTTAGTCTCCAGATTAACAACCCTATAAACATATAATCAGAAGCATATAGCATTCATTTTTCATTAAGTGTTCCAAAGTACTTTTGCTGTTTAGTTCATTCCTGTTATTTTCCTGTTGTTACTTCTTTAAAATTCTATATTTATCTAAACTTTCTGGGCCTTTATGTGGAACTTGTTTTAATCTCCTAATGTTTATAAATAATATACATTTGATGCAGTTATTAAAGTTGCAGTTCACACTGCATAATAAATCATACAGATCAGGAAGACCTCAGATTCATTTCCTGTTTAAATGAATGTTTTCTCATTTTTTGACAAACCTTGAAAACTTTAATGTGACTTTTGTAACCAGCACAAAAATGATCTTGTAGTAATTAATACCATTATTTTAAAAAAGTTTAAAGGCAGAATTCAATTATTGGAAAAAGATACCAAACACATACACTAGCCCTTTGAGCACTAATCTTTATGCGAACAATATGAAGTTCATATTCAGGAAGGAAAGGTTTAAAACCAGGACAAAATCTTTCTAGTTACCATAAGAGCCAAAATGCGTTTGTGTGAAGATCCACATAGAGATGAAGATATATATATTGTTTTTCCTTAGGCTTGATTTATCCCATACATATTGCATGCAGCAGAACAATGAGCTCAGCAGAAAGGAGGAGGAGTTACAGAGATTGCAGAATGAGTACATGGAAGGGAACAAGGAAATCAATAAAGTATGTCAGTAGCATTGTGTCTGCTATAGCATAAATTTAGGACTTTATTACATGATGCATTATTCAGGCTATTTTATCACTTAGCCATTAAAAGTTACAATTTTGTACTATATCTTTTTTAATTGCACATATTTGATCAGCGTCAGTTTTTTTCAATTGGATCTATGATGGCTCTGTAAGTCAAAAATAGAAACTGCAAAATCACCTACTGTGGTTAATTTTTTCCCAGTACTAGCATGCATTAATAATAGGAAAAATCCAGCAGCTATGAGTTAAATGTGACCCTACATTCACAGAAGCTTGCTGAAAAATATTGATAGTTTTAATGGAAAAATTATTATTTTCTACATTTTTGAGCCTATTCTGCAATCTTACTAATTGCTACAATTCATTGCTTTATCATAGCTAGCATGAAGACTCAGATACTACTAAATTGAAAGTTTTAAAAATGAAGACCATGCAAACATAGGAAATTGAAGATCAGGAAAAGACCAGCTGGTCCACCATGCCTGTCCTAAACTGTTGTGTAACTTTTGCACACCATGCATCCCCATCCACTGTTTCCCTTCTCCCCCTCCCCCTGCCCCCAGCCACACAATCTCCTGGGAGAGGCAAAAATAGTTCAGAATTTCACTTAATCTAATTTCTCTGGAGGGTGTCCAATTTTTTGGACATTTTTTGCTGTGGTGCAATCTCAGTTTCATGGTTTGCATTGGCCCCTGCAGTAGGTCAGGATCAGGTAAAAAGACAAACAGGAGCCTGTCATGCCTATCCCTGTACCCCATGTGGTCAGGAACCAAAAGAAGCATCAACAACTGTGTCACTTTCAATTGTAAGCAACTTTGCCATAAGCGAATCCTTTGGTAAAATTTAGAACTCTGTCCCAACAATTTGTTTTAACCTCAAATTCAAAAAAATCCCTAAAATTGCACCAGCATGGCTTTTCCTTTCCCTTACATTTTGTTTTGTTGTCTTTTTGGATTTGGGACATTTGTATGATGGAGGTTCATGTCTACTACAAAATAAATTGACTGCCATAGTATGTTTCACTTAGACCCTTTTACTGGAATGGACAGAGAATTTTTTAATTCCTATTCTGTGGATTTGAACAGAGGTACCAGATGAGAAAGGATGGTGCTCTAATGGACCTTCTAATTACAAATTCTTCTTCTAACAATTGTAGCATCCCCATTGCCATTATATTCCATCAGAACGGGCAATTAAATATAGCTGCTTGAATACCTTGGCTATAAATTGTAAAAATCATATAACCATGTCACTTGAACTCAAAAAATATTTTGAATAGTTATTTTATTCTGTGATTTTATTGCAGTTGAGGGACTGTCTGTGTCAGAAGGAGCAGTTGCATACCTCTGAGATGGTGGAAATGAGAACAGAGGTTTCCAACCTGACTACAGAGCTCGATCAAAAAGAAATCACCATAGCAACTGTAACAGAGAAAACTGCTCATCTGGAAAAGCAACTCAAAACTGAGCTGGAAAAAAGAGAACAAATATTGGCTGAATATTGGGTGTGTGAAACTGTACATTCACAAGTGGTATCTGGATGGACTGTTTAACAGCTAATCTTAAAAGTAAACTCCTTAGATATGATAGTAAGAGAGCTGGGGTATCTGACAACTCTAGGTGAACGCAAGTATTTTTGTGCAACGACATTCATTTTTGAAATATGCAGTGCTAAACAAGCTAGTGGGCTTTCTACTCTTCCTACTTTTTGCTATAGAATTGTGAAGAATCAAATGTTCTTGTACTTCACAAAATCATTTTCTAATTACATATTTTACTGCATGTTTATGTGGCCATAAATTTATATCACCTACAATGTTTGCTGTTATTATTGGGCCTGCTTTTGCTGTCAGCAACGAATGAACGGTGCCAACCGTTTGTTAGACTTGCACTTGCCCATAGACTTTCTGAGTTTTTGCACGGCAAGTTCTTCTAAATTAGAGATCTGAAAAGTGCAGTGCCATTTACAGGGCATCTGGGATCAGTGTGAACAGGGCAAGCAGCTGTGTATCTTCTTAACCAATCAGACTTTTTTATTTGTTCATGGGATGTTGGTGTCGCTGGCAAGGTCAGCATTTATTGCCCATCCCTAATTGCCCTTGAGAAGGTGGTGGTGAGCCGCCTTCTTGAACTGCTGCAGTCCGTGTGGTGAAGGTTCTCCCACAGTGCTGTTAGGTAGGGAGTTCCAGGATTTTGACTTAGCGACGATGAAGGAACGGCGATATATTTCCAAGTCGGGATGGTGTGTGACTTGGAGGGGAACGTGCAAGTGGTGTTTTTCCCATGTGCCTGCTGCCCTTGTCCTTCTAGGTGGTAGAGGTCGCGGGTTTGGGAGGTGCTGTCGAAGAAGCCTTGGTGAGTTGCTGCAGTGCATCCTGTACATGGTACCACGGTGCGCCGGTGGTGAAGGGAGTGAAAGTTTAGGGTGGTGGATGGGGTGCCACTCAAGCGGGCTGCTTTGTCCTAGATGGTGTCGAGCTTCTTGAGTGTTGTTGGAGCTGCAGTCACCCAGGCAAGTGGAGAGTATTCCATCACACTCCTGACTTATGCCTTGTAGATGGTGGAAATGCTTTGGGGAGTCAGGAGGTGAGTCACTGACCTGCTGTTGTAGCCACAGTATTTATATGGCTGGTCCAGTTAAGTTTCTGGTCAATGGTGACCCCCAGGATGTTGATGGTGGGGGATTCGGCGATGATAATGCCATTGAATGTCAAGGGGAGGTGGTTAGACTCTCTCTTGTTGGAGATTGGTCATTGCCTAGCACTTGTCTGGCGCGAATGTTAATTGTCACTTATCAGCTCAAGCCTGGATGTTGTCCAGATCTTGCTGCATGCGGGCACAGACTGCTTCATTATCTGAGGGGTTGCGAATGGAACTGAACACTGTGCAATCATCAGCGAACATCCCCATTTCTGACCTTATGATGGAGGGAAGATCATTGATGAAGCAGCTGAAGATGGTTGGGCCTAGGACACTGCCCTGAGGAACTCCTGCAGCAATGTCCTGGGGATGAGATGATTGGCCTCCAACAACCACTACCATCTTCCTTTGTGCTAGGTATGACTCTAGCCACTGGAGAGTTTTCCCCCATTGACTTCAATTTTACTAGGACTCTGTCAAATGCTGCCTTGATGTCAAGGGCAGTCACTCTCACCTCACCTCTGGAATTCAGCTCTTTTGTCCATGTTTGGACCAAGGCTGTAATGAGGTCTGGAGCCGAGTGGTCCTGGCGGAACCCAAACTGGGCATCGGTCAGCAGGGTATTGGTGAGTAAGTGCTGTCAACGACACCTTCCATCACTTTGCTGATGATTGAGAGTAGACTGATGGGGCGGTAATTGGCTGGATTGGATTTGTCCTGCTTTTTGTGGACAGGACATACCTGGGCAATGTTCCACATTGTCGGGTAGATGCCAGTGTTGTAACTGTACTGGAACAGTTTGGCTAGAGGCCTGGCTAGTTCTGGAATACATCCAGTTCTGGCTAGTTCTGGAAGCATTGTTAATGAGCAACACGGAGTCTGAACCAGGCAGTGTAAGTTAGAATAGTGAATTCAATGTCATATCAGGTACAGTATCAAATGTGAAGTTTTGTCGAAAGGAAAACATTACTATGGCAAAGAATATTTTCAGTTTAAAGTTTCTCTATTGCAGTTGCTTGGAAATATTCTTTAAAATCCCTTCTACCTATGATGAGATATTGGTTTTCATCTTTTTTGCTGGTAGCATTCTGATTAACAAGATTGTTTGTTCTGAAGACTAGGCGAGACCTGCTTAATTGATGTCAGTAGCAGATCTGTCAGCAAACAGATGTTAACATGAATCAGCATCATCCTTTTTGATTTTGGATGCTGATGTGAAGGTGTTAATTTTACAAATACAATAATTTTTACATATTTGGATGCTTTAATTGACAGATATCCATCATTTTTAATGCTGGAGGACATTATCTTGATATAGGGATAAGAAATGATGAAATATATGATAAGGGACATTTTCCTCTGCACTGTCTGAGAATGCTTGATGCTGACACAAGAGGGGTGATTTTAACCCCCAAGAACGGTTGGGTTGGGGTCGGATGGGAGGCTGAAGTGACAGCTTTTTGGAGCGGGACCACATTCCGGCTCCAACGTGCCCACTTCCGGGCTTGACCCAGGCTCATTAGGATGCGCATGCGCAACAGACACCCGGAAGTTCCACCGGCACTTAAAGCCGACGGGCCGATATTTAAAGAGCCAATTTAGGTTTTTGAAAGACTTAAGATGATTAACTTTTTATGGACTCTGCAACAGAATTGAATTTGACTTCTCCTGAACGTGCCTCCTGTGGCCTCTGAAACATTCCATAGAAACGGAGGCTAATTGCAGGTGAAGCTCATTTGGACCTTTAAACCGGTGATTGACACATCTCAATAAAAGGTGAGGTCTTGCAGCTGGGCATTCAGTTCTCTCAAACAAGTTTGGCTGTGAGTTCGTTGTGTTTGGACAGAGATTAATTTGTTGAGACTGAGAATTCTTGTGTTCAGACAAATTTACCTACATCTTGGATCCCCTCAGACTGACAAGATCAGGACTCAACAAGGACCTGGAGAAGAGCAGAGAGGAGATCAATGGAGGGGCCAAGGTGGCCAGAGGCACTACTCACGTGAGAGGGTGTACAGGCAGAGGCTGAGCTTCCTGGAACTCTCTGAGGAGCGGTGCCTGCGCAGGCTCAGATTGAGTCAGCAGGTGGTTGCAGACATCTGCACGCTCCTTCATGCAGAGCTGGGCCTGGTGGCCATGCACTGCCTGTCGCAGTTAAAGTAACCACTGCCCTCAATTTCTTCGCCTCCAGCTCCTTCGAGGGTGCCACCAGGTGACATCGCCAGGGTGTCTCAGTCATCAGCACGTAAGTGTATACGATAGGTGATGGATAGCTTGTTTGCCAGGGCATCTGATTATGTCAACTTCCCCCGCGACGACATCAGCCAGACTGAGAGGGCAGTGGATTTCAACTCCCTGGCTGGCTTCCCACTGGTGCAGGGCGCAATTGATTGCACATACATAGCAATCCAAGGACATCCACATGAGCCAGGACTGTTCATCAACTGAAAGGGATATCACTCCACCTTTGCATAATCTGGTGTGCGACCACTGGAGGAGGTTTCTGCAGGTTCCCTGGCAGCTGCCATGATTCCTTCATCCAACATCCCGGACCTCTTCCATGCACAAGACAGACTTAAGGGCTGGCTCCTTGGAGACAAAGGATACCGCCTGCAGACGTGGCTCATGACTCCTGTGAGAAACCCCACCAACGAGGCACAGCAGCAGTACATCCAGAGCTGCATCACCACCAGGATTATCATTAAGCAAGCCATAGGAATGCTGAAGATGCGCTTCAAGTGCCTGGATAAATGTGGGGGAGTCCTTCATACTCACCAGTGAGAGTGCAGAATAATCGTTGTGTGCTGCGTCCTGCGCAACATCGCGCAGCAGAGAGAGTTACAGGTGGAAGAGGTCGTATGAGCTCATCAAGCATCCTCATCTGCCGGCAACATTGAAGAAGAGGATGAGGAAAAGGACGAGGAGGAGGAAAATGAAGATGGGGATCCCATCACCAGAGCAGCCGTGCACATTGCTGCCCATGATGACAGGAATGCCCTCATCTCTAACAGGTTCTCATAATAAGATATGCAAATTGAAGACTTTGAACTATTCAGGCCGCCTGAAATCACCACCACCACCAGCCACCCTCCTTCCTGCCCCCCTCTGCATAAAACAGACCTTCAACCATGCATACACCCATTGCACACGTGCCCAATGGGTGCCATCATGTCTTGGCATTCATGATGAACACATGAAAAGGTGAATTCACAAAAGGAACTCAATAATGGGCAAGACATTGCAGTGGTGGTGAGAATCATAACATTTAACGTGACACAAAGAAAAAATATATATAAATTAACTGTACGACATTTCGTCAGACACCCTTGTGCATACCCTTAGCCTTATTCTTCCTGCTGCTTCTACATGGTGCATCCCCTGCGGCTTCAGCAGAGGTACTGGCACGTTGCTCAGATCCTTGCCCTGACTGCTGAGATGTTCTCAACCTACGACCTCTGGGTTTTGGAGCCCGTGAGGCACTGGTGCAGGGGCAGACTCGACCATCGGGAGAGGAGAACATTGCGGGCACGGTTGCGGGGGGGGTGCAGTGGAGGGTGGGGGGTGCAGGCAACTGGTGAAAGGTGGGAGCGCTTTGAGTGGAGTCCCCACTTCCATGTCCCCTTTTGCCATCATCCCTCTCCCGAGCCAGCGCAACATCACTCCCACCACTCTGCTGAGCAGATGTGCCACATTCTAAGGCCACGGCTAAAGTATCTGTCTGCCTGTTTAAGGCAGCAGACATGTTGGCATCCAGAGTCTGCATGGACTCATTCGAGAACCGTGCTTGAAGCTCAATGGAGGATATCACTCTCTCCATCGCAGACATTCCCGCACTTGCCTCTGCCACCACTCCACCAGTGATGGGGTTGGACTCCTCCATCCTCCACCCTCTCTGCTATTGTGGAGGATGTGCGTGGCTAGTTTTCCAGTACCTCGCAAACATGCAGCTGTACCTCTATCATTCTCAATTTCTGTGTCCAGCTGAGCAGAGCTTGGAGAGGAGTGTGGCCCCTGATGCGGATTCCCCACAGCTGCCCCTGCCACCAGTGTCTGCTTGTGCACACTTGTGAGTGGTGAATCACCAGGTGACAACCCAATTATCTGGCTAACACAACCCACCAAAGTGCCAGTACCTGCGCTGGTGCATGGGTGGATATCATGTGGCAGTGCACCTTCAGAAGGATTGAGTTCCTCTGAGGAATCACCTTATTCCATAGTGGCTGACTCTTCTTCAATCCGTGAAGGTCCTGGAAGACAACATAAAGCAATATTAATTATTCATCGGATAAGTGACAATCTTTCCAATGAGCATACTGAGGTGTGGAACAGTTCAATCATTGATAGCATCAATTCATCATGTGTGTGAAGGATGTTAAAGTTCTGTCACAAGCCATCTATGGGTTACCAGTCTCTCCATCTCTGGTGGCCAGGCATGCAACCGTTTGACTGATGTCCATCGCCACCTCCTCCGCATCTGTCAACAAGACTATTTGTGGTGGCCCGTCTCCAGTCCTCTCCCTCTCCCTTGCATTTTGCTCTATTCTCCTACAAGGGGAAAAAGAACAAATGTGAGATTGACTGAAGGTGACGTCTTCACCCGATGGATGCATTGCTTTGGGTGAGTCTGACAATGAAACAGATGCATCAGAAAGTGACTATCAGACAGATTCATCACATTGCATCAGGATTGGGGTGAGTGGCAGTGGTGGGTTCACAAATGGGGAGGTGAGGAAGTGCATAGAAAGTGAAGGTTAGTTGATGATGAAACAGAAGTGGGTGTGAGGAGTGATGTGATGGAGTAGGCTTGCCAACACAGACTGAGAGAGGGAGGGGAGGATTCTTTTCACAGGATGTGGGTGAATCAGCAAATGTACTCACTTTTCCTGATCTGGCTAGGTCATTAAACCGTTTCTTGCATTGAACCCAGGACCTGGGCACCATGCTCGTGCTGCTGAGCTCCTCTGCCTTCTTAGTGGCAGAAGCAAGTCACTTCCTGCTGTCAGCTGGGTACAGGATGTCCTTCCTGCTTCACCTGATCTGGTGAAGCATCACTGAACCAAGGTGCTGCCTTTGCTTTGTGCTGCTGCATTTTCGTTGCTCCTCCTTTCTCCTTCAAAATCCATTTTTGCTCAAGCCCTTTAAATATTCCAGTTCACAGCACGTCATGCGGGTGCGCAGTACCCTCGCTGCGCAGCTTGGAGACACGAAACCCAGAAATAAAATTAAGTGCCTTCAATTCAGTTGTGATCGCTCAAACCAACACGCTAAAATTATTTTCAGGTTTCCCACGCGACTAATTACCCACCCGCTGAGTTCCCGCCGCCATGCTAAAATCATGCTCTGAAATGGGAAAATTACTCATTCCTCAGTTCGATAAACACAATAAAAAGAAATCTCAAATTAGATCGACATATTTAATTAATAAATCTTCGTGCAGCTCATGTTTTTTTCTGAATTTACAGATGGCCATGGACCAGCTCGAATCTCTTAAAGCGGAGAACAAACACTTGAAGGAAATTTTGAAAATTTTGGAGGGTAAAAGATCTATGGTAAATGGAAATGAAATGTGCAGGATAAAATGACAATATTGTAGACTACAATCCTTCTCTTTGGTACTGTGCAGTTTTTCAGCTCAAAGGGTAGATTGGTGGATATAAATACCACTGTGGATCTGACTACTGATCTGGATTAGGGGTTTATGGGTGACTTGACCGTCAATTTTTCAGTTCACCTTGTGAGGAAGCACCATGCATTGCTCTATAACCTCATGACAGCACAGGTAAAATTAGTGACTTCCAAGTTATCAACTACATACATCCCACCATTGCATAACACTGTTTTGCAGTACCATTACCATGTGCCACTGTATTGCCTTCGTAATCAGTATTTGGAGTAGTGTTGAACTGTGTGCCTTTGCTTTCAGCGCCCTCCGAGCCCCCCCCCCCCCCCCCCCCCCACCATTGGCCCACAACTCCTGGGGAAGAGGGCAGAAGGACTTCCACCCACCACAGAGATGCCCCGTTGACCTCAGCTGACTTCCGGTCTCGGGGTCATTATGATACTTGCTCCATTTGGATGTATTACCAAAGAGAGGGAAAATTTTTGATGTAGCAGGCCTTGGAGGACCTGGCACATGGTTGGGATGCAGACAGCCTCCATGCAAAATGGCTTTTCTTAAGTTTTTACTTCCCCCTGGCCCCCTTCCTGTTTTGGGCCTGTGCAAGATAACACTCCCTGAGTGCTTGCTAGGCTTTGGCTGCACATTGATTTTTTTTGCCCCCTTCCAGTGACCACTGAATGCTGGTTCTTGGGCCTAACAGGAACATTTAGTGTTCATGCAGTACAATTAGCAGTAGAGCTATGTTTCCCTCATTTGTGCACAGAATAATCATACACCCACCCATATATGCACAGGCATACTCTGTCCTGATAGAACCTACCCCTGGAAAATGGTGGAGAGGTGAGAATGTGGCGCAGTGTGTCCCCATGTAGCATTCCACCACTTCCTAACCTGATCTGGTGAAAAATCACCGGCGTGGGGGGTGGCAAAGCAAACCTAACCCTGTAAATCTGAAACTGCTTGAATAATGGATCGATAGACTGCTAATCTGAAGTGCCATGTCATTGCTCAGTAACTCTGTGCTTTTATGTACTGCTCTTTGTCTTATGTCATTTAAGGGCTTTAGTGGTTCATAACTTTTTCATTGTTTAAATTTAAGTAATTGATTTCATGAATACACTAGTTTGTGGTTTGTTTTAGTGATCTGGCTGACAGAAATATAGTTATTTCCTTCATGTTTTATGAAAAATTGCCATTTAGAACTTTACAGAGAAAGATCAATAAAGTACTTTCTGCCCATTATTGACTGAGCATTCTTCTAGAATAAGATTGATGATATTTCAGTACATTTATTACTTTCTTTGCAGATAGCAGATAATCAGATGAAGGAGTTGCAGAATGTTTATGCAACCTCTATCTATAAACTGGGGTATGATAATAAACAGTTACAGAAGGACTTGGTCAAACTACGGGCGGAGCTGGAAACGTCTTCTAAGGCTAGCCAGGAAAAGTACGAGGCAGCTCTTCGCCATACACAACAGGCTGTAGCAGAGATGAAAGAACATGAGGACAGGTAAAGTGGATGTTGCAGTTATTATGAAGCAGAGTGTTAAATCTTTGAAAACTCAGTTTCCTTTTTGACATTAAGGTTTACATGTTTTCTCTCCATCTGTGAAATTTGTTTGTAGCTTTTTGCAATACTGACTTGCAGAAATGTACCTTGCTACAGAGTAATTCCTTATCAGTGGTAATATTTGGGAAATGCAGAAACATTTTCACATTGTTTTTATTTTTTGTGTAGAAATGCATCTGTAGTCCACAGATAGATTTAATAAGTCCATTTCATTCACCTCGGAGAAATCCATTTGTCCAGATGATGCACTCCAATCCACTCCAGTACTGACCCCACAGTAAAACACGAAGTCAGCTCATTCAAATACTCTCTGGCATATCCTGAGCAGAGCTCACATATAACACAGGATCACTGCACTAGGGGAGGGGGAAATAACAATACAGCCTTTTAAAAGGAAAGAATGGCATATGATTTCAGCAGTGGGTCACTAGTGAACCTTATGCAAGACTGAAGTGACAATCAGGTAGTTGTGATAGATGCTCATGTGAGATTTTTTTTAGCATTTTTGAAGAATTACTTCGACTGGAGGAGCAGGTAGAGGAACCCAAAGAGGGGAGCTAAGCATTGGAAGGAGGCATAAAAGTGAGGTCCCCCTTCAGACATTCCTGGATTAAATACAGCAGAAGATAAAAAGATTGATGGATGCACTCAGGAGGAAACCTCAGAAAAGTGTGTTGAGAGCTATGTGAACGGAGGTGGCTGAGTGCCACCTCTCACCGCCCCCCCACCCCCCACCCCGAACTGCAGACCAATGCCTGATAAAGTTCAATTACCTGACAAGTGTAGGCAAGGTAACAGACCAGCCACTGTCCTTTTTCTTTCACGGGAACCAGCAAACTCTTCACCCTTCAAAATTAAGAGCTGCATAACCAACCCTTCACACTGCGCTGTAGTTAAGGGAGGTACTAACTCTTGGTATCTTACAGTATGTGTCGCCATTTCCCCTAACAGCACTTGCATGCAGAAGCTTAAAACCCCTTACTCCACTTTAACATCCCTCATTTGCGGTAACAAGGAAGCTTTTTTCTTGTTGGTAGCATCAACTTAGCACTTGGCAGCTTCTTTCGAGTCTGTAACAGTACACCCACCTCTGAAGTGCCCAGGACCAGTCGATGCTTCCTCCTCCATGGAAGACGACTGCAGCTTTGGTGACAATGGGGGACCAATTAGACAGAACTTTACACTCCAGCTTTCAGACAGTCAGGGCCAGGATGCAGGCCACTGTCTGCCAGGGCTTTGACAAACTGATAGCTGCCATTATATAAGCCATCCTGCTGCTCAGTGGACAAACAGATCCAAGCTCAGTAGATTGGAAACAGCTGGAGTCGATCTGCATGAGGCTGCCGTTTCTCAGGACAGCAGCACATGCCAGGCAACTGGCATGTCCCCTCAGAGCACTACCTAAGTGGCATGTAGGAGGTGACACCAGAAGCTTGATTTTCCAGTGAAGTAGCGGGGGGGGGGGCTATGAAAATCATGGAAATCCCGAGCGGGTTCGGAACCCGGCTCTAACCCGCAGACTTCCGAGTTCCCCTCTGACGCGTCTGGATGCACGAGCACCTCCCAAATGCGGAAGTCCCGCCAGCAATTAAAGCCGGCGGGATGATACTTAAGGGACTTAAATACTTGAAGTACTTAATTTTGTCCACATTAAGACAGGGGTCTGATTTTTAAACATCCTCAGCATGTTTCCCGTGCTGTGGGAAACACTCCATGTTCTACCAGACGTGTTTCAGCCAGCAGTCAGTTGGACATTCAAATGCTTGTTTGACAGATGGAGATAAAATGTGAGTTCATGCTGCAGGGCACTCAGTTCTTTCACACAAACTTTTGGCTGCGAGATCCTGCACAAGAGCACAGAGGGCAATAACAGAGACAGCGACGTTGCAGGAGGCACTACCTTCGCCACAGGGTCTACAGAACAAGGCTCAGCTTCCTGGACCTCTCTGAGGAGCAGTGCATATGGAGGCTCAGACTGAGTCACCAGGTAGTCGCAGACATCTGCAGCCTCCTTCATACCGTGCTGCTCCCAGCTGGGCCGAGCGGCATCTCATTATCCGCTGCTGTCAAAGTCACCGCTGCCCTCAACTTCTTCGCCCCTGGATCATTCCAGAGTGCCACTGGGGTTATCGCCGGGGTCTTTCAGTCGTCTGCACAAAAGTGCATAAGGCAGGTCACTGTCTGCTTATTTCGCAGGGCCTCGCAATATGTCAACTTCCCCATGGACGACCTCAGCCAGACAGAGAGGGCAGTGGGATTCTAGTCTGTGGCTGGCTTCCCACGGGTGTAGGGTGTATTCGGTTGCACTCATGTAGCAATATGAGCACCTCCACACGAGCCAGGACTGTTCATCAACAGCAAGGGGTATCACTCCATCAACACTCAGCTTGTTTGTGACCACCGCAAAAGATTCCTTCATGTGTGCGCCAGATTCCCTGCCACGATTCTTCATTCTGAGGGAATCCAACATCCCGCCCCTCTTCCACGCACCGATCACCTTTAAAGGCTGGCTCCTCGGGGTCAAGGGATACCCCCTGCACATGTGGCTCATGACACCTCTGAGGAACCCCATCACCGAGCAACAGCGTCGATATAACAACAGCCACATCGCCACCAGGTCTACAATTGATCATGCTATAAGCCTGCGCAAGATGCGATTTAGGTGCCTTGATCGTTCTGGGAGAGTGCTTCAATACGCACTAGACAGAGTGGGACGCTTTATAGTAGTGTGTTGTGCCCTGCACAACATGTCACAACAGAGAGGGGTGCTGCTCGAGGAGGCCCCATCCACATCTGCCACCCACATTGAGGAGGAGGAGGAGGAACCCATAGGCAGAGCAGCGGCTTACCTGGCTGCTCATGAGGCCAGGGAGTCACTGATATGTGAACATTTCTCCTAACATCAGAAAGTGTGAAGAGTCCAGTCCTCACACCACCTGGAAAGAGCAGCACCCACACCAGGCCGTCCACCCCTCCCTGCACAAAACAGTCCTGCAACTACACATATACCCATCGTAAAGTAACCCAATGGGTGGCATCAAGTGTCGCCATTCATGGTGAACCTCATGAAAGGGCCCTATTACAAAAGCCAGTCAAGAATGTGCAAGATGTGGCAGTAGTGGTGACAATCACAACATTTAATGTGACTTTAACAAAAAGCAAATATAAATGAAAAACATGACAGTCTGTCAAACACTCTTGTGTATACCCTTCATGCTCACACAACCTTTACTTCTACATGGTGCATCCCCTGTGGCTGCAGCAGAGGTAGTGGCAGGTTCCTCATGTTCATGCCCTGACTGCTTAGATGCTTTGGGCCTAAGCCCTCTGGGTTTTGGCGCCCATGAGGGCCCCTCCAAAGACTGCTCTGCCTGCACCTGCGCAGGGGCATACTCGGCCACCTGAAGAGGAGGCAGCATTGTGGGTACTGGTTGTGGGCAACGGGTGAGATGTGGGAGCTTTGAGTGGCATCCCCACTTCCATGTCCCCTTTCGCCTTCATCCCTCCCCGGGCCAGGCCCACAACCATCCTGCCACCCTGCTGGAGAATAGTGTGGTGAACATGTGTGATGCGTTGGAAAGCCAATTCTAAAGTATCTGTCAGCCTATTTAAGGCGGCAGAATGTTGTTCACCCTGAATCCGAACGGCCATTGTCAGGGCCTGAATGGACTCATTTGTGAGCCATGCTTGAAGCTCAATGGAGGCTAGCCTTCACTCCATCACAGACATTCCCGCACTTACCTGTGACACTATCTCAGACAGTTGCTCACGTCCCTGCGACAGTACCTGAGATTCCCTCCTGTACCTGTGCCACCATTCCACTCATGCAGGAGTTGGACTCCTCCATCCTCTGCGCTTCTGTGAAGAATGCGCGTGGCACCTGTTCCAGTACCTCGCAAATGTGCTGCTGTCCCTCGATCATTCTCTTTTTAAAGGATGGCCCCCGAGGTTCAGCATCTGCGTCCAGCTGAGCAGAGCCTGGACAGGAGTGCTCCCACTGACGCGGACTCTCCACAGCTGCCCCTGCCACCAGTGTCTGCTCGTGTTCACTTGTGTGTGGTGACTCACCAGGTGCCAACCCAACTAACTGAGTACTTGGACCCACTGAGGTGTGAGTATGTGTGCTGGTGGATGGCTCACTAAGATGTGACGGTGCACCCTTAGAGGCCGGCAGGTCCTCTGAGGAATTGCCTTTTGCCGTCACTGCGGTCGCTGAAGGCCCTTTAAGAGACCAGAAGGCAATATTAAGCATCATCACAGATGTATCATGTTGCGATGAGCATACTGAGGTGTTGAAGATGGTAAGCATTGTTAACGTCAATTCACATTGTGTGGATGAATGTTAAAGTTGTGTCACTAGATGTTTGTGGGGTGCCAGTCTCGGCGTCCCCGAAAGACAGGCACCTGAGGGTACAGCTGAGCTCACCCGCCTCCTGCTCCGCGTCTGTGAGGACCACTACTTGTTATGGCCCCCCTGCAGTCCTCGTCCTTTCCCGTGCATTTTGAGCTCTTTTCTCCTAGAAGGGGAGAAAGAACAGACGTATGAGTGAGTGATGGTGAAGTGGCCAATCGATGAATGCATTGCTTTAGGTGAGGCTGACCTTGAAAGCGGTGCATCAGAGGGTGAGTATGAGACAGAACCATCACATTGGATGAGGATTGGGGTGAGTGGTAGTGGTGGGGTGACTAATGGGGAGGTGAGGAAGTGCAGGTAAGTTGAGGATGAGCCTTAAGTGGGTGTGAGGAGTGATGTGATGGAGTAGTCTTGGCAGTGCAGAATGAGTTGTTGGGGTCAGGGGGGTGGGGGGTGATGTGAAACACGGAATGTATGAGAATCAGTAAGTGTATTCACTTTTGCTGACCTAGTTAGGTCATTGAAGCGCTTCCTGCACTGGATCCAGTTGTGGGAGATGTTGCTGCTGCTGGTGACCTCCTCTGCCACCTTGAGCCAGGCCTTTTTGGTGGCACAGGCAGGGCACTTCCTCCCGTCCGCGGGGTAAAACACTTCCCTCCTCCTCCTCACCCCATTCAGTAGCACCTGGAGTGAGGCATCGTTGAACCTTGGAGCAGCCTTGCCCCTGTGCTGTTCCATTGTGGTTTGTGGGTCTTAGCTCCATCAAAAGCCTTTGGAGCAATGGCCCTTTAAATAGAGCTACTCCAGCTGACAGCCTATGATGCGGGTGCGCAGTCCGTCCGCTGCGCAGCTTTCTGACAGCAAACCCAGAAGCTACGTTAAGTGGCACCAATTCAATTGCGATCGTGTGGGAAATGGACATTTTTTATTAGTCGGGTTACCCGTGCGCCCACCACCCCCCCCCCCCCCCCCCTGCCTCCATTCTAATATCAGGGCCCATATGTTCAAAAGATGCAGCTACCAACGGCTCCCTCCTAGGACCAAGCTGCTATCAGAGGAGGTACCATCTCACTGTCATGAACATTTTGTACTACAAGAGCAGCCAACCATTTCTCTCCACACTGGTCCTCAGGTTGCACCTGTGAGAGGGGAACATTGATATACCAGGGAAGCATCGTGTGAGGAAGCAGTAGGATGGCTAATGGTAATATTTGATTTGCTTGTGATAAAAGAGAACCTGCACTTATTTTGTGCTCAGTTATTCATGGAGCTTATAAAGATGTGCATGCTGAGGTAGGGACAAAGAGGTCTCATGGGGTGTGAGGTTCTAAGATGTGTACTGAATTGAAGGAATTGGTATTCATCTGAAGATGGGGAAATGGCATAATGGCAGTGGTAGCAAAAGGAGACTGTTAAATTGAGGAGAAAATATCATTAATAAGTTGAGTTCAGATGCCCCTTGCATCTGTCACTGAGGAATCTTCTGAGTCCTCATGATGCTCTGCTCCATTCTTCTCTGCCTCCAAAGCAGCTGGGGCCACCTACCCAGAAATTTCCATGCAACTCAGGTTTCATTATGCATGGTAGCAAAGGGTTTGCTTTGTCACTCACAAACCATTCTGGTTATTTGACTATCTTACTTGAAGAGATCAGAAAGGAAAGAATTTATGAGGATGACGGCATCATGACAACCTGTGGCAAATTTCGTATTGATGTGGATAATCCTTTGTTCAGATTGTGTGTGACCAGATGCAATCAGTGAGTGATACCTTTTTCTATTCAGTTAAGTTCAGGGAATTTACTGTAGGAGCTTGTAATGCTACGTGCATGTCACCTATTGCACCCTACACTTTGGCGAACCCAAGAATGTGATAAATCTGGATGGTCCTATCATGCTGCTGCCTTGATGTTATGCCAAACTGGTTGAATTTTCCAGCTTTTCTAAAAATAGTGCCAGTAATCTGACAAACTCAAGCCTAGATGGCACCCGGGTTATATTACACAGATCCATCATGGCTGCTTGAAGGGTGCTGGTGACCTAGAAATTGAGTGCAGTGGTAACTTTTACAGCCATATGCAGAGCTGTTCAGGCAGATGATCCTGTTGTTCAGGCAGATGTCCATGCAGGAGCTGTCATAGCTCTTCTATATCCTTTTGGTGAAATGCACTCATCTCACTTGGAGCTCCTCACTGAGATCTTCATAAGGTGTGCATGGCCTGTAAGTTCTTTGAGGGGGCGCAAATGCTGCCTCATTGTTTTTCTTCAATCTTGTACTGCTCCTCCTCCTCTTCTTCCATTAACATAGAGACGAAGAGAATGCTTATTTGGAATCCCATAACTGTTACTCAGAGCTTCTTACTTTGGTTGGGAGGAAAAATGTTCCTCACAGGCCCTCAGACTGTCAGAGGCAAGGCCAGCTCTGTCCAGGTGAAAAGCAAAACAAAAAGTGTTTGAAACACTCTCTTCTAACTCCAGAAATCACTTTTTAAATCTTCTCCAGGATTCAGGCTCCAAACTAAAGCACTTCCCCCAATATCAGCTGATGGTGCCAACAGGAATGCCTCTTTTATTTTGTTGTGAATTACCCTTGGTGCATTGGAGGCACATGTGGGTTTTGGCCACTCTTACTCCATTCCTCCTTATTAATATATTGTAATAAGCTCTCAGCAGCATTGGCGCATACATTGTCAGAAGGTCCAGATATGGGGTCCAGATTGGAAACTACAGGGCACCCATTGCAGGATGAAAATGGCAAGCAAATTTGGGGCCACCTTTAATTAAAGACTAAGGATTTGTGTTAGTGCTGGCCATTGTTTTGTGTATCGATGATAAAGAATTTTAAAACAATTGTAGTTGGCAATTTTAACCTAGTTCATCTGGTGGGAAACTGACAGGATCAGGTCCAGCGCTGGTTTTACATCCCTCCTGATTTTACTCTCCATTGAGGTCAGTAATATTGGGCGGGATGTAAAATCAGCATTTTGCCCGATTCTGTGCGTTTTCCACCCAGTGAGTTAGGTTAAAATTACCCCCAATTCTGTTGTAATCTAACAGCAATATTTCCCCAGTTGATGGTTTTTCCTTTTTCTCCCTCCACCCTCTGATCCTCTGCTGGGGAGTGGTTTCAAAGGTGCTGGCACCCATTTGGTATCTTGCCCAAATGGCCATTCTCTATGTGTGGATAGGCTATTTAATCATGGATGTATCACAGTTAAGAATGATCCTGTTTTCACCCAGTGTCCAGATTTACACTTTTCAGCAGGGGTCACTGGATAACAACGGGAACATAAACCATGGCTGATTCTTCTCCTTCCTTACCAACAAGCACAAAGGTCAATTGTAGCATTCCTTCTGCTGCTGAGGTTGTCCGCAGCTAACTTGGCACCAACCAGGAATTGAACATGGGACCTTCTGCAAAAGTTCTGCAATAAGAACCCATTTAATTCCATTTTACACCTCAAATCTGCCCCATCACAGGCAATGATTCAGAGGAAAATTCAGCCCATGGTATCCAATTACTCAGCTAAAAACACCTACTCCTTGAGGGACACGTGTATTAGAAGTCAGACAGAAGAGTAACTTTGTTTCATATGCTCTGTTTGGGGTAGATTTTCATCTTTCATGTCTGGGTGTTAAGTATTGCCTGGGAGGAGTGCAGAAAGAAAAATCTGGCAAGATGGATCACACACCAGTAACAGAATCTGCCTGATTTTCCTTCCATTGAAATTAATCCTCTCCGCCAGATTTCTTTTTGCGCTCTGCCCAGGTTAAAATTGACCTCTTTAACTTTTCCATGTATGCTGTCACATTTCCACTTGATTCACGTTTTCCAATTGCCATGATTTTTTCAGAACCGTCCCAATTTTCATCTGCACTGAGTTCTTACTCTTGCTTTCACCCTGATTTCTAGAATTTT
Organism: Heptranchias perlo; assembly: GCF_035084215.1. Lineage (NCBI taxonomy): Eukaryota > Metazoa > Chordata > Chondrichthyes > Hexanchiformes > Hexanchidae > Heptranchias > Heptranchias perlo. The sequence continues at coordinate 57,594,073 of NC_090330.1, forward strand.
TAACTTTGAAAAAATTAATTGTTTTCTGGCATCCTGCAAGAAATCTCCCCAGCTCACTGAAATTGCAATGTCTCACTGCTCATAAGATTACTTAGAATGTATATACAGCACAGAACAGACCATTCATCCCAACTGATCCATGGCAGTGTTTATGCTCCACACGAGCTTCCTCCCACCCCTCTTCATCTAACCCTATCAGCACAACCTTCTATTCCTTTCTGCCCCATGTGTTTATCTAGCTTCCCCTTAAATGCATCTATGCTATTTGCCTCAACTACTCCTTGTGGTAGCGAGTTCCACATTCTAACCAGTCTCTGGGTAAAGAGGTTTCTCCTGAATTCCCTATTGGATCTTATATTTATGACCCCTAGTTTTGGTCTCCCCCACAAGTGGAAACATCTTCTCTACGTCTACCCTCCTCCAGTGCCTCGAGATCCTTTTTATAACATGGAGACCAGAACTGTGCACAGCACTCTTAAGTGTGGTCTAACCAAGGTTCTCCAAGTTTAATGCAACTTCTCTGCTTTTCAATTCCATCCCTCTAGAAATGAACCCCAGTGCTGTGTTTGCTTTTTTTATGGTCTTATTAACCTGTGTCATTACGTTTAGTGATTTGTGTATCTGTACCCCTAGATCCCTTTGCTCCTCTATCCCATTTGGACTCTTATTTTCCAAGGTATATGTGGCCTCCTTATTCTTCCTACCAAAATGCACCAGTTCACACTTATCTATATTGAAATTCATTTGCCAATTACATGCCCATTCCGCAAGTTCATTAATGTCTTCTTTATTTTGTCGCAGTCCGCAGCCACATTACAACCCTTAAGTGGTACCAAATTTTGCCGCTTCCTCTTCTAACCCTGTCTGATTTTTTTCTGACTATCACAATCTTACCCATTTCCCCAACTCCTATCACAGCCCTGCTTGGTCATGGGAGATCCGTGTATGTAACAATTTTTTTATTGTGGACTTTTTTTTTTAAAGTCGCAAAATGTCAAACTCTGCAGCATTATTCAACAGATATGTTGTTTTAAGCAGGTGGTTACTGTCAGGATATTAATGTCCTTGTTGACAAATGTACTTTAAATGTAATAATTTTTACATATTCTGTGCCACTACTCATCTGATTATTTATCAGCCAGTGACTCCTAGGGGTATCAAATGAATTAATGTTCATACACAGTGTAGACCTGTGGAGCCTATAACTTACTTGAACATTAATAAGTAAAGTGCCTGACACTGCAGTGCAGGAATTATCAATTTTGGTTGCCAGAAAACGGCCTCGATTTTAACTACCCCCGCCTGACAGAAACTCAAGGATGCATTGGGGTGCCTACCCCAATCAATCAGTGGAGAGCAGAGTGGCTCAAAAATACTCAGCTAGTGGGACCCTGAGGTGCTACCTGGCCGAAGATTAAAAATGAAAGGAATCTTAATCTCCAAAGGGAATCTTTGGATGCCAATTTTAAGGTAATTGATCCAATTCTGAATTGATTACATAGTTGTGGGCAAGGTCTGGGACCTCCATGGAACTCATTCACTGGGTCTTAACCTCGACCAGGAAGTCATTGCCTTAACAGTCAGGCCTATTTAAAGGTAGCTCTCTGTTTCGACTTGATAGGCTGCTGGAGAGTGTTTTGGTGATTATTGACTGTATTTTTGGCTACTGTTTCGCTGAGCTGAACTCGGAGAGTGATTTTTGGGACGTCTTGCGCTCTGTCAAAGGATTGCCTTCACAACATTGTTGGAACATGGGTATTCTGTTTGGTCTGTCTTTGGGGCTGCAATGTGAGGAGTTAGGGTGGCGGCTGCTGCAGCAGCAAGGAAGGCAGCAGATGGCTGCACTGGCTGGTGGACCAAGGCAAAGATGGGAAGAGCGGAGGAGGCTTTGAATGAGGGTGTACAGGAACCGGATTTCCTACCTCAACTTTACAGAGGAGCAGTGCATCAGGCAGGTCCAGTTCTCCAGGGAGGCAGTGACTGAACTCTACCACCAGCTGAACCAAGAATTGCAGCCCAGCACGGGGCATTCACATCACTGACTGTGATGGTCACTGTGGTCCTGAACTTTTATGTATCTGGCTCCTTCCAACATCCAGCAAGTGACATCAGTAACATCTCTCAATTTGCTGTGCACGCTGCAGTCAAGGAGGTCACATGCGCTGTTTGCTAGGCTCCAGGAATCCACCATCTTCGCAATGGAGACTGCCAAGCAGGAGGAGAGCGGTGGGCTTTGCAAGAGTTGCTGGATTTCCTCAGGTGCAGGGGGTCATTAACTGCACCCACGTGATTTGTGTGCTGCCGTACAAGACCAAGCCCTCTATCACGACAGGAAGGGCGTCCATTCCTTAAATGTGCAACTTGTCTGCGACCATAGGCAACAAGATATGCAGGTCTGTGCCCAGTATCCTGACAGTTGTCATGATGGCTTCATCCTCAATACCCCTCTCTTCCACCCAGGCTGGCTGCTTGAGGACAAGGGCTATCCCCTGAACTCCTGGCTCATGACTCCTGTCAGGAATCCGGGCACAGACGCACAGCATGCATACAATGAGAGTCACGCCAGTCCCTCCTCTTTCTCCGGTCTTGCTGTGCCCTTTAGAGTTTCAGGATCTGAAAGGGAAGAGTAGGACAAGGGTTAGCAGTTAGTGGCAGTTAGCAGAGACAGATGGAGGAGAAGAAAAGCAGCAGCCCTTTGTGTCTGAGTGTGACATTTCAAAGAAAAGGGAAAGAAGAGATGGCCATCAACCCTATGGGACTTGTCCTCCAGCCTCTCCGGAGGCCATGCTCCTGACGCCTGCCAATAATGTCCATGACGGTCTCTTCCTGAGGGGACAGGATGTGTGTGGATGCTGGGCCTCCTGTGGCTGTCTGTCCCCTTTTTTTTGGGAGCCAACTGCAATTGCAAGAAAGAAGTTAGTGTTAGCCTAGTGAGATATTTTGAGGATGTGCATGTCAGGGTAGAATAGTATTACTGATGTGTGAAAGATGGCATTGGTGTAAGGAGGACAGTAGCAGATGCAGAGTGTGTCAATAGCAACAGAAGGAGGTGAAGTGAAGTGTGCTGCATTGATTGAAGTGGTGGGAAGCAGGAGAGGGAAAGGTTGTGAGAGCTGGAGCTATATGTAATGTAGTGCTAAGCAGAAACTAATGATATGAGTTAAAAGTCTTACCTTAGTAATCGTTGTTAGGTCATTGAACTTTCTCTTCATTGCAGCCAGATTCTTGGAACAATTGACCTGCACTGCCACCTCTGCCCGTTGTTGCTGCAAAGCTAGCTGGGATATCTTTTTGCCGTTGGGTGGAAAGATGAGGTACCTCCTCCTGCCGACCTCCACCACCAGCACCTCCAAAGCTGCATCTGAAAAGCAGGGAGTCCTTCCACATCTCTTCTGCCTGCCATTTCAGTGCTGGTCAGAATAAAGCTGATTGCAGCCACAGTGCACCTCCCCTTTTAAGAGGTGCAGGCTGCTTTTAACCGATGTCAGTGACGTCCGTTTTCAGACCCCCCCCCCCCCCCCCCCCCCGGTTAGGTGAGCTGCCAATGAAGAGTATGAGTAGCGCTAGTAGCTTTCTTATTTCATGCTAAGCAGAATAGGAACCAATTTAGTGCACTCCCCGAGCCCACGTGAATAGCTGCGCGATCGAAGCGGGCCGACCATTTCGCCCCTGTTTTCGGATGATAACGAATTTAGGCCCCAATAATTTGGGTTGAGTTATTCTTTCAGATTGCCTGAGCAAGCTCCGTTGATGACTTAGTTGGTTGGCGCACTACTTCATGTGATACTTAGCCATAGAGACCAGGAAGGTCCCAGATTCAACCTCCTGTCTGTTCTGAGTTAGCTGATCTCAGCTCAGCCTATGGGGCCTCGATGCTCCTGGGCAAACGGCAGGAAATCAGCTTTCATTCACTAGTCAGTGATTTATGCTGGAAAGTGCACCTGTGTCGATGTCAGGTAAGGAAGGGATGGAGCTTGGCTATGGTGACCCTTGCCCTACATATTTGGATAACCTGCTGGGCTTATACATGAAGAATGGCCATTTGGGTGAGGTATAGGAAGGTAACCAGCACCTGTGGAAGTCAGCTTTTTCAGGAGAGACGGAGAATTATTTTTTTAATTACCCAAGCAATAATAGCACTCATGGTGACACGAGAAGATATCCATGTTCTACTGCATAGTTGGATAAACTGTGTATGATAGGTCAGAAATTCAGCTAAGTTGTGAAATGTCTGCTTTTATTTTAGGAGAGTTAAGAAACTGCGACAGGAAAATGAGCAACAAATGAGGACCATGAAAACCAAACTGGATGAAACTATACAACACTATGAGGGAAAAATTAGGAACCTTTGGAAGGACAGCAGCCTTCAAAACAACTTTAGGATTTCTGCACCTCGTTATACAGGCACAGAAAGTAGGGAGTTCTCATTGGAAAGAAAGCCAACACCTACAGAACTGCCTGCAGATAATGGCTACTCCTATTGCCATAGCAATGATATTTCAAGTGAACTGTTTCCTGATGTAAATATGCCTGGCATTTCTCTAACCTCCATCCATTCCCAGGAGAGTTTCATGCCACTGGTGAGTATTTATGTTTTTAAGATTCTATATACAACTTTCAGAAAACTAGTGCCACTAATATTTCTAGCTTAGTTTGGTAGTAGCATTCTCACCTCTAAGTTGGAAGGGTTCAAGTTCCACTATCGAGGCTGACACTTTGGTACAGTATTGAGGGAATGCTGCATTGTCGGAGGTGCTGCCTGTCAGATGAGTCATTAACAGAGGCCCTGTCTGCCTGCTCAGGTGGATCCCATAAACTATTCAAAAAAGAGCATGGACGTTCTCCTGGTGTCCTGGCTAAAATTTATCCCTCAAACTACACCAGCAAAAACAGTTTAACTGGTCGTTTATCTCATTTGCTGCACATGGAACATTGCTGTGCACAAGTTCACTGCCACGTTTAACAGTGACTTCACTTCAAATGTATTGGCTGTGAAGCGCTTTGGGACAAGCTGAGGACATGAAAGGTGCTACCTACACGCAAGTCTGTCTTTCTTGCATATCCAAAGTATAATACTGAATAAGGTACAATAAGAATTATGCAAGTCCACATAATTAGAAATAGGAGAGTCAGTGCTGAAGATACTAGTTTTGAGCCAATGTTTTTCTTCAAAGCTGACAAACCTGGGCTACATGAGTACTGACTCAATAAGTATTGCATATTCACAAAGAATACAAGTACTAAAGAAACATCAATTTCACACTGTGAGAATTATACTTGAACTTGTTATTAGTAAACAAGTGTGTTCTGCTGAATTACAAATGTGATAATGATTTAATATTAATCTCCTGTGACAATGCGCATCAGAATTCAAGTTAAGCAGGCTAATTGAATTGGACCAACAAGGGGGCAAGAAGGCAGCGGGGGTGGGGGGGAGAGGAGAGGAAAAGGGACAAGAAGACAGGGAGAAAGAGAAGGGGCTTGAAGGCGGGGGAGAGTGGAGGAAAGGAGATAAGAGAAGTGGGGAGGAGAAAGCATAGGGATGCGAGAAAAGGGGAGGAGAGTGTGGGAGGGGGAGAGGGGAAAGAGAGGGGTGAAAAGGAAGGAGAGGGAAATGAAGAGGATGGGAAAAGAAGGACGGGTAGGGTTGGTTCCAATCAGCTAAGTGATGCTCAGTGGGAGGATAGGGGAGATGTGCTTCGATCAGGAGGCAGGGCTCTGGTCACCAAAATGATGCTCAGTGGGTGGGGGTGTTGTTTGGCTGAGGGGGGTATGGACTCCGATCATCTAAGTTATGGTCAGTGCGGGGGGGGTAATAGGGAGATGTGCGGACTCAGGAGAAATGTGTGGTCTCCAATCACCAAAATAATGGTCACTTTGGGAGGGGGATGTTACTTAACTCGGGGGTTGGTTTTAATCTCATCAGTAATGATCAGGGGGTGTATGGCTCCAATCTCATAGGTACTGATCAGTGGGGGTGGGTGCTCACTATGTATTTCTGCTCAGTGCAGAGGGGTACCAAGTGTGGGTTGGGGGGTTCTTTCCACATATCTTTGTTCATTGAGCGAGGGGGGCCAAGTCCAGGGGGAGGATCACACAATATCTGCTCGGTTGGGGGGATTCAGTGGGAGAGGGGCTTGAATGTGTGTTTTCTCTCTGATCCTGGAATTTCTGCCCGGTACAGTTGTGGGAGGGGGGGGTTTATTTGGGTTTGTTGTCTGATTTGTATTAGTCTATTTCAAAGCTGCTGGTACCTTGTGTAACAATTGGCTCCCCCTTAATGTTTATTAATGCATCAGAAATCTCCTCCCTAATCTCTTTCTTAGTATTCTGATTTAAATACCATTTTTTTTATTTGTTCTCTGGATGTGAGTGACCCTGGCAAGGCCACATTTATTGCCGAGTAATGTTGGTTGATCTTTTTGAACTGCCGTAGTCCTTGTGGTGATAGTGTTTCTGCATTGGTGTTAGGTAGGGAATTCCAGGATATTGACCCAGCAACAAAGAAGGAATGGCACTATATGTTCAAGTCAGGATGGTGTGTGACTTGGGGGTGATGGTGTTCCTATGACATTGCTGCTTGTCCTTCTTAGTGGTAGGCGTTGCAAGGCTGGGAGATGCTGGCGAAGTAAGCTTGGTAAGTTGTTGAAGTGCATCCTGCAGATACTATATTGTGCCCCAGTAGTGGAGGGATTGTATATTGAGTCCAAAGGCAAGGGCACAGATCAAGCGGACTACTCTGTGCTGTTTGAGCTTCTTGAGTGTTGTTTCAATTATTACAAACATCCTGCGTATTTTGGAATTTGGAGTATTCCATCACACTCCTAACTTGTGCCTTATAGATGGTGGAGAGGCTTTGAAAGATCAGGATATGAGCCACTTCTTGTAGAGTACCCAGCCTCTCACTGCTCTGGTTCATGTGGTTGGTCAGGTGAAGCTTCTGGTCAGTGATGTCCCCCAAGATGTTGATGGTGCGGACTTGGCAATAGTGACACCGTTGAAGTCAAGGGAGATGATTGGACTTTTTCTTATTGGAGATGGTCATTGCCTGGCAAATGTTACCTACCACTTGTCATCCCAAGTCTGGATGCTATCCAGATCCTGCTGTAGGTTGGCATGGGCTGCTTCATTATCAGAAGAACTATGTAATTAGCAAACAGCACATCTTCTGACTTTATGATCAGATCATTAATGAAGCAGCTGAAGATGGTTGGGCTGAGAACACTGTCCTGAGAAGCTCCTGCAGCAATGTTCTGAGGCTACTTAAGGAACTGTGTGGCACAAATTTTCTGTGCTTATAGCCACAATATGTCTCTCTTTGGTTTTAACCAGCCTGTGATCAAATCAAGATCTTTCCTCATCCAACAACAGTTGAGAATTATTATAAACACCCTGTGTATTTTCGAATTGCATCACCCTTTTTCTAATCCCACCTAAGGTGTGCAACTTTGTCATACATATTCCTGTTCTTAAAACACTCTTCCCCTGACAAAATGTATTTTCTTATAGTACCATGTATGTTCTACCTCCAGACAGCCCATCAAAAAAATTAGATCATTTGCATAGCTGATGAAAAGCAAGTTTTTATTACTTATGTTTCCAGCCTTCTTGAACTCTTGGGATCGGTTATTGTTCTGTCACACAGAGGGAAATAATTTATTTATATAAATTCCAAATACCAGATAAAGATGCAGTTAATTTATCTTGTAGAAACTTTGAAGGTGGAGGTGAAGAGTGCACAATACATAGTGATGTATCATTACTTTATCTAGGCAAAATTGTATGGCCCGACATGAGAGCTTCTTGTAGAAAAATTGAACAGTGCGGAAATGACCTGGACACCCGCCAGTTACAACTTCAAGCAATGTTGTGGACACTTCAGTGACTGCATGTCGCCATTCTTAACTCAAGGATTCAGGATTGAAATTTAATATTAAAACTTAGATTGTCCCATGAAGTTTCGAACAGAATTGGATGAGCTACTTCATCCTTCAAAGAAATGTTTAAGACCATCATCCAGGTGCTGGCTAATGGTAGCAGTAAAAGACAACGGGTCTGAAATTCCTGGGTATGGGGAGGGAGGACAACACTTGAGGGAGTGAGCTGGAATTTGGGGCGAGCCTTAGATCCACTGGTTTTCTGCCCCATTTGCACTCCATCATAAATTCCAGCAGAATTGAGGCAGGCTGAAGAAGCAACTGCTCGCTTAACAGCGTAGCCATGCAAATAAAGGATTTAGGAATGATGACATCATCATAACTTCCGTCATTTCTGCTTTCCCACCTGCAGGCGTTCTTCCCAAGACAAGATGATCACGGTTTCCTAAAGGTAAAATGCAGTACTTTTGATTGAGCTGACAGAATTTTGGTCATTTCTTTGCTTCGACTGCATTGATTTCAAAAATTATTGTTGCTTTCTACATCTGGGGCTTTCAGCTACAATTTCCCTTCCCCATTGAGAAAGTTTTTCATTGGGGAATTAGATGACACAACACTGAAGGCTGAAAAGTAAGGTTTTCTATGGGCATTCCATTATATGTGATTTACATGTTGGAGGAAGATGAGGAGGAGATAGCAGCAGGAGACTGTGTGGTAAGCCATGCTTATCTAGCAGCACCAAAAGAAAGGATGTATCAATCCAGGCCCTACTTCCTAAACCTCCCTCAGGAGTTGTCTCAGGAGGCTGCACTTCATCCATGAAATTTAGATGAGCTCTGTTTGCTGTTGCAGCAAGATTTTCAGATGAGGTCAGCTGCACATCTGCTCTCATAGTGGCACAGAAGGTCACAACAGTATTGACCTTTTATGCTACAGGCTCATTCCAGAAAGCTACTGGAGACTTCTGCCAGATCAGCAAATTAATAGTCCATACTTGCATCAGGCATATTACAAATACCATCCTTGCCAGGACTGCACAGTTTAAACAGTTTGACAGTGTTCCTGGGCAGATGAATAAGAGAGCAATCAGCTTTTACAGAGTTGTAGGATTTCCAATGGAATTAAGAGTCATGATTGCACTTATGTGGCATTTTGTGCCCCAAATGTGAAACTCAGAATTACATAATATGAACGGTTTTTCATTCCCTGAACATGATGTTAAGATGCGATCATCGGCACAGATTCCTACATGTGAATACCCATTATCCTGGGAGCTGTCATGATGCTTTTATACTTCAGCAGTCTTGCATTCCTGCTCTATTTCAAAGTTATGGGCAAGGGGCAAGATGGAGGTTAGCTGACAAGGACCACCTCTTCTCCTACGGTTCATGACACCACTTTGTAGGACCATCACTACCGCAAAGGAGGCATATATTAGAACCAGAAGTCGCATTGAATATGCATCAAGCAACATTTCTCAAATTATGGTAACATGTTTTATCCCTCAATTTCAGTCTCCAGAAAAGCCTTCTAATAGAAATATCAAAGGGCGACAGAAAGATAAATGCTGACATAATAGATAATAGTCATGGGGTACAGTAGTGTAGTGGTTATGTTACTGATCTAGTAATCCAGAGGCCTGGACTAATGATCCAGAGAATATGAGTTCAAATCCCATCATGGCAGTTTGAGAATTTGAAATCAGTTTTTTCTTTTAAAAATTGGGAAATAAAGTCTGGTATCAGTAAAAGTAAATATGAAGCTGTCGGATTGTCATAAAAACTCAATTGGTTCACTAAGGGAAGGAAACCTGTTGTCCAGTTTGTATGTATTCTCCCAGGCCTCAGCATGCAGGTAGACATACACAGATGTTCCTGGAGCTGCCACTCTCTTCAGGATACAAGGCACTGATGAGAATCCCTCTTTGATGCCACACAGGATGGCATTAGTCTTCACTGCAATCTTGGCCAACTGGCGGACATCCTGAGAGGCTGTGCAATGTCTCCATATGTGTCTGATGCTCTGCTAGCATCCTTATATTCATAGCTTGAGATCCATATCTGTAGGCTCAAGAGCTAGGAACTGATATCTCCTAAGCCTCTGCTCAGCAACCCTAGGCTCCATCTCCACAATTTTGTTCTCTAACTCTTGTGCTCTGTGCCTCACCCAGTTTCAGCTCTGCAAGTAAACTATCTTGTTCCCCCTCCCGAGTGACCCTTCCGATCAACCTTCAGATCTGTTTGGTTTCTTATTGATACCTCCACAGATTATCTATTAACAGAAAATTCTGCTCTCATAAAAGTAATTCCACTATTTATCATGACAGACTGACCGATCAAATGTACTGAAATGCTTTTTTTCACAACAACACCGCCAACAACTTGCATTCATATAGCTCCTATAATGTAGAAAAACTTCTCAAGGCGCTTCACAGAGGCATATTAAGACAAAAATTGACACTAAGCCAAAGAATGTTATAGGAAAGATAGAGCAGGAGATAAGAGAGGAGGAGGAGTTGCGTTCTTGATTAGGGAGAACATCACGGCAGTAGTGAGAGGGGATATAGCCGAGGGTTTGCCCACTGAATCTATATGGGTAGAACTGAAAAATAAGAAGGGAGAGATCACTTTGATAGGATTGTACTACAGACCCCCAAATAGTCAACGGGAAATTGAGGAGCAAATATGTAAGGAGATTACAGACAGCTGCAAGAAAAATAGGGTGGTAATAGTAGGGGACTTTAACTTTCCCAACATTGACTGGGACAGCCATAGCATTAGGGGCTTGGATGGAGAGAAATTTGTTGAGTATATTCAGGAGGAATTTCTCATTCAGTATGTGGATGGCCCGACTAGAGAGGGGGCAAAACTTGACCTCCTCTTGGGAAATAAGGAAGGGCAGGTGACAGAAGTGTTAGTGAGGGATCACTTTGGGACCAGTGATCATAATTCCATTAGTTTTAAGATAGCTATGGAGAATGATAGGTCTGGCCCAAAAGTTAAAATTCTAAATTAGGGAAAGGCCAATTTTGATGGTATTAGACAGGAACTTTCAGAAGTTGATTGGGAGAGTCTGTTGGCAGGCAAAGGGATGTCTGGTAAGTGGGAGGCTTTCAAAAGTGTGTTAACCAGGGTTCAGGGTAAGCACATTCCTTATAAAGTGAAGGGCAAGGCTGCTAGAAGTAGGGAACCTTGGATGACTCGGGCGATTGAGGCCCTAGTCAAAAAGAAGAAGGAGGCATATGACATGCATAGGCAGCTGGGATCAAGTGGATCCCTTGAAGAGTATAGAGATTGCCGGAGTATAGTTAAGAGAGAAATCAGGAGGGCAAAAAGGGGACATGAGATTGCTTTGGCAGATAAGGCAAAGGAGAATCCAAAGAGCTTCTACAAATACATAAAGGGCAAAAGAGTAACTAGGGAGAGAGTAGGGCCTCTTAAGGATCAACAAGGTCATCTATGTGCGGAACCACAAGAGATGGGTGAGATCCTGAATGAATATTTCACATCGGTATTTACGGTTGAGAAAGGCATGGATGTTAGGGAACTTGGGGAAATAAATAGTGATGTCTTGAGGAGTGTACATATTACAGAGAGGGAGGTGCTGGAAGTCTTAACGCGCATCAAGGTAGATAAATCTCCGGGACCTGATGAAATGTATCCCAGGACGTTATGGGAGGTTAGGGAGGAAATTGCGGGTCCCCTCGTAGAGATATTTGAATCATCGACAACTACAGGTGAGGTGCCTGAAGATTGGAGGGTAGCAAATGTTGTGCCTTTGTTTAAGAAGGGAGGCAGGGAAAAGCCTGGGAACTACAGACCGGTGAGCCTGACATCTGTAGTGGGTAAGTTGTTAGAGGGTATTCTGAGAGACAGGATCTACGGGCATTTGGAGAGGCAGGGACTGATTAGGAACAGTCAGCATGGTTTTGTGAGAGGAAAATCATGTCTCACGAATTTGATTGAGTTTTTTGAAGGGGTAACCAAGAAGATAGATGAGGGCTGTGCAGTAGACGTGGTCTACATGGACTTCAGCAAAGCCTTTGACAAGGTACCGCATGGTAGGTTGTTACATAAGGTTAAATCTCACGGGATCCAAGGTGAGGTAGCCAATTGGATACAAAATTGGCTTGACGACAGAAGACAGAGGGTGGTTGTAGAGGGTTGTTTTTCAAACTGGAGGCCTGTGTCCAGCGGTGTGCCTCAGGGATCGGTGCTGGGTCCGCTGTTATTTGTTATTTATATTAATGATTTGGATGAGAATTTAGGATGCATGGTTAGTAAGTTTGCAGATGACACCAAGATTGGTGGCATTGTGGACAGTGAAGAAGGTTATCTAGGATTGCAACGGGATCTTGATAAATTGGGCCAGTGAGCCGATGAATGGCAGATGGAGTTTAATTTAGATAAATGTGAGGTGATGCATTTTGGTCGATCGAATCGGGCCAGGACCTACTCCGTTAATGGTAGGGCGTTGGGGAGAGTTATAGAACAAAGAGATCTAGGAGTACAGGTTCATAGCTCCTTGAAAGTGGAGTCACAGGTGGATAGGGTGGTGAAGAAGGCATTCGACATGCTTGGTTTCATTGGTCAGAACATTGAGTTGGGATGTCTTGTTGAAGTTGTACAAGACATTAGTAAGGCCACACTTGGAATACTGTGTACAGTTCTGGTCACCCTATTATAGAAAGGATATTATTAAACTAGAAAGAGTGCAGAAAAGATTTACTAGGATGCTACCGGGACTTGATGGTTTGACTTATAGGGAGAGGTTAGATAGACTGGGACTTTTTTCCCTGGAGAGTAGGAGGTTAAGGGGTGATCTTATAGAAGTCTATAAAATAATGAGGGGCATAGATAAGGTAGATAGTCAAAATCTTTTCCCAAAGGTAGGGGAGTCTATAACGAGGGGACATAGATTTAAGGTGAGAGGGGAGAGATACAAAAGGGTCCAGAGGGGCAACTTTTTCACTCAAAGGGTGGTGAGTGTCTGGAACGAGCTGCCAGAGGCAGTAGTAGAGGCGGGTACAATTTTGTCTTTTAAAAAGCATTTGGACAGTTACATGGGTAAGATGGGTATAGAGGGATATGGGCCAAGTGCAGGCAATTGAGACTAGCTTAGTGGTATAAACTGGGCGACATGGACATGTTGGGCCGAAGGGCCTGTTACCATGTTGTAACTTCTATGATTCTATAAGGAGATATTAGGAGGGATGACCAAACGCTTGGTCAAAGAGGTGGGTTTAAGGAGGTGCTTAAAGGAGGAGACGGAGATGGAGAGGCTGAGGGTTTAGGGAGGGAATTCCACAAGGTGGAGCCAATATAGCTGAAGGCAAAGCTGCCAGTGGTGGGGAGAAGGGAAGTGGGGATGCACAACAAACCAGGATTGGAGGAATGGAGAGTTATCTAGAAATTGTAGGGCTGGAGGAGGTTAGAGATAGGAAGGTGTGAGGCCATGAAAGGGTTGAAACATGAGCATGAGAATCGCCTGGTTGCAGCAAATATCCGAAAATCAGGGCCAGAGCACACAAAGGTAAAGGATCCTGCCCAATTATTCTTCCATTAATTTAAATGGAAGGAAATTCAGGAAGGTTCCTTTACAGGTGTGTTGTCTGACCAGGCTAGCAGGCAATCAGGTGCGTCTGGGAGCCAGGAAAATTTCTACTTTTAGCTTGGGCAGAAAATTCCAGGTAGCGGTATGTTGCTCCAGACCGAGTAGCACACAGCCAAACTGCTTCCAAGTGGACAGATTGTTCCTAAATTGGAGTCAAAAGATGTTCTATGCTATCTCCACCACAGTTACCTTCTACTCTATTGAAGATCAAACTGGGGGCAGTATGGTGAAGACCTTTCTGGCAGCACCATATTGATCCAGGCATCTAGATTGCGGTTCTTCTAGATGTTTTGGTCTCTACTTAAGGCTTGACAGTATGTCCGCAAAAGATCAGTATTGTTTTCTGAGCATATCTATGAATAAACAATCTTTTTGCGTTCTTACTCATAAAAATGGCTTACACACAAATTACTATTGAAGATAATGTAGGAGAAGTAGATTATTTGACTGAAGCACACAGAAAAGCAAAGTATCAATAATATTCATGAAGACTAATTGCAGAACCTCTGGCCAAAAGTTCCTAATTGTGATTCATCATCTACCATGCTAATCTGTTGAGCATGATTTTGGAGACAGTGATGCATTTTGATTTTCTATAATTCTTCAACTATGTACAGTAAAAGCAATGATCAATCCTGCTTCCTTGCTCCCTGAAAAATAAACTCCTAGTATTCATCTGTATCAATGCTATACCCAGTGTTTTACTAATAAAACAAGTGGTTCCAAAGGAGGTGTAAAAAACTGATAGGGCAAACTACAGAGAAAGCACAGAGGGACAGAAGGACAAATTGACTTCTGCTACAAATAAAACAGGCATATTGATGAAAACCCACTCTGTCAAATTAGCTGAGTATGTGACTGTGTTCCATAGATTGAATTGCCCTGCACATACATTTTTTGCCAAGTCCTAATTCAATTGTTTTATGTTGTAATATTGGCAGGTCGTAAATCTCAATGGGATTGATTATATGCAGATCCCAAACTTAATGCTATTGAAAGCATAATCTAACATAGCAGTAAGCAATTACCCAAAGGACTACAAAAAAGTCTAAGTAATTTAAATTCTACCATCAGTCTAAATACTGCAGTTTGCTCTGTTCCAACTTGGTTATAATTTTTATCAAGGGTTGCCTTTTGCTAAATAAAATGATTAATAGAAAAAAGGTTTATAGAAGATCCTCTGCTGTATATTCAGGGCTACACTTTCCTCCTGGATTCTGCCTGCTGAGAAGAACACCTCAGAGAATGAATCATTGAGGCCTGCTTCTGCCAGGCCACAAGTGCTTCAGTGCTGAAGGCCACAAGGGACCCAGAGCAAGCTGCATGTGTTGCTGAGCCCCTTCCTCAGAGCTGCATTTAAGTTTTTAATCAATTTTTTAATAAACTTTTAAATTTTCTTTCAAGTTTTAAGTCTTTTTTAAGTTTAATCTTGCAGACTGGACCTCGGACACCATGATGTTTCCCTTCAGCCTCTCCCTGTTACTCTGCTGTGAGGAGAAAAGGGAGGAGGATCAGGAGGACCAACATAGATGCCACGCTGAACATGCATCTTTGGTGGCCTCCATCCCTACCAGTAGATAGTCGCGTTTCCCTGTCTGCAGATCTGGGCAGGGCTGCTTCATCGCAACCCCTTAAAAATGTTTGAGAAGGCTGCGCTTCTCTCGTGAAGCACTAAATAAGTTGCACTAGCTGTGGGCTCAGCTCATAAAGGAGACGTTCAACTGGCCAATATCTTGAGTCCGCTGCCAAATGAGTCTTGGTATCACAATCTCCCTTTGGCAAGAAACTCAATTCAGTTGCTGGCTGACATGTAACTCTCCCCCACAACTACCAACACTCCCATTTGGAGATCACTCTCCTACTCCTTCATGCAAACATTCTCTTATGTTGTCCAAAATCATTCTGCACATATCCTGCCAGTGATAAAAACATCTCACTGAAAACAAATCTCAGAACCTTCCTACTTTTTAAGATCACTGTGCCTCTCATTGGTGCCCTCTCAGTCCCAGCCTCCTACTTCTCCTACAATGGCAGGAATATCTGAGCTGGCTGGCTTATGATTTGCAGCAGGAGCCTGTGGCTTGAGTCCCTCCTGTCTCACCCTTGATTTTGGCTGAAAAACATGAACCAGAAGAAGAGAAATACAATAAGAAAACAAGAGAAAGAGAGAAGCTGCAATACAGAGATGGCTGGTGGTACACTCCTCGCTGTGTGAAGAGAACAAATGGGCGTTATAAGCACACAAGCTCACATATAGTTGGGTATTTTATTGTTATTACATGCAATATTATGTGCTTGTGCACAATCAGCCTGAATGAACAAAGTAATGTAATATATCTTGAAAATCATAGAATATATTATTATTATGATACATACTCGTAGCCTTGTGCTTCCTTATCAATCTCCAAGAACCTTCTAAGCTCTCCTTCCTGAACAAATCTGCAATAGCTTCCTCCTATGGAGAGAATTGATAATGTTGTGAGATCCACCACCTGTTCCAGGTGTTGCTCTATTATTATTTGAAAGTTTTTGCCCATAAACATAGGAACAATGCAGATTGAGACACAGTGATTTGACCCATGGAAATTCATTCCTGAAGTACATTCTTTCCCACCATGGAATATATAATATAATTTGTATAACCCTAATATTTTCACTTCTAATACCTTATATGGTATATAACTGCTAACATTTCTCCATATCAATGCATTGTCTTTTGCATATACTTTTAAAAACTACTACTTTAATTCATATTCATATGTGTCTTGTGCTGCTACTTTACAGTAATATTCAAGACTTCCCTTTCTGCCGTTCTTTGCGTTGTGCAACTGCTTCTGGATCTCCTAGCAGGTCCTCCAATTCATTTAGACAGAGTTCACTGTCAGCGACAAAATGCCAAGCTTGGCACCTCCTTTGCATGTTTGAGGGATGTTGTCCTGCACCAAATATGCGCTTTCGTCCTTCCATTACAGAAGTTACCAGCACTTACAAGGTACTGTTGTGAGGTTGGAATTTTCTCAGTTGACGTTAAGTCGTTTTCAAAAACTGTGAACTCCATAGTTGGATTAACAACATAAACTTGCATTTATGTAGCACCTTTAACTTAGAAAAATGTCCCATGGTGCTTCACAAAGGTATAAGGAAAAAATAGATGTCAAGCCAAAGAAGATGATATTAGTGGTAACCAAAGGCTTGGTCAGAGAGGTGAGTATTAAGGTAGGTCTTAAAGAAGGAGAGGGAGGTGGAGGCATTTAGGGAGGAAATTCCAGAGCGTGGGGCCGAGGTGGCTGAAAGCATGACCACTAATGGAAAAATGAAGAGAGGGAGGATACACAAGAGGTTGGAGAATTGGGAGGGGTGATGGTGCTGGAGAAAGTTATAGAAATAGGGAGAGTGAGGCCATGAATAAAGAAAAGAAAGACTTGCATTTATATAGCACCTTCCACGACCTCAGGATGTCCCAAAGCGCTTTACAGCTAATGAAGTACTTTTTGAAGTGTGGTCACCTTTGTAATTGGAGGACCGGGAACCAATGTAGGTCAGCAAGGACAGAAGTGATGGGTGAGTGGGACTTGGCGCAGGATAGGATATGGGCAGCCAAGTTTTGGATGAGTTGAAATTTAGAGGTTGGATGATGGGAGACCAGCCAGGCAGGCATTAGAGTAATTGAGTCTGGAGGTTACAAACATTTGACATTTTAACTGGTTAAATAATATATTTGTTGCTTGAGAGGTATAAATAGATATTTATTGCAGTTGTGTCATGATTAGTGATTTTTTTTTTGTTACCACTAACGAAATTGCATGATCAAATAGGAAGGCCGAGATTGCGAACTGTCTGGTTCAGCCTGAGACAATGGCCAGGGAGGGGAAAGGAATTGGTGGTGAGAGTACGGAGTTTGCAGAGGGGGCCGAAGATGATGGCTTTAGTCTTCCCAATGTTTCACTGGAGGAAATTGCTGCTCATCCAAGACTGGATCTTGGACAAGCAATCTGACAACACAGAGGCAGTGGAGGGGTCGACTGAGGTGGTGGAAAGGTACAGCTGGATGTCATCAACGAACAAGTAGAAACTGACCCCATGTCTGCAGATGATGTCACCAAGGGGCAGTAGATAGATGAAAGGAGGGGGCCAAAGTTACATTATTGGGGATTCCAGAAGTAACAGTCCAGAAGTGGAAATGCTTCGGCTAGGATTGGATAGATAAGAGTGGAACCAAGCGAGGGCAATCATGCAGTGCCAGACAGTGGATGAAAAGCGTTTGAGGAGGATGGTGTGGTCGACCATGTCAAAGGCTGCAAAGAGGTCGAGGGGGAATAATGCACCACAGTCACAGAGGATTTTTTTTTTTTTATTCGTTCACGGGATGTGGGCGTCGCTGGCGAGGCCAGCATTTATTGCCCATCCCTAATTGCCCTCGAGAAGGTGGTGGTGAGCCGCCTTCTTGAACCGCTGCAGTCCGTGTGGTGACGGTTCTCCCACAGTGCTGTTAGGAAGGGATTTTGACTTTGATTAGGGCCATTTCAGTGCTGTGGTAGGGATGGAAATCTGATTTGAGAGATTCAAATAGAGAGTTGAGGGAAAGAAGAGCATGGATTTGGGAAGCGACAACACGTTCAAGAACTTTGGCGAGGAGATAGAGCACTAGTTTGCAAGGACAAAGGGGTCAAAGGGGTAGGTTTTTTCAGGAATGGGATAATGACTGCAGTTTTAAAATTGAGAGGGACAGTACCTAATGAGAGAGGACCATTTACTACGTCCACTAGCATGGGGACCAGAAAAGGAAGCTGGGTGGTCAGCAGTTTAATGGGGATGGGGACAAAAGAGCAGGCAGTGGGTCTGGTGGACTAGATGCAGGTTGGACCTGCCTCATTAGGAGGATTTCCTGTGGTAAATTTTAGTCTTCACTACTTGGCCAATAATATGGAAGAATGGATCACCCGCCTGTTGTAGAACCCTCCTGATTTTCATTGAAAATCCAGCAGATTGTACAACAGGCAGGAGATTTGCTCCACCAATTACTGCCCAGGCAGTGAAGATGAAAATTTACCTCACTGTGTTTAACATATTTCTCTCAAATTCTCCATGTCCAGAACAAAGAAGCAGTATTGAACCAGTATCCTGCATGAATATAAATTATGTAATTAGATTGTGAAATTATTACTATTGCTAAGATAAAGAAATATAGGATTTTCAAATAATGAGAACAGGCCAATTATTCAATAGGATCACTATAGTTCAGCTAAACTATCAATGTTGTTATGTTAAATAATGAATTGTTGTTAGTGTCATTGAAGTGACTTACTACTCTTACAATGTTTAGACTCCCACAGAGATGTCAGAAACTTCTTCAGTAACAGAGCATTTCCTTGAAGAAGAAGAAGAACGAGCTAGAGAGTTGGAGAAGCTGCTTAATTCCCACATTGATGAATTGCAGAATGATTCAAAGCATACAGTTAAGACGTATGCTAGAGCCAAGGTGGATACACCTGACAGTGCAGCTTTATGCTGTCAATGCACTTGTCAAGAAATCTGAAATAATGTGGATCTCTTGAGATTAGCATATGTAGTACATAGTAAATTAATTGACTTGCGACATCAAGTTAATTAATTGAAATTGAGTGTGTCTGCAACTACTAAAAAATTGTACGCACATTTTTTTTCAAAAATGAATAATTTAAGTTGTTCAAAACGTCTGAAAGTGAACTTATAATTACCTTCCTTTTTTGTGTGAATAATGTTAATGTACATATCTTTAAGAAAAGTATATTCTGTTAATTTAAAATCAATTTTACATATGATTATTAATGCTGTTCGTCTTTCATTGGAAACCTTTGAGTAAGGGAAACAGTCCTATTGGGGAAATCACTAGACATATTTATGCCACACACACATGCCTAGTATAACATTAATTCAGTCTATTTATCTATATATCAAAAGTCTTGTATCTTCATCCACCTCCTGTTGTGTAATATTTAATTCCTGTAACTGTCATGTTTTTTTCTGTCACGGTGACGCCTGTGACACAATATTTCCATCACATGCTTTATTGGTTTTTTTCTGCTGTATTTCCTTATCCTTTGAGTCCTACATTATTTGGTTCGCAAGGTCGGTGATGCTGTAACTCATGTGTCATCCCCACCCCCTCATTGCCATTGCATGCGCTACTATTTTGCCTTCCCACTACCCCCTTTCCTTCTTACCACCCCTCACTACCCCCACTCAATGCCATTACTACCCCAACCTGTTCCCCTTTGAACTATCTGTTCAACCCCTGATCCTCCCCTCCAACTTGCTCTGCTGTCACTCACCTCACCTTTAATCCCCCATCCACTCTACAGCCTCCAAGGAGGGATGGAAAACGACCAGAGGCCCTTCACCCTCAACTATTTCCCTTTTCCTCTGCCTTTCCTACCCTCCCCTTCCGTCTGTTTCTCTCAAAAAAAATGTTTGCTTTCAAAATTGAGCTTTTTAAAAAGAATGGAATTGAAATTAGAAAAGAGACTCTGGCCCAGAAATTGCTGGGTCACTGATACAGTGGCGTAAATGCAATGCAGTGGGATGTATGTCTGCCAAAATCTGAAGAGGTTGATCCAATCAGAAATCCCAGGGTCACCTATTTTCCATAATCCTGGCAAGACAAGGGCATGAATCCCACCAGCAGGAAGCAAGAGCACAACATTGTAATTTAAAATGCAGCATGCAGTTAAAGGGGACAGTAGGCTTTTGCAAAAGGGAATGAAGTGGCTACTGCAACTGAAGGGAAACGGTGAGCATCAAACTTTTCAGAGGTTGATGTCAACATGCTGCTGTCCTAAATTAGAGGACGGAGGAATGCCATTGTTGGAGTGGCAGGGAATAAACCATCATATGCAGCATGTGAAAGAAGGTGCCTGTGGCTGTAAGTGGGGTCTCCGTAACCCCAAGGACCCCCTAGCAGCGTCAGAAGTTTAATTACCTCACTACGCCAGCAAAAGTAAGTGAGTTGTCAGATGAACAACTAGCTGAATCATAGAAGCAAATGAGCAATTGCTGGCACAATAATCAAGAATGTCCTTTAGGATATCATGACACCTTGTCCCTGCTCCAGAAGCAAAGTCACTTGTCAGCACTCATGTCAGTTCTCTCACATCCTATAATGCATACTAGCTAGTTTGAAGTTACCTACCACTGGTACCATCCATCCCACAAATCCTAACTGATTGTGACTGCAAGATCTGGAAACTGCATCAGTCAATCAACACAATTCCTCCTGCAGAGTCCTGGAATCGGGCAGGATGTATAATAGACAAACTGATCTGATAATGCCTGTGCCAAAGTTGAAAGTTAATGAGGCCTTGAAGTATAAATTTTAATGAAGGCAGTAAAAGACAAAAGATAATTCAGGAGACAAATGTAATTAAGTTATTGTGAAATATGTAACTTTTGATTTTGTTTAAACCCTTATTTTGGACATTAGTAATTTCGGTTACTAAGAAAAATGGCAGTTGAAAGCATTTTGAGCGAATTGTGGGAACAAGTTTTTAAAAAAAGCATTACCCAATAGCAATGTTTTGCAATTAAAGGTTGACAAGTTTACATGGGTGATTTCCATTAGAAATGTGGACATATGAATTTATAATGGAAATAAGTTGACAGAAAAGTATGACAAAAAGAGTGACAACAGGAAACAGTTTTGTTGACTAGACGTGCATACAAATGTAAGATTTTTAAGATATAGATTTACACACTTTGTATAAACATTACATGATATATTTTAATTGACTATTTCATCTTTTACAAAACTTCCATTCCTCTTATTCAGAAATTACTAGTTATATAAAATCTTCCAATATTTCAGTTATTCCAATTTCTGTATATAATTTATCTACGTTTAATCTGTTTACATTCATTCTATTTTAGTCAATATTCCCGTTATTCCTTACAACAGCTAAAATATACTGCCCTAATAATTAATTATCCATTACAACATGTAATCCTCTCTTTATCAAACACATCCTCCAATTTCCTGTGGGCAATACCACGACAGATCCACATGTATATATGAAACCTGTATTTACATTTTAGAATATATACACATCTATAAAATGCTATGCAACTACACACCAATTACTTTTGCATTTTTTCTCTGAGAAAATTATGTGTATATTTATGATATATATAAACAGATCTCCTGTGGCATTGCTTATGGTGAGTTATATCCCATGACCATGCCCAAAGACAAATTTCATTGCTCTGTGGTATGAAAATTAAGTTTATAATACTAAGCTTGTTTAAGTACATTGAACTGAAAATGGGCCTTTAGTTTGCTAAGGCATTTAGAGATATACTGGTATAGTATTATCACTTCAAGCATACATGGTGACCCTTTGGTAGCTTTCATTGAGTTTTAAAAAAAAGGAAGGGCTTGTTAAAGAGAACAGGTTAATACTACATATTTGTATATTATAATCACTTTAAGTGTTGGTGAGGAGTTGATTGTGTTTGCCAATTCAGTGCTGGGAAACTACTACTGAGGAAAGGAAACCAGATGGGTGGGAAGTGGGTAGGCTGGGGCCTGAGTGAATTAATGAATTAACAGAGCACCAGCTATCTAAATTAATGCAGCAGCGTGCACCAGTGAATTAATAACTTAATACAGCAGCAGGTGCCAGTGGGGAGTGGGTAGGCCAAGATAGACACAGCTCTGGACTTTTCAGGCAAGCAGGTTCATTGAAGTGCTGTAGCAGGTGCAAGCATTGATTTGCACCCACTTACCTATAGCTGGCACTAGCCCCCTCCCAATGCAATGTGTCCCTGGGATCATCTTTTCTACTTTTTACTACTAAATCTTGGAACACCTTATCAGTATCCTCCCTCGATTTTCCAAAACATGTGACCTCACTTTCCAATGTTTCCAGACCCTGAGAGCTTTATCCAGTATGAGCTCCTAGGAACATAGGAACAGGAGTAGGCCATTCAGCCCCTCGTGCCTGCTCCGCCATTTGATAAGATCATGGCTGATCTGTGATCTAGCTCCATATACCTGCCCTTGGCCCATATCCCTTAATACGTTTATTTGCCAAAAAGCCATCTATCTCACATTTAAATTTAGCAATTGAGCTAGTATCAATTGCCGTTTGCGGAAGAGAGTTCCAAACTTCTACCACTCTTTGTGTGTAGAAATGTTTTCTAATCTCACTCCTGAAAGGTCTGGCTCTAATTTTTAGACTGTGCCCCCTACTCCTAGAATCCCCAACCAGCGGAAATAGTTTCTCTCTATCCACCCTATCCGTTCCCCTTAATGGGTATAGAGGGATATGGGCCAAGTGCAGGCAATTGGGACTAGCTTAGTGGTATAAACTGGGCGACATGGACATGTTGGGCTGGAGGGCCTGTTTCCATGTTGTAAACTTCTATGATTCTATCTTATAAACTTCGATCAGATCACCCCTTAACCTTCTAAACTCTAGAGAATACAACCCCAATTTGTGTAATCTTTCCTTGTAACTTAACCCTTGAAACTCCTCTCCCAGAGCCCCAGACCTCGCACCCTTCCAAATGCTGCCTCATCCTAGGACCATCTCCACCCAGTGCTGACATAACCTGGTACCTCCCCAAATGCGCCCAGACCTTTGCATCCCTCCCCCAGTGCTGCCACAACCTGGGACCCACCCAATACTGCCAGATCCCAGAAATCATCCAGAAAATCAATCCCCAGGCCTACCAAGCCTCATGTTCCCCCTCTGCAATACTGCCATTTTCCAGAACTACCCCCTACTAATAACAAAGCATATCAATTCCCATAATTGCTTATCCTGTAACCCCCACAAACACCTATCTCCGTTACTGCTAAACCCATCATGTCTGCTCTCACATTTTTGGATTTTCATGCTTGATACTTTCTCATGTTCCCTGTAATCAGGTAAATGATAGCAAGACCCAGGGATTGCAACAATTAACTTTTAGTCTACTTGAGCTACAGGAATGTATCACATGCTACCATATGATTCTCCTCTCTGAAAAGCTGACTGAATATACACTTTATCAGACCAAGACTCATGCTCTAAATCAACAAATGGTTTATCATAGCTCACTTATGCTATGAAATATGTTGTAATGTCAAACTGGCCTAGCGACTTTGCTAGTCAGAACTTTGCTGATGGTGAAAAGCAAGCAGTCCAACCAACCCCTACATTCACTCTAAGATAAGCAGAATCCCTGGAGGAATACCATCCAAACCCCTTTGAAATTGAAAGAATTAAAATCCAATTCCAAAATGCTGCATTTCCCTTTTCAATATTAATTATATAAAACCAATCTTTGACAATGACATTTGACGCATGCCACGCAATGTGGCCATTTAATCCACAGCATATCCTCCAACTCGTCGTGTGCAATGCCACAGGAAATCTGCTAATTATATATTTAAAACACACCAAACATCACACACTACGTAATGTAAATTTCTGTATCACACTTAATACTGTTGCCAGCATGTCCGCAATGTCTTAATTGACCTCCTCACTGACCATAAGACCATAAGAGATAGGAGCAGGAGTAGGCCATTCGGCCCCTTGAGCCTGCTCTGCCATTTAATGAGATCATGGCTGATCTGATTTTTACCTCAACTCCACTTTCCCGCCCTTTCCCCATATCCTTTGACTTCCTTGCTGATCAAGAATGTATTCAATGACTCGGCCTCCACAGCTTTTTGGGGTAAAGAATTCCAAAGATTCACGACCCTCTGGGAGAAGAAATTCCTCCTCATTTCCACCTTAAACGGGCGACCCCTTATTCTGAGACTATGCCTCCTAGTTTTAGATTCCCCCATGAGGGGTAACATCCTCTCAGCATCTACCCTATCGAGTCTCCGCAGAATCTTGTATGTTTCAATAAGATCTCCTCTCATTCTTCTAAACTCCAATGAGTATAGACCCAACCTGCTCAATCTTTCCTCATAAGACAACCCTTCCATACCCGGAATCAACCTAGTGAACCTTCTCTGAACTGCCTCAAAGCCAGGATTAGATTTAGCAAACTCCCATTTGGACTTGAGCACATAATTTAAGCTGACACTTCAGTGCAGTACTAAAGGAGTGTTGCATTTTCTTTTTGGGATTAAAGTGAGTGTTCCTGATTGGAAAATTGTGTGGACTTCATTCTGCCAGATCTCAGCCAAATTTGCCTCCATTGCAATTGTCCAATCGGGTTTTGTGGATGTATCTAAATTACTTCATAATAATATGATTATGTTACATGCCTGAACACCCATTGCATGTTGTTTCCTTGACCCACCCATAAAAACTAAGCGTTGCTTGATGCTGAATAGTTAAATTAGTTTAAAGACATTGTTAGACCATTATTGAAGCTTTTGTTTTATTTGTTTCCCTTTTTCTACCGATGTTTTTAAAGACTCTTGTGGTTATTGTGGTGCTGCACATTTTCTACTCCTGCTGCAATAAGGCCACTTGGACTTCCCTTATATCTCAGCTTGTTGGAGGAAGAAATGGAGGAACAATAGAGTGATATCAGGCAGCACCAGAGGCAATCAGCATATACCTATTGGTACACTTATCTCCACTTGTCTGAGAAGCAGTGTCTGTAGAGGTTTCCAACTACCTGGGAACCTGTCACATATTTACACCACATGCTGCAAGCAAACATGCAGCCAAACACTACCATAGGTATAACGCTACCAGTGGTTGTAAAAATCACAACCACAGTCAACTTTGATGCATTGGGGCCATTTCAAGCTGCCACTGAGGGCATTGCAAATATCAGACAATCAGCAGTATATATGAAAACAAAAAAAACTACAAATGCTGCAGATCAGAAACAAAAACAGAAAATGCTGGAAATATATAGCAGGCCAGTCAGCATCCAAGGAGAGAAAAAAAAGTTTGAATTTTTGGGTAAAGCCCTTTATAACTCAGCAGTGCAGACATTTGTGGAGCAAATCACAGATGCATTCTTTGCTAAGCATCACAGTTCATCTTCCCCATGAATAATGGACAGCAGCAGGAAACAGCTATGCAATTTTAGAGAGTGGCAGGAGTCCCAAAAATGCAGGAGAGTATTAATTATACCCATATTATTATATGCTCCAATGCACAATGCCATTACCTACATGAATTACACAGGATTCTACTCTCAGTGCTCAGCTCACTGTAATGATCAGCACTGCATAATGCAAATAAATGTTCCTTTTCCCAGCAGCTGTATTGATGCCTTCATTTGATGGCAGTCCATGGTCCCACCAATATTTAACTGAAAAGCAGGGTAACTCCTGGGAAATGGAATTGGGCCTCTGCAGCTATGGATTATAACACCTTTGTAGTTTCCCAGGACACCAGCTGAATTTAAATATAATGAAGTGTGTGCCTCCCCGGAGTTATCAAACACATGGTTAGCATACTGAAGGAATGCTTCAGCTGCTTGGATTGATCTGGGGAGGTCCTGCAACGCAGCCCAGCAAAAGTTTCTAGAATTATTGCTGTCTGCTGCATGCTGCACAACTTTGTCCTAAAAAAAAATCACCATGGAAGCTACAGAGGAGAAAGGCATCAGGCACTGGAAAGGGAGAGGAGCTGGAGCAACGTGAAGAGTCAGTAAACAGGAGTCTTTGCTGGCACCTAGAGAAATTTGTGCAGCTCTCATATAGGAGATCTTCTCCAAACTTGAAAATCTGCCCACTGCATAAATAGTTCTGTCCGCATCTTCCCCATGCCCGCCTCATTTTCGTCTTCCCTTTTCAACACAACATGTTAAAGATGTCAGCCATAGCTTGGTGGTAGCACTTTTGCCACAGAGTCAGAAGGTCAAGCCCCATTCCAGAGACTTGAGAACATAATCTAGGCTGGCACTTAAGTTCAGTACTGAAACAGTGCTACACTGTTGGAGGTGCCATCTTTCATTAAACCAAGGCCCTGTTTTCCCTCTCAGATGGACATAAAAGATCCCACTGCACTATTCAAAGAAAGTGCAGGAAAGTTCTTCTGGCAATCCGGCCAACATTTATCCCTCAACCAAGACCTAAAACAGATGATCTGGTCATTTATTTCATTCTGTTTGTGGGACCTTGCTGTGTGCTACTTGGCAGCCCTGTTTCCTACATTACAACAGTGACTACACTTCAAAAGTACTTAATTGGCTGTGAAGCACCTTGGGACATCCTGAGGTTATGAAAAGTGCTATATAAATGTAAGTTCTTTCTTTTGCTAGTCCAGTACCATAACTACAATACAATCATACCCTATACTATAAAAAATAATCAAGTTGAGAATGGACCACCATAGCAGCCTATATGTTAGTATTATCTAGAAGGTTAAAGAAGTTCAACTTGTGGGAGATGGAAAACCTCTGAATGAAATTCTTTAGTTGGACATTTTTAATGTGATAAAGAAAAAGTTAACATTAAGGATGTGTTACAGACCGCCAGCTCAGAATAAAAGGGAAGATAGTTTATGAAAAGATAAGTTGGGTATGTGAATAAATATTAGCTTGGTAATGGTAAGTAACCCAGATAACATATAGGGAATAAAAGTCATGGTACCTCAGGGGTGATTGTGACTACAGAATGACAAGTTCAACATGACCTGGTATTTAGCAACATCATGGACACAACCAACAGGTTATACAAATTTAAATAGGTTAACTTCAGGGAATGAGGGACAAGCTTAACCAAATTGATCAGGGATTTGAAAAAAACACCTTGATATAGGAATGCCGTTGGTCTATCTTACCTTCTCTTGGGTGCAGTGATGCTGGTCACTCCCGTAGGCAGTCCCCAAGTTTTACATTCAGGAGTATGCCTATACTGCCCAATATCTAATCTTGTGATAGCATAACCCAGGGACATAATAATGTGATCTGAACTGGATAGCATGTCTTTCACACGTGCCTTCATGTGCAATCCTCCAATCTTTCAGTGTGCTGACTGAAAACACTTCATTGAGATGAGGCCAGTAATGTATCATTAAGATGCTTTCATTTACATATAGCAAGTGATAATTATAATCAGAACTCACTGACCTTGAATTTCTGCACGGGTTCTTCCAATCTCCTGCCATAACTTTTGCTGGAAATCAGCAGAACTTCTGGAGAAATAACATGAATGACTGAAAACAGCCTTGTGGCTCTGAGCTTAAGATGCATAGGACTTCCCTCACTAGGCCAGGCTTCCTTCCCAGTTCCAACTGGAGTGACTGACCTTGGACATTGATTTTTCTCTTCTTGTTATTTCTGACCATAGGAAATGGGTGGGCTGTCCCTCTGACTTTTTCCCCATTCAGTGATTCGCCATTATGCCCATCAGTAAAATCAGCTACATCCTCCCCTACGAGAGTGCATTCTCATCTGGGCTCAAATGAATAGGTTATCCCAATCATAATCGGTGTGGATGTTGGTAGGCACCCTGAGACGAGATAATGAATTAACTATTCTCCTTGGTTGTAATGTAAGCACATCTTCATTGGCTGGCTCACTAACACAATCACACTTCTGTTTCAGCAGCTACATCTCAGAGATATTAATAAATGGGACCAAACAGCACACTCCTGCTGTAAGTCTGATGGGAGTCTCACAGAAGGGCTGCAAGTTAGACCAGGACCCCGCCTTCCCCGGAGGTTTCCTCTGCCAAACAAGGAAAGCGTTATAAGAGGGAGTGTAGCTAGGGGTGGGGAATCCTTGGCCTGCTTGCTGGAAGAATGGCTGGCTGGTACACTGATTGGGGCCAGATGTGCAGTTATCTGGAGGTCCAGGCCTGAACTATGGCCTGGACCCTTGAAGATATGAAGAATCTGTGGAAAATTGCTTACCCCCTTACAGAGGTGGCCATTGGGCACAAGTTTCTTCTTTTTTTAGGAGGAACCCTGACACTCCCCAAGTTCTGTCCACCATGGCAGGCACCTGAGATGCTTCCTTAGTGGTGCAGGCACCCACCTAGGTTATGTCCAAATGGGTTGCCAACTCCAGTTGGGCATATTCCTGGAGGTTTGATCACATGACATTTGGGGTGGCAGGTGAGGAGAATGAGAGACCAAACCGTTATGACCTAGAGTTTGGGAGAGGAAAAAAAACAAACATTGGAATAAGAACAGAAGCCTGAAAATCACTGATGTTGAAAAAAGTTCAAGAATAAAAATACTATTCTGTAGCAGAAATACCAGCACCTTGTCAGAGCCATCACCAAACCTAGAGTCTGAACGGACATGGCAAAAATTCCATTTACATATTGAGTTTTACTTCACTATATCTTGTTTTGTTCCAGTCGAATAGAGTAGTATCAGAACAACTACAAACACTCCCTCTCCCCCAAAATTAAGGCACCATAAATAATTTTTAAAAACAGCTGGCCTATTAAACTAAAACTATGTGATGGTAATTTAAGTGATAATTTGCCCAATTAAACAATAAGTGTACTTAAATCATGTTGGACTCATAAGTTTGATTACAATTCCTCTCTCAATGTTTCCTGCTCTTCTCTTGATGCCAGTCTCTGAGCAGCATCTGTGACTACTTGAGCTGTTCAAGCTACTGCTAACCAATGATGGAGGGGTTAACATGAAGAACCACACTACAGCCAAACAAATTGAAAGGAACAAGAGAACCGTACTTCATCAACAGTGGAGTCTCTGGGTTTGTGGTATGTTGTTTGGTGACCCATGTATTAGGTGATTTAAAGAGCCAGTGTAGATTGGTTCATCCTTAGTCAGTCACAGCTATTCTGCACACTGATACAGATACCAGAACATGATATGCAGTAACTGTATTCACGAGATCGTGCACTTCCACTGCTAGATTGTAAGTGCTTAGTGGGGAATGAAGTACGCAGGCACAAGCCACAAGAATGACACTACTTTTCTCTTGGTTTGCCCAGGAGATTCATCTTCCATTCCAGGAGATCCAGATCACAACGGAGTTTAATTGTTACACTCTCATGTACCGCTATCGTACTAACAGATACAGCACAATGGGAATCAACTTCAAATAAAACAGGCAACCTGACTGCTTAAGGGAGCAATTGACACAACTGGAATAGGTTCTTGTGACAAACCCAAATTTGGAACATGCACCTTATCAAACACCTTCTGAAAATCCATCCATATTACATCCAGTGCATTTCCTTTACCTACATGATATGATTTCTTCAAAAAATAAAAATTTTAACGTTTGCCATTCTTCAATTCTTCGGCATAATTTCCATCCAAAGATTTTTGGAAAACTATGTTGAATATTTCCACAATGTCCTCCGTAACCTCGTCCAGTGTTCTGGGATACATACTGTCTGAGACTGGTGACTGATCTACTCTTTAATCTCATTAGCTTTTTAAAACTAGTTTTGTTTTAAATATCTCCAGTACCAGCCATTCCACATCCTCCTTGGGTCTCCAACAGTTCCACTTTTCCCATTCCTCTAAAATCTGAAACAAAATACTTATTATGCATCATTGTCATTCCTTCACCCTCCAAGATTCCCGTTTCATCTTTAAGTAGTTCCATCCGTGCTTTGCCCATCCTGTACTTGCATGTTTAAAATATCGCTATTTCCTTTTATGTTGATTACCAGTCTTTTTAATGCTTTCTAATAATCTTCCAAATCTTCCTATAAGCTTCCTTTTTTATATTTCTTATTTTTCTTCTGTTTTTTTTTATTCGTTCATGGGATGTGGGCGTTGCTGGCGAGGCCAGTGTTTATTGCCCATCCCTAATTGCCCTTGAGAAGGTGGTGGTGAGCCGCCTTCTTGAACCGCTGCAGTCCGTGAGGTGAAGGTTCTCCCACAGTGCTGTTAGGAGGGGAGTTCCAGGATTTTGACCCAGCGACGATGAAGGAATGGCGATATATTTCCAAGTCGGGATGGTGTGTCACTTGGAGGGGAATGTGCAGGTGGTGGTATTCCCATGTGCCTGCTCCTCTTGTCCTTCTAGGTGGTAGAGGTCGCGGGTTTGGGAGGTGCTGACGAAGAAGCCTTGGCGAGTTGCTGCAGAGCATCCTGTGGATGGTACACACTGCAGCCACTGTGCGCCGGTGGTGAAGGGAGTGAATGTTTAGGGTGGTGGATGGGGTGCTAATCAAGCGGGCTGCTTTGTCCTGGATGGTGTCGAGCTTCTTGAGTGTTGCTGGAGCTGCACTCATCCAGGCAAGGGGAGAGTATTCCATCACACTCCTGACTTGTGCCTTGTAGATGGTGGAAAGGCTTTGGGGAGTCAGGGGATGAGTCACTCGCCGCAGAATACCCAGCCTCTGACCTGCTCTTGTAGCCACAGTATTTATATGGCTGGTCCAGTTAAGTTTCTGATCAATGGTGACCCCCAGGATGTTGATGGTGGGGGATTCGGCGATGGTAATGCCTTTGAATGTCAAGGGGAGGTGGTTAGACTCTCTCTTGTTGGAGATGGTCATTGCCTGGCACTTGTCTGGCACGAATGTTATTTCCACATATCACCCCAAGCCTGGATGTTGTCCAAGTCTTGCTGCATGCAGGCTCGGACTGCTTCATTATTTGAGGGGTTGCGAATGGAACTGAACACTGTGCAATCATCAGCGAACATGCCCATTTCTGACCTTATGATTGAGGGAAGGTCATTGATGAAGCAGCTGAAGATGGTTGGGCCTAGGACACTGCCCTGAGGAACTCCTGGAGCAATGCCCTGGGGCTGTGATGTTTGGCCTCCAATAACCACTACCATCTTCCTGTGTGCTAGGTATGACTCCAGCCACTGGAGAGTTTTCCCCCTGATTCCCATTGATTTCAATTTTACTAGGGCTCCTTGGTGCCACACTCGGTCAAATGCTACCTTGATGTCAAGGGCAGTCACTCTCACCTCATCTCTGGTATTCAGGTCTTTTTTCCATGTTTGGACCAAGGCTGCAATGAGGTCTGGAGCCGAGTGGTCCTGGCGGAACCCAAACTGAGCATTGGTGAGCAGGTTATTGGTGAGTAAGTGCCGCTTGATAGCACTGTCGACGACACCTTCCATCACTTTGCTGATGATTGAGAGTAGACTCATGGGGCGGTAATTGGCCAGATTGGATTTGTCCTGCTTTTTGTGGACAGGACATACCTGGGCAATTTTCCACATTGTCGGGTAGATGCCAGTGTTGTAGCTGTACTGGAACAGCTTGGCTAGAGGCTAGCTAGTTCTGGAGCACAAGTCTTCAGCACTGCAGCTGGGATGTTGTCGGGGCCCATAGCCTTTGCTGTATTCAGTGCACTCAGCCGTTTCTTGATATCACGTGGAGTGAATCGAATTGGCTGAAGACTGGCTTCTGTGATGGTGGGGATATCGGGAGGAGGCTGAGATGGATCATCCACTCAGCACTTCTGGCTGAAGATGGTTGCAAACGCTTCAGCCTTGTCTTTTGCACTCACGTGCTGGACTCCGCCATCATTGAGGATGGGAATGTTTGCAGAGCCTCCTCCTCCAGTTAGCTGTTTAATTGTCCACCACCATTCATGACTGGATGTGGCAGGACTGCAGAGCTTTGATCTGATCCGTTGGTTGTGGAATCGCTTAGCTCTGTCTATAGCATGTTGCTTCTGCTGTTTAGCATGCATGTAGTCCTGAGTTGTAGCTTCACCAGGTTGGCACCTCATTTTTAGGTAGACCTGGTGCTGCTCCTGGCATGCTCTTCTGCACTCCTCATTGAACCAGATTGATCCCCCGGCTTGTTGGTAATGGTAGAGTGAGGAATATGCCGGGCCATAAGGTTACTGTTGTGCTGCTGCTGATGGCCCACAGCGCCTCATGGATGCCCAGTTTTGAGCTGCTAGATCTGTTCTGAATCTCTCCCATTTAGCACGGTGGTAGTGCCGCACAACACGTTGGATGGTGTCCTCAGTGTGAAGACGAGACTTTGTTTCCACGAGGACTGTGCGGTGGTCACTCCTACCAATACTGTCATGGACAGATGCATTTGCGACAGATAGATTGGTGAGGACGAGGTCAAGTAAGTTTTTCCCTCGTGTTGGTTCGCTCACCACCTGCCGCAGGCCCAGTCTGGCAGCGATGTCCTTCAGGACTCGGCCAGCTCGGTCAGTAGTGGTGCTACCAACCCTCTCTTGGTGATGGAAATTGAAGTCCCCCACCCAGAGTACATTCTGTGCCTTTGCTACCCTCAGTGCTTCCTCCAAGTGGTGTTCAACATGGAGGAGGACTGATTCATCAGCAGAGGGAGGGCGGTAGGTGGTAATCAGCAGGAGGTTTCCTTGCCCATATTTGACCTGATGCCATGAGATTTCATGGTGTCCAGAGTCAATGTTGAAGATTCCCAGGACCACTCCCTCCTTACTGTATATCACTGTACCGCCAACTCTGGTTGGTCTGTCCTGCTGGTGGGACAGGACATACCCAGGGATGGTGATGGAAGAGTCTGGGACATTGGCTGAAAGGTATGATTCTGTGAGTATGGCTATGTCAGGCTGTTGCTTGACTAGTCTATGGGACAGCTCTCCCAATTTTGGCACAAGTCCCCAGATGTTAGTGAGGAGGACTTTGCAGGGTCGACTGGGCTTGGTTTGCCTTGGTCATGTCCGGTGCCTAGTGGTCCGATGCCAGGTGGTCCGTCCGGTTTTATTCTTATGACTTTTTTTAGTGAGATTTTACAAATGAGTGGCTTGCTAGGCCATTTCAGAGGGCAATTAAGAATCAACTACATTGCTGTGGGTGTGGAGTCACATATAGGCTCCTCTATTTATCAAATGCTTTTTAAAAATTTTATTTTTGCTCTAATTTCTATTGATTCTTCGAATTCCAGCCCTTAATGCATCCCCTTTATATTTAGTTGAAATGTATTTAACCTGTATTATATTCATCTCATATTTGAATATCTCCTACTGCTTTTCTGCTGAATGATCTTCCATTTTTCAAACATTTAATCTGGACTAGGTCCTCTTTCATCTGACTGAAATTAGCTAATTTTCAGTCCTACACTTTAACTTCTCTTTTCTTATTTATTTTCCATGTGAAATATTTCCCTTAACTTCATGTTGCTTACTTGTCTAACTTCATTATCCAGAACTAAATAAACCTAATACTTCATTCTTCCTTGTTTCACATGCAACATGCTGATTAAGGAAATAGTTGCTGGATGTTTTCTAAGAGCTTCTCCCCCATTTTGACTTCAAAGGCTTGTCGCATCCTAATCTGCCTTAGGATAGTTAAAACTCCCCATCATTACAACTGTTACTACTGTAAACTTCTTTAAATTGTCTATAAATCTCATTGTTGATTTCGTTCCCTCTATTTGGTTTATAATGTACTTCCAATATAATAACATAAATAAGATGGAAGTCTTAGGCTAAAGGGGCTCAGAACTAATACATTTGCAGGGATGGTTGGCATTTGCTCCAATGTACTAAGAGAGACAAGGGTTAAGATTTGTGAGATTTTGACAGTGATTCTGAAGGAGTCAATCTACTAGTCAGTAGATTGGAAATAAGCTAACATGGTATCCATCTTCCAAAAGGTGATAAAACAAATCCAAGCAACTGCAGAGCCGTTAGTCTCATATCCCACAACGTATAGATGGTAGAGCTTTTCAGGAGTAAACTATATGATAACCTAGTAAATAGCAGCTAACACAAATTCAGTGAGAAGATCTTGCTTGACCAACCTCCTTGACGTTGACGAAATTACATGCCAAACAGAGTGGAAATCTGTAGAGTAGCAAGTGATTGGTGTTGGGGCCCTTCCTGTTTCTAACTTACATTAATGATTTGGATACAGAAGCTCGGTGCAGATTGGTAAAATTTGTAGATAACACCTTACTGGGGAAAGGCAGTTGAGCCTTGGAAAGCAATCAGGGACCTACAGAATGAATTAGATAAAAAAGGCAGTTGAAATGGTGGCCAAGCGTAAAGTATTGCACATAGAAAGTAAAATAGGCTCTATGAATAACATGGAATGTGCAACACAGAAACAGGCCATTTGGCCCAACGGATCCATGCCAGTGTTTATGCTCCATACGAGCCTCCTCCCTCCCTACTTCACGTAACCCTATCAGCATATCCTTCTTTTTCTTTCTCCCCCGTGTGTTTATCTAGCTTCCCCTTCAATGCATCTATGCTAGTTGCCTCAACTAATCCTTGTGGTAGCGAGTTCCACATTCTAACCACACTCTGGATAAAGAAGTTTCTCCTGAATTTTCTATTAGATTTATTAGTGACTATCTTATATTTATGGCCCTTAATTCTTGTCACCACCTTAAGTGGAAACATCTTCTCCACGTCTACCCTATCAAACCCTTTCATAATCTTAAAGACCTCTATCAGGTCACCACTGAGTCTTCTCTTTTCTAAAGAAAAGAGCTTCAGCCTGCTTAATCTTTCCTGATAGGTATAACCTCTCAGTCCTGGTATCAACCTAGTAAATCTTGTTTGCACCCTCTCCCATGCCTCTACATCTTTTTTATAAGATGGAGACCAGACTGTTCACGGTACTCCAAGTGTAGTCTAACCAAGGTTCTATACAAGTTTAGAATAACTTCTCTGCTTTTCAATTCTATCCCTCTAGAAATAAACAAATGCTTGTTTCGCTTTTCTTGTGGCCTTATTAACCTGTGTCACAACGTTTAGCTTCTCTACCCCATTTAAACTCTTATTATCCAAGCAGTTTGTGGTCCTCTTATTCTTCCTACAAAAATGTAATACCTCACACTTATATATTGAAATTCATTTGCCAATTACAAGCCCATTCTGCATGTTCATTAATGTCTTCCTGTATTTTGTCGCAGACCTCCTCGGTATTAACTCTACCCCCCAATTTGGTGTCGATTGGCAAATTTTGAAATTGTACTTCCAATTCCAGAGTCCAAATCGTTTATGTAAATGGTGAACAACAGTGGTCCCAGCACCAATCCTTGTGGAACACCACTTCCCACCTTTTGCTAGTCAGAGTAACTACCTTTAACCCCTATCTCTTTTCTGTTTTGGAGCCAGCTTGTTATCCATTCTGCTACCTGTCCCCTAACTCCATATGCTCTGACCTTAGTCATGAATCTTCTATGCAGTACCGTATCAAAGGCCTTTTGAAAATCCAAATATATTACATCTACTACAATACTCTTGTCTACCCTTTCTTTACTTCTTCAAAGAATTCAATAAGGTTGGTCAAGCATGACCGTCCATTTTGAAATCCGTGCTGACTATTCTTTTTTATATTTTCGGTATCGAGATGTTTTTCTATTACATCTTTGAGTAACAATTCCATTATCTGTCCGACCACTGACGTTGAGCTAATTGGTCTATAGTTCCCTGGACTAGTTCTATCTCCCTTTTTAAATATAGGAACATTAGCCAGTCCTCTGGCACTATTCCCTTTTCTAATGAATTTTTATATATATGTAATAGTGCCTCTGCTATCTCTTCCCTAACTTCTTTTAATATGCACTGATGCAATCCATCTGGACCAGGGGTTTTATCCTCTCTAAGTTTGATTAATTTATCAATTATCTCCCCCCTTCCTATCTTACATGTCTACATGTCTTTATATCTTTTTCGATCTCTTCTTCTAATGTCATGCCCACCATGTTAGTCTCCCTGGTAAATACTGAGGCAAAGTAAAAGGAACATCGAAACAGGAGTCGGTCATTCAGCCCCTCGAGCCTGTTCCACCATTCAATGAGATCATGGCTGATCTGTGATTTAACTCCATATAACCATTGTAGCCCCATATCCCTTAAGACCTTTGGTTAACAAAAATCTATCAATCTCAGATTTAAAATTAACAATTGAGCTAGCATCAACTGCCGTTTGCGGAACAGAGTTCCAAACTTCTACCACCCTTTGAGTGTAGAAACGTTTACTAACATCACTCCTGAAAGCCTGGCTCTAATTTTTAGGCTATGTTCCCTACTCCTAGATCCCCCCCACCAGGGAAATAGTTTCTCTATCTACCCTATAAGTTCTCCTTAATATCTTGACAACTTTGATCATATCATCCCTTAATCTTCTAAATTCTAGGGAACACAACCCTAGTTTATGTAAAAAGAAGAGGGTGACTGTCTCTGGTTCAGATGTTCTTCTCTTCAGTCTCTCCCTCTCTTCCAGTGTTTATATATTTTGTCCAGGTTTACTTCCTTACCACTTGACAGATGAGATTTGATCTGCGTAAGCATATCAAGGTGATTTTCTTTCAAACCATTTTGTGATTTTGTTTTCATATTATTCATAAGGCTGAAGCCACGCTCACAGTCAGCACTTGAAGCTTGAAACGTGAAATTATCCACTTTGGTAGGAAGATTAGAAAAACAGAATATTTTTTAAAATGTGAGAGACTAAGAAATGTTGGTATTCAGAGGGATTTAGGTGTCTTTGTACATGAATCACAGAAAGTTAATACACAGGTACAACAAACAACTAGGAAGACAAATGATATGTTAGCCTTTATTGCAAGGAGGTGGAAGTATAAGAGCAAGGACGTGTTGCTACAATTATATAGGGCTCTAGTGAGATCACACCTGGAGTACTGTGTACAGTTTTGATCTCCTTACCTAAGGAAGGATATACGTGCCTTAGAGGGGGTACAACAAAGGTTCACTAGATTGATTCCTGGGATGAGAGGGTTGTCCTATGAGGAGAGATTGAGTAGAATGGAGCCTATATTCTCTGGAGTTTATAAGAATGAGAGGTGATCTCATTGAAACATATAGAATTCATAGAGGGCTTGACAGGGTCGATGCCAAGAGCCCATATCCCCTGGTTGGAGAGTCTAGAACTAGGGGGTATAGTCTCAAGATAAGGGGTTGGCCATTTAGGACTGATATGAGGAAAAATTTCTTCACTCAAAGGGTTGTGAATATTTGGAATTCTCTACCCCAGAGGGCTGTGGATGCTCAGTCATTGAGATAATTCAAGACTGAGAATGATAGATCTTTGGACACTAAGAGAATCAAGGGATATGGGGATTGGGCAGGAAAGTGGAGTTGAGGTCGAAGATCAGTCATGATCTTATTGAATGGCGGAGCAGGCGCGAGGGGCCGTATGGCCTACTCCTGCTCCTACTCCTATTTCTTATGAGTCCTAACTTACTGTAAATCAGTGGTCCTGATAATACATTCCAATATCCCCTTCGCAATTTAAAAATACTATTGCGGGAATCCTTAAAAAATACACTTGCTTCTTCAATGAAGAAAGCAAAATCACAAGTTGTTTGACAACTTTAAAAAAAGAGTATTAAAATGGGATGTTGTGCCTTTTAGAGAGGCGTTTTTGTTTGCACATGTGGAGCCCTGTGAGCACTGCTCCTTTAATTAGCAGCTTTGCGGCAGCTGAAGGAGATTGGGGGGGGGGGGGAGGGGGTTTTCGGATCTGGAACTAGGACAACGAACGCCTGCTAGAGTGGAGCGTGCATGAGCTCGTGGCTCTTTCTGCAGAAATACAGAGCGCAGCCTCTCAAACAGCTGAAATTGTTTAATGTTGTATTTAATCTAAAAAAAAAATCAGACAAAGATTTTTCCCATTACTTGCAGACTTGGACCTCCTGGCTATTACCACTGTCCTGCTGCGTAGCAGACACAGTACCTACAAGAATGCAGTCCGTCCCAGACTGCGCGTTGAATAAAACAATATCGCATCCCTCTGATCGATAGAGGACTTTGTGTTTGTATAAAAAAAAGTAAAAAGAGCCGCTCAATTAGATTGGAGAGGCTTCAGGTAAATTATACGTTAGGTCCTGAGCTTTAAAACATCTGCAAAAGTCAAAAAAGATGTGTTGAGAGCAATAACAGAACACACAGGTGCTGGGACAGAACGGACAGAATGAGGACGTGCACGGCCCACAACAGACTGCTGGGCAGCTGCGCACGTGCACAGCTTGGAGGGAACAGTGGTATGGTCTAACCAGGGCTTTGTACAGCTGTAGCATAACTTCTACCCCCTTGTATGATAGTCCTCTAGATATAAAAGCCAGCATTCCATTAGCCTTTTTGATTATTTTCTGTACCTCCATGACATTTTAATGATCTATGTACATGGACCCCCAAATCTCTTTGGACCTCCACTGTTTCGAGCTTTTCACCATTTCAAAAGTACTCTGATCTATCCTTATTAGGTCCAAAGTGGATGACCTCACACTTGCCTACAATGAAATCCATTTGCCACAGTTTTGCCCATTCACTTAATCTATTAATATCTGTAATTTTATGCTTCCATCTACACTGCTTACAATGCTGCTTATCTTTGTGTCATTGGCAAACTTGGATATGTGGCTCTCTCTCCCATCATCTAAGTCGTTAATAAATACAGTGAATAGCTGAGGCCCCAACACAGATCCCTTTGGGACACCATTAGTCACATCTTGCCCATTATCCCTACTCTCTCTCTCCTGCCGCTCAGCCAATTTCCTAACCAAGTCAATAACTTGCCCTCAATTCCATGAACTTCAACTTTAGCTAACAGTCTCTTGAGGAACTTTATCGAATGTCTTCTGGAAGTCCATATAAATAACATCCATAGGCATTCCCTTGTCCACTACTTTAGTCACCTCTTCAAAAAATTCAATCAGGTTCGTCAGGCATGATCTACCCTTTACAAATCCATTGCTGGCTCTCTGATCAGCTGAAAATTTTCAAGCTGTTCAGTCACACTATACTTAATTATAGACTCTAGTAATTTCCCAACAATAGATGTTAGGCTAACTGGTCTATAATTCCCTGGTTTTCCTCTCTCACCTTTCTTAGAGTAACATGTGCAATTTTCCAATCTAAAGGAACGGTTCCTGAATCGAGTAATGATTTAATATTTCAGCCATTTCGCTGTTGTTACCTGTGAGTTTATTTTGTGTATCCCTTAGTGGTCCTATCCCTATTCTGATTTTTCTTTTGTTATTTATGTGTCTGTAGAATACTTTACTATTTCTTTTTCTATTCCTTGATAATTTAATTTCATAGTTTCTTTGCTTTCCTAATTTTTTCATATTCCATTTTGTCATCCTCTCCTTTGTTGTCTATGTACTTAACGTATGCCTTTTTCTTCAGTTTCAATTTTGCTCTTATTTATCCCAGCTGGGTGGCAGTTCACAAATATACAACCAGATGGTAGGGAGGTAAAGGTGATAGTGTGGCCTGTAGAGTTTACTAAGCAAAGGTTTCAAAATAGACATTTTAGACCCCCCAGCTCCAATATGCAATTGAATCCAGTTCTATATGAGCAACAGTAATATAATCTCTATAGATTTGGGTGTGATTATAAACTACAAGATGTCTGACCTTTGTCAACCAGAAGAGTGATGGAATTGTATAGGATTGTCACTGAACATGCATGGAGAAGATTTCCTCTATTTGCTCTGCTGGGCCATTATAAACAGCGAGAAGATTTCCTATGTTTCGTAAATGCATTCTAAAAGAACATGTTTCAGATTTCATTGTGTGAAATGTTTTGAGCTGTTTCAGTGTGGGTAGGTGCTACATGAATATAAGTACTTTTTCAGTCTAAAGTGTCAGAAACCATATTCTAAGGCAGTGAGGCTTTCTTAATGCAGAAAATGGTTGATAGAAATGGAAAATACATTCTATCAAATAATATATTTCCCTTTTGAAAATTAACATCCATT
This sequence comes from Heptranchias perlo, assembly GCF_035084215.1. NCBI lineage: Eukaryota > Metazoa > Chordata > Chondrichthyes > Hexanchiformes > Hexanchidae > Heptranchias > Heptranchias perlo. The sequence goes on from NC_090330.1 coordinate 57,634,095, forward strand.
TTCAAGAACAGGACCACCATGTGGGCAATATACAAGCACGTTGGATTAGTGGATATTTGCAAGATAGCTATAGTGTAGCCCTCATCAAACATTGTGGATTTGGCCGCAGATACGGATAAGAAGTTTGGCAGGACTATGTGAGCCTTTGCCATTGGTCTTAAATAAACAGCTCTTCCTTCTTAAGATATACTGCTTTAAGGAAAGAAATAACTTGCATTAATATAGCGCCTTTCATGACCTCAGGACGTCCCAAAGCGCTTTAGGAAAATAACTCACAATATGTACAGAATAATAAAAGAACATTAAATATCACCTTTAAATGTAGTATTACTTATCTTCAAATTCATTTATCCTTTGCATACTTTATTTTCCTCCCCCCCAGACCTTGGTATGTGAGAATTGGTCTTTGTGTACAGTGTTTCAGTAACATGATATTCTACCAGTGTATCATACACAATCCAAGAAAGCCTCAGCACAAGCAGCTCTCATATCTTCACTACTGCGTGTTAAATTTAGCTCCTGATGGAAGCAGCCCTTTGAAAAACAAACGAATAAACAATAAGGACACAATTGCGCCAAAAATGCCTCCCATTGAAAATGTGTCATCTCATTGCACTGTATATTTTGAAATGTTGGATAATTCAAGTGCGAATTCCCAATGAAATTGGGGTGAATAAAGGCAATAAGTAGTTTCAGAGCTAGCTAGAAGTACAAGACCCTTTCCATTGAGGAAAAAATACAAGGTCTTCAAATACGTGGAGCCGCATATGCAACTCCCCAAAGAAATGAAGGAAGTGGTGACAAACAATTTTAACATTCCACCACTCTCCCCCTCCCCCCCTACTTGAAAAACAAAGAGAGAACCACCACTGATTACCAGTCTAATTTTTCCAGACAAAGGAAGAGGATATGCATCTCAAGTGTCAAATCAACTTTGCTGAGTTGGTTCAAGAAGGCCAGAGCAATTTACTTACCTGGGCTATCCAACCTCATCTTCCTGGAAAAAGCAAATGAATCCAATGAATAATTTGGAACTGACCTTGTTTCTGCATCATGGATCAGTTACTTCAAAAGTCGGTTCTTTGGAGAGGTGACATAGATGGCTGATGTTGGGGGGGGGAACGGGGAAAGTAGTGGATGTGGTGCATACGGACTTTCAGAAAACTCTTGACAAGGTACCACACAGTATTCTGTTGGGAGAGATTAAGGGGTATGGAATTATGGGAAGGGCAGTCTCTCAGTGTGGTTGGAAGTGGGTAGCAGTGTCCCACAAGGTTCTGTTCTGGGACAGACGCTGTTCACTGTGTACATCAATGATTTAGATATAGGGCTAGAGGTAGTGGTGTCCAAATTTGCAACAATACTAAAATAGGAGGCATAGTAAATAATTCTGAGGACCAAAGGAAGCTGCAAGAGGTGAATGGAAAGGTCTTAGACCTGAAACATCGACTGACTGACTTCTGTTTCTCCACAGATGCGGCCTGATCTGCTGAGTATTTCCAAGATTTTCGGTTCTATTGCAAGTGGTGCCTCTCTCTTTATATGAACCTGGTCCACTACCTACAGAAATTGAAATTTCAGAGGTCAATTAGGGGAAAATACCCCTGCTGCAACCCAGGGTTCTATGAATCCTGTTCTCTCTGCAAAAGCATCAGCAGGACAAATAATTGACGATTTACTAAAGTATCTGGCCATTGATGAAGGTAAATTCAGAGGTATGTGGTGCAGGCGAAGGAATGAAGTGCTCATTAGGTGATTACTTCAAGCACTCGTGGTAGCCAGTGACATCATCTGGCTGCTCACAACACCCAATTCTAAAGTAGTTTTGGTACACATGAAGGCAACTGATAAGAGAATTCTTCAGCATGTTCCTTGACACTGCAAAATACGTATTTGAAAATAGAATTATGAACATTTTGATTTTATTCTAAAAATAAACATTTACAATTTATATTCATTGCATTTTAAATGATATGTTTCCAAAACAAGAATGGATTGTCCTTTGGCAAGAGTGGTGAGATTCATAGTAGAATTTTGTTTGAAACAATACTACTATCCAGACAATGCAACAAAATGGCTTCATTGACAATTTTTTTGAATTACAGTGTTAATCAGCTTACACTCAATTTCTTCTGTACAAGATGCAGGAAATGTTTCCAAATCCTTTTAAGGAGCAAAAAATACTGTCCAGTGAAAGTTTCAAAGGCACTTAGCGAGAAATTAGCGCATGTATACTGTACCATTGGGTAACAATACTCATTAAACACACGTCGAGACCAATAAGCATGGAACTGTAATTGGACAGAAAAATGTTTCCAGAATCGGGAGGCATTTAACCTTGGTTGGATTTACTCCATTTTAAAATCCATTGCAGCGAAGATGAAATTTCTTCATAAAACACTTTGTAATTTATCTCTCATGCAATAGTTGGTCGAGTGGCCACGTAAACAAACAAAACAATCAACAGCACAACCACAGCTAACGTGGGAAGCACTATGGTGGTAATCTGATTGCGAGCCTCTTGCATGGCTTGTCGCCTTTCCTTTTTGTCTTTTGAAGTCTCTTTTTTTGGTTTTCCTTTCAGTTGCCTCATTTTTACCCCACAAAGTACTGTGCAAATGACACTCAGCAACTGGTTGGTTGTCTTGTTTTTTTTGATCTGTACAGTTAATCCAGTGTTAAACGTTCTACTCTTGCATTTGGTCCTCTCTGTTCTGTAAAACAAACAATGGTACATTTTACAGAATGTACTGTACTGTTCATCCACAGTGAATATATTTACCTGATCAGTGGGAATTTTCTGAAAATTCAAAGACAAAATAACTTATTTTCTGTCCAGAGCCATGAAAGTCATTGTTCGACAAAAAGTGAGATTTCAGCTGAATTATATAGATACATTTTGTTAATACACACTGAGTGCTGATAGCACGGTTGTATCAGTTATTCTATATGCTGCATCATCAGGTTTCATGCTGATATAGGTGTAAATAACATAGTATGTGATCTTGATAAATTTTCCCAATGCTAAACATTTCCTCTATTTCAGAGTGTGCAACTTCAGTTTAAATAATTCAGTTGTAAGTAATTTCACGAGTGGTCAAAAAGTTGTTTAGAATTATAGGCCTCGATTTTCCCCTTGGGCAAAATCCCAAGCATAATAATAGCAGAGTGCCCGCTTAGCGAAGTGGCCTAGCTCCAGCAGTTGTACTGCCTCCGATTGCCAGCTTGTCATTTGGGGAGGTGGGAGCTTTCTTGCTGCTGAAAGATGCAAAGACCTGCTGCAGCTTAAAGGGGACTGCACAACTGGAATCCATACAAATCAAACTGTTCATATTCAAGAATGTCAGTGAGGTCTACAGGACAGTGGAGAGCCCCCTACTTCAGTGATGAAGCAATTGTCCACCAAGTTTAGGCAGAGGATAGCCGCACATTTGAGTCAGAAAGACCCAGACCCCAAATGAGAACAACACAATAATAGTGGCAGATAGTGGCCAGGGCAGTGAGCATAAATGACAATGAGTTTAATAACCTTATTGGGGCAGGCAAGGTAAGGACAATCAGCAGCATCTTGCAAGAATGCACAGTACAAAGCATATCAGCAACTTACAGTGACATCCCCTCACTCTGTGTTAAAGCGAGTGCATTTCTTATGATCAATAGATAGATAGAACTTGCATTTATACAGCGTCTTTCACACCCTCAGGATGTCCCAAAAGCGCTTTACAGCCAATGAAGTACTTTTGAAGTGTAGTCACTGTTGTAATGTACAGAACTGTTTATTGGTCAGATGTGGTAGTCAAGAGAAGGTCTCATATCAGTCCTGCATAAATATGCCTTGCAGTCAGCAGACTGCTGTTACTGCTCCTCAGAAAATTGCAAGTAGGAATGCAGCTGCCTCTATCCTCTGGTGTGGTATTATTAGCAGGTGGATCTCCAGTATACCCTCACTAGCCTGGCCTCCCTCTGCTGCTCATCTTCTTCCATCAAGAAGCAAAGATAGAGGGGAATCCCCAATGGAATTCTTGAGCAGCATATTCATCATATCATCACATATTTTGGATTAGAAGAATGAAGAGTTGGGAAGTGGAGGGGTTGGGTCATGGACCTTAGCCACTGACCTCTAGTATCAAGGATCAAATCTAGCCTAGACGGAAGAGGTGGAAGATCATATCTGCTAACTCTAAAGATCCTATATAAAATGAGTTTGGCCATTCTCAATCCAGTTCTTTGTGGGCAAGGGTCAGACAGCACCTAATTCAACTAATTTGGCAATCTCACTCAAAGAAAAATGGAAAAGTGTCACCCTGGTATGGTAAAGGGTGCTCTTCTAAAGTTTGGGATAGAAGCACTTTCTTGGGACATCTTGGTGGGTACAAAAACAAGCTTAGTGCTGGCACTCAGAATTTAACAGTTAAAAATCATCAACATTTATCCATCAATTTTTGAATAATCTTGCATAGAACACATACCACACTTTAAATATGTCTGTAGCATGAAAAAACTGCCATACTTTTGTGGTTGACTCAAATAAATACTATCTAAATTATTGATATGCTGAAATACAGATACATATGAAAAGCTACCAATCATTAATGAGGAGTCTGCGCAAAACCAACCAATACAATTGCTCAATTTGTTTCTAAGGGTACCAACCCAGTAGTACCAGTGCAACCAACAAATTAATCACATCAATGAATCAATTTTGTCAAACTAGTTTTGTTGCCATCACAATTTCTGACCTAGCTGACTATATAGTTGTGTAAATAACATATTACATAAAAATTCAATAATTCTGGAAAAAAAATCACTAAACTTACCTATAAAGTCAGTGACTGTATGTTAGAAATACTTCCAATAAGTTTCCACTGCACCGACCCACCCCTTTCTCTAAAGTCTGGGGTTTGAGTTCAGCTGCATTGCCCAGCCTTCATTGTGAACTTGGGTCCGAATCATGAGGCCCAACCAAGAAGCAGACTCTGTCCATGTCATTCTGATGGTTACAATTCCCAGAATGCAGCTTAAACCTGCCACCTTCTGCTGGACAGGGATTACAAACAGGAGCTCATGGCGTACTCTGTGAATGGCCAGTTATGTTGTCAGTCAAAACAAAAACATTTTGGTACATCAAAGACACAACCTGATATTGTGATTGGACAACAAAAAAATGTTTCTCATCTGCAGGCTTCTGATTAAAAATTAGATCCAAGGAAAACTAATTTATCACAACACTCACTACAGCTCAGTGTATAAGACACTCGATGACGAGCAGGGTGAGTAGAAACAAATATAACTTGTTTGTAGCTTTGCCGACGTAGAGGTGGATCTCAATGCTGACCGGGGACCGGTTTAACACCTTTTTCCAGTAAGGTGAAGACATTTTTTCTTCGCAGCAGGCATGGCGACCAAAGCTTCCAGAGCACCCTGGGCATGGGGTGCCCAACATAGTCAGGCTGACCGCAAGGACAGATGAAGGTCCCTCGCCATGGCAGCGGGATGTCTTTGTGAGGAAGGTTCTGCTGGGAGCCTGTGGATTCAAGTCAGTGGATATCTTCTGCCTGCAGGACTTCCCGAGGAGCAGCTATTTCGACGTGACCTTCAAAAACGTCAAAGGATGCCTGAAGATGTTCCAGGCCTTTAAGGAGAAGGGGAAGGAAGCATCATCACCGCAGAGCCGCTCTGGTGTACAGTTCTGATGCCCTTATTTAAGGAAGGACCTTTTTGCATTGGAGGCAGTTCAGAGAAGGTTCACTAGGTTGATTCCAGGTATGGAAGGGTTGTCTTATGAGGAAAGATTGAACAGGTTGGGTCTATACTCATTGGAGTTTAGAAGAATGAGAGGAGATCTTATTGAAACATACAAGATTCTGAGGGGACTCGATAGGGTAGATGCTGAGAGGATGTTACCCCTCATGGGGGAATCTAAAACTGGGGGCATAGTCACAGATTAAGGGGTCATCCATTTAAGATGGAAATGAGGAAGAATTTCTTCTCCCAGAGGGTCGTGAATCTTTGGAATTCTTTACCCCAAAAAGCTGTGGAGGCTGAGTCATTGAACACATTCAAGGCTGAGTTAGACAAATTTTTGATCAGCAAGGGAGTTAAAGGATATGGGGAAAGGGCGGGAAAGTGGAGTTGAGGTAAAATTCAGATCAGCCATGATCTCATTAAATGGCGGAGCAGGCTCAAGGGGCTGAATAGCCTACTCCTGCTCCTATCTTATGGTCTTATGGTCTCTTTGCACTCCCGCAGGAGAAGGAATGGATGCTAACGGTCCACATGTTTAACCCACATGTGCCCGTCGTGGATGTGCTGATGTTCCTCAAGAGATACATGGATGGAGCAGACCAGAGCATCGACATCCAGGTCATGCACGGGATCTGGACCAGCAAGAGGAGCATCCTGGCAAAGCTGAGGGCAGATGCTGATGGAAACATCATCCACCCCCCATCAAATTTTGCGATCGGGACGAGCCGTGGGTATATGGTGTACCAGGTGCAGCCCACAGTGTGCCGATCCTGTGGCAAACCTGGGCATGAGGTGGCCTCCTGCAAAGTGGTGATCTGCAGGAAGGAGGGCCACCAGACACTGGACTGTCAGGAGGCCAAGTGCTGCAAACCGTGCAGAGAGGCTGGTCACCTGTACAAGACCTGTCCAAACCGCAGACACAGCTATGCACGGGCAGCGAGAGGCGAGGTGACACAGGAGAAGAGAGCAGCAGTCGTGACTGTCCAAAGGAGGCCAGACCCCTCCCCCCTGCAGTGGTCCCACGTGAAAGGGCCAAAGACCAGGAGGAGGACAAAGAGCAGGAAGGGAGAGTCGAGAAAAGGAACCAGGCGGGTCCGTCCGTTCCAGGATAGACTTTGTTTTTATGTCCCCAACGTTCAAGTCAGATCCACCCACGTCCAGCCGGTGTTCTTCTCTGACTACTGCCTCCTACTGGCCATCTGTCAATTGCAGGAGGACCAGAAGGCGGGCAGTGGGATATGGAAGTTGAACGTGAGACCGTTGACCCCGGAGAACATCGAGGAACTAAGGAGGGATTACACAGGTTGGAGGACCATGAAACCCCTGTTCGACTCCACAGTGCACTGGTGGGAAGTGATCAAGGATAACATCAAGAGGTTCTTCATCCTCAAAGGTGTTCAGAAGGCGAGAGAGAGAGAGAGAGAGAGAGAAATGGAAGTGTCAAGCTCCAGTAAAGCATGCAGGATCGACTCCAGCTGCAGTCGATAGGGGTCAATGTCAGGGAGGAACTCAGAGAGGTGAAGGGCCAGCAAGCCTCACTCTTCGCCTGCGAGGCCTCAAAGATCATCTTCCAGTCCAGAGTCCGCTCCGTGGAGCAGGGCGAGAAGTGCTCGCATTGCTTCTTCCAAAAGCTGCACAGAGGGACCTCTGTGATCAGCAGCCTGAAGAAGATGGCTCGATGACGTCTTCGCAGGCCGACATACTGAGGATCAGCAAATCATTTATGCCAGGCTGTATGACGCGAAACGCACAGACAGCACGGCCTTGCAGTCCTTCTTGTCCTCTATCACGGAGGTCTTAGAGGACAGTGAGCGGGAGAGCACGGATCGGCCACTGACCTTGGATGAGCTGACAAAGGCCGTCTGGTCATTCGAGAAGAGTAGAACTCCCGGAAGTGATGGCTTACTGGTCGAGTTGTACTCTGCTTTGTGGGACTGGATAGACCCAGACGTACTGGAAGTGTACTGGGGTATGCTTCTGGCGGGCAGCATGTCAGAGTCTGTGAGGAAAGGCATCATCACCCTCAGCTACAAGTGGAAGGGGGAGAGGGAAGAAATCAGAAATTGGCGACTCATTTCCTGCTAAATGTCGACTACAAGATTTTGTTTAAGGCCATCGCCAACAGGCTTATGTCTGCTCTGGAGTGGGTGAACCACCCGGATCAGACTTGTACTGTACGCAGCAGAAAGATCTCTGATAGCCTTGCGCTGCTCAGAGAAAAGATCATCTACATGCAGGACAGGGGGGTGAACTCCTGCCTCATTAGCCTGGACTAAGAGAAGGCCTTCGACAGAATATCCCACATGTACATAATGGACGTGCGCTCCAAAATGGGTTTAGGGGAGGGAATCAGTGATAGGATCCGACTGCTCTACGCGGACATCAACGGGTGGGAGTCAGAGAGCTTTCCGACCAGGGCTGTCCTCCGCGGTCTTGTTCGTACGTTGTATCGAGCCATTTGCTGCGTTTATCAGGTCGAACGCAGGTATCAGATGGTGACGATCCCAGGCAGCAGAGGCTCTCAGATTAAGGCTTCCCTGTACGTGGACGAGATGTCTCCGTCTTCTGCTCCGATCAGCAGTTGGTTCCTCACTGATGGGCATCCGTGACCGTTTCGAGCTGGCCTCAGGGGCCAGAGTAATCTGATGTAAGAGCGAGGCCATGTTCTTTGGCAGGTGGGAGACGCGATCCTTTGTCCCCTTCACCGTCACGTCCGACTACCTGAAGGTGCTGGGGATCTGTTTCGGGAGGCCCCTGGACTGCACAAAGAACTGTGAGGAGCAGATCGCCACGGCCAAACAGAAGCTTGGTATGTGGGTGGGGCGATCCCTCTCCATAACCTGCAGGAACCTGGTGATAAGGTGTGAGGTACTCGCGATGTTGCTCTACGTGGTCCATTCCTAACATCTCCACATGCACAGTCAACCGAGCTATCTTCCACTTTGTCTGCAGGTCCAGGGTAGAACCCTGATGGACTGCCCCTTCACGCAGAGGGTGTGGGGAGAGATGCGTTGGTATCTGGCCCGGTACATCCCAAACAGTTTGGTAACAGAGGACGCTAGGCTCTACGGGCTGTTCCCCAGGTCACACACCGAGAGAGATATCAACTGCTGCTGGAAGACCATCAACTCAGTGAAGGAGGCCCTTTGGCCCGCCCGAAACTTGCTGGTATTCCAGCTGAAGAAGCTGTCCACGACCCGACCGAGTGTTGCCGACTGGCACACTCCAAGGTCCAGGAGTACTTGCTGCGGGACCCACTAACATGAGGTGTGACCTACGCAAAACCCTTATGGAGAAAGGCCACCATATAAAGCCACCCCACCTTGTATTGTACAGAATGTATTAGAAAATACATAGTGTTTTAAAATTGTAATAATGAGATTATAGTGTATACGATCTGAATTGTTTTGAACTGTTTTGCTGCATTATGTGTCCTTCATTTGAACTGTGTGTAAACTATGAGTATCCTTAAATTTTATGGAATAAAGTATATTTTGAAATTAAGGCTTCCCTGCACATGGATGACGTCAGCGTTTTTTGCTCCGATCAGCGTCGATCCACACACTGATGGGCATCTGCAACCAGTTCGAGCCGGCCTCAGGGGCCAGAGTGAACCGAAGTAAGAGTGAGGCCATGTTCTTTGACAGGGTAGGAGATCCGATCCTTTTTCCCCTTCACCGTCAGGTCCAACTACCTGAAGGTGCTGGGAATCTGGTTCGGTGGGGGGGGGTGGGGCAGGCCTGCACCTAGAACTGGGAGGAACGAGTTGCCAAGGCCTAACAGAAGAAGCTTGGTATGGGGTGGGGGGGGGGCACTCCCCCTCCACAACTGGCAGGAACCTGGTGATAAGGTGTGAGGTACACGCGGTGTTGCTCTATATGGCCACGGTCTGGCTCATTCCCCGCCGCTACAGTCATCCGAGCTACATTCCACTTTGTCTGGAGGTCCAAGGTAGAACGTGCCCGCAGGGACACGTTCTACCTTGGACCTCCAGACAAGCCCGCAGATAAAGGGTGGGAAGGGCTTCCCCAAAGCCGCTCTGGTCCTGATGGCTACCTTTGTGTGTGGCTGCCTCAAGACGTGTGTAGAACCCCAGTACACAAACACCAAGTGTTGAGTTTCCACCTGTCCACCACACGCTAGCCGAGCAATCCCGTCCAGCTGGACCGTACCCCACCACCTATCCCAGGTGGAGAAGTTCCTAAGGAGGAATCACTTTGACCATAAGGCCGCCAGACAGCGGTCGGCCGGAACATCCTAAGGGTCCTGCAGGGAAAGGAGAGGGTGGATCCGATCATCAGAACATAAGAACACAAGCCATTGGAGGAGTAGGCCATACGGCCCCTCAAGCCTGCTCTGCCATTCAATCAGATCATGGCTGATCTTCGACCTCAACTCCACTTTCCTGCCAGATTCCCATATCCCTTGATTTCTCTAGAGTCCAAATATCTATCTATCTCAGCCTTGAATATATTCAACGACTCAGCATCCACAGCCCTCTGGGGTAGAGAATTCCAAAGATTCACAATCCTCAGTGAAGAAATTCCTCCTCATCTCAGTCTTAAATGGCCGACTCTTTAACCTGAGACTATGACCCCTAGTTTTACACTCTCCAGCCATGGGAAACAACCTATCAGCATCTACCTTGTCAAGCCCCCTCAGAATCTTATGTTTCAATGAGATCACCTCTCATTCTTCTAAACTCCAGAGAGTATAGGCCCATTCTACTCAAACTCTCCTCAGAGGACAACCCTCTCAACCCAGGAATTAATCTAGTGAACCTTCGTTGCACCGCCTCTAAAGCAAGTACATCCTTCCTTAGATAAGGCGACCAAAACTGTACACAGTACTCCAGGTGAGGTCTCACCAAAGCCCTGAGCAATTGTAGTAAGACTTCCTTACTCTTGTACTCCAACCCCCTTGCAATAAAGGCCAACATGCCATTTGCTTTCCTAATTGCTTGCTGTACCTGCATGCTAACTTTTTGTATTTCTTGTACGAGGGCATCCAAGTCTCTCTGGACACCAACATTTACCAGTTTCTCACCATTTAAAAAATATTCTGTTTTTCTATTTTTCCTACCAAAGTGAATAACCTCACATTTCCCCACATTATACTCCATCTGCTCCACTTAACCCGTCTATATCCCTTTGCAGACTCTTTGTGTCCTCCTCGCAGCTTACTTTCCCACCTAGCTTTGTATCGTCAGCAAACCTGGATACATTACACTCAGTCCCTTCATCTAAGTCATTAATGTAGATTGTAAATAGTTGAGGCCCAAGCACTGATCCTTGCGGCACCCCACTAGTTACAGCCTGCCAACCTGAAAATGACCCGTTTATCCCTACTCTCTGTTTTCTGTCTGTTAACCAATCCTCTATCCATGCTAATGTGACCCCCAACCCCATGAACCATTATCTTGCTTAACAACATTTTAAGTGGCACCTTATCAAATGCCTTTTGAAAATCCAAATATATTACATCCACTGGTTCCTCTTTATCTGCCCTGCTGGTTACATCCTCAAAAAACTCCAATAAATTTGTCAAACACGATTTCGCTTTCATAAAACCATGCTGACTTTGCCTGATCATATTATGATTTTCTAAGTGCCCTGATACTACTTCCTTAATAATGGATTCTAGCATTTTCCCAACGACTGATGTCAAGCTGACTGGCCTGTAGTTCCCTGTTTTCTCTCTCTCTCCTTTCTTGAATAGCGGGGTTACATTTGCTACCTTCCAATCCGCTGGGACCGTTCTAGAATCTAGGGAATTTTGGAAGATCACAACCAATGCATCCACTATCTCTGCAGCCACCTCTTTTAGAACCCTGGGACGTAGGTCATCAGGTCTAGGGGATTTGTCGTCTTTTAGTCCCATTAATTTCTCTAGTACTTTCTCTTTACTGATATTAAGTACTTTATGTTCCTCACTCTCACTAGATCCTTAATTCCCCACCATTTCTGGTATGCTTTCTGTGTCTTCTACTGTGAAGACAGATACAAAATATTTGTTTAACGTCTCTGCCATTTCTTTATTTCCCATTATAATTTATCCCGTCTCAGCCTCTAAGGGAGCAATGTTTATTTTTGTTACTCTCTTCCTTTTTATATACTTGTAGAAGCTCTTACAATCCATTTTTATATTTCTTGCTAGTTTACTTTCATTCTATTTTCTCCCTTTTTATCAATTTTTTGGTCATCCTTTGCTGATTTCAAAAACCCTCCCAATCCTCAAGCTTACTACTCTTCTTCACAACATTATATACCTCTTTAAATCTAATACTATCCTTAACTTCTTTAGTTAGCCACGGATGGATCACTTTTCCCATGGAGTTTTTATTCCTCAATGGAATGTATATTCATTGAGAATTTTGAAATATTTCTTTAAATGTTTGCCATTGCTTATCTACCGTCATACCTTTTAATCTAATTTCCCAATCTACCTTAGCCAACTCGCCCCTCTTACCTATGTAATTGGCTTTATTTAAGTTTAAGATTCTAGTTGCAGACTTAAATGTGTCACTCTCGAACTCAATGTGAAATTCTATCATATTATGATCACTCTTCCCCAGAGGAGCCTTTACTATGTGATTACTAATTAACCCTGTCTCATTACACAAGCCAAGATCTAAAATGGCCTGCTCCTTGGTTGGTTCCATGATGTATTGTTCTAGGGAACTGTCTCGAAAGCTTCTCTTTAATCTCCTCTTCCTCCACCCCCATGAAAGCCAGCAGTGATAACGGGTATCCAGGTGGGCAGCTTCAGAGGTTGTCAGTGGCTATTTTAATTCTCGGTAGCTGGAGGCGAAGAAATTAATTATTTTACCATGCAACAAGAATTGTGGTAAAATAATAATTCAAAAAGATCAGCATCTGCAGGGATTACTACAACATTATTCAAAGTGAAGACTTCTCACTTAATCATCCCCTACTCCAGAGGGATTGTAAAATTTACAGAGAGAAAAACTTCACACGCTCCCAGATGCAAAATATAGAATTCTTCTTGCATACAGCTGAGTTTATGTAAGCACAGGCCAGAAGAAGCAAAAAACCTTGGGGAAAAAAAATCCATATTTTGGTCTTTACTGTATAAATAAGATTCCAAGAGACATTGCTAACACTTAGGGGGCTGAAGGCAACACATTTACACAACAGATCAAAGTGTTTCTAACATGATTAACACTTCTCGTTATATGGACAACTAATCCAACAACAGAAAGGGGTTTTAACAACAACTCAAGCTTGCTCAGAATGTTAGCACAAGGGTATAAAATATCTTTTTAATCTCTATAGTTTGCTGGATCTTGATTCCAGTGAAGCTTCCTGATATCTAATGCTGCATAATATCCAGCCTCTACTGAACAGCCCTAAGAATTCTGGCTGTTGCAAGACGCAGTAAATGGGACACATGCAGCTAGTCCAACAGCTCACACTGAATTACAAAGAAATTACGACATGTAAATGGGATTCGGCCCAATCAGTCCGGGTTCATCCTCCACATCATGTGCCCATCAAAAAATAAGACTGGCAAACCTAATGATAGGAACTAAATAATCATTTTTAGACTAAATAGTTGAACGTGCTTTTTTTGTTTCCTTTTTAATAGTTAAAAGGGCAAGAATATCAATGTTAAACATAATTTATTTTCTAGCTAAAAGACATACTGCGGCTTAGACATCCTCCTTGTTTTTCAACAGATGTGAACTGTAGGCTGCTGTGTATACAGTATACTCCTGTTAATTATCCAGTAGTTTGAATTAAACAATTTTAATGAAACAGCACACCAAAACATTACATGAGTATTAAAAACTCCATAAAACATCAAAGCAACTGTTGAAATGCACTTGGATCAAAACTTGAACACTGTACAAGCCAAACAATGTGGCGTTCGGTCATTTTGCAAGATAATGTGATCTGTATAGCTGATGGCTGCCGCGTTTCCTACATTATAACAGTGATTACACTTCAAAAGCACTTCATTGGCTGTAAAGCGCTTTGGGATCTCCTGAGGTCGTGAAAGGCACTATATAAATGCTATTTCTTTCTTTACAAAACTATCATTTCTATTTACAGAGAGAAAAGTTCCATCCAGACACTTTGCTTAATTGTCAGCCACTTTGCTAGCAATTTCATAAAATTTAACATCCCTCCCATCACCCTCTCCACCCACAAGCAGAGAATCAGCACTGATTCCTAATCTCAGTTCACTTCAAACCCTTAAACCAAAGAGAGAAGATTTGCTTTAATCTAGGCTGCATTTGAACCAAGAGATGAAAAGGCATTGTTTTAACCTAATAAGCTTTGCAGTTCTAGGATCACTTTCAGTTAGCTTTCTATGTATGGAAGAGAAGTTCTTGTAACAGAAATGTTGGTCTACGATCGTAGCTGTACAATACAAAATATTTATTTTCTCTTTTTGGCTGCTGAAAACTGTCAAGAATATAGTTCTGGGCTGGACCTCCTGCTAATCACCAAGGCAATTGTAAAATTGGTGCCAAAATCCAAATATAGATACTGTTATCCAGTTACCATTTTTAGGAAAGACTCTGAGATGAGGTGTATAAATACTTAGAATCCTACATCAGTACAGGTTCATTGTGGATCACCTATTACTGCCCAGGGAGGTTATTATGGTCAACTGATTCCATCATTTGTTAGATTTTGAGAAATGTGACTGTGCAAAGAGATTATTTTATAAGTAAAGAGAAAGTGATTTAATTTAGAGCACAAACTACACTTATTGTAGAGGCAATGTATTTTGAGGATGACACAAGTGCTTTTATCCTATGTTTAGAGCTATATCTTTTGATCATGTTTTTCAAAACAATTGTAAACCAAGTCACGCAGACCTGCTTTATCGTACTCCCTGGTACAAGAAGCTTTAGGTTACATGCCCTCTCTCATTTAGGGTATGGTGTGGTGCAGAAGGATATCCACAAAAGGGAAAATTATGGTAAAATACCTTTAAAAAAATAGCTTTGGGACAACTCTCCCGAAAGCCTGGCAGGTATACGCATTTACAAATAAACCATCAGATCAGAAATCTCAGGTTCCATTCCCATTCTATATGGAGCAATCTAACCCCAGAGCAGCAGTAGGGGTACAATAGGCCTGCATAACCCGGGTTACAGAAGGGAAAAATCAGCCACAGTTTTCACTCAATCACTTTTGTGGAAAGTTTTTTTTATTCATTCATTCATGGGATGTGGACGTCGCTGGCAAGGCCAGCATTTATTGCCCATCCCTAATTGCCCTTGAGAAGGTGATGGTGAGCCGCCTTCTTGAACCGCTGCAGTCCGTGTGGTGAAGGTTCTCCCACAGTGCTGTTAGGTAGGGAGTTCCAGGATTTTGACCCAGCGACGATGCCGGTGCCTAGTGGCCCGATGCCGGGTGGTCCGTCCGGTTTTATTCTTATTATGACTTTTCGTAGCGCGTGTATGTATGTATGTATACATTAGGACTGCTGACAATCACTATCAAAGCTCATAGATGATGAATACCCACTTGGGTGAAGTTCTAGGGGTCTACTGGCATCTGTGAACCAGCACCCTTGCAAGAATCAGCACCTTCAACAGAGAAGGGGAGAAAATTGGAAACATCTCAGCTCGTTAACAAGGAAAAAAACTTATGATTTATACTTCATTTATAAACCTATTACAATTGTCTTCGCCTCTCACCAACTTCTCTATAATACTACAATAAATCATAATTTGCAGTCCTGGAACCAGTCAACATTGTAGTTTGTGCTGGTTTCATTTCTGTTTGATTTTTCATTGATGTGTAAAATCAATCTGCAAGTCAAGGACAATGATTTACAGGATTTAAGAGAAGTCTCAATGCACATCATTTGAACATTGATCTATTATAACTTATCATCTTAGTTCATCCACTTTCATCTACAAAGCAACTAGGACTAAACAAGAAATTACTTTTATGTGACAGGTTTCATTAAATTAGATGGGAGCTTCTCCCTTGGATTCCAATCTGAGGGCAAATTCAAAGCATGAGTAAAATCATAACAGTACAACCCTGGAAATTTTCTATCACTACCCACAACCTTTTTGGTCTCAACATTCTGGCTAAGAAACTGACACGTCCATGAGAACTACCCACATCTCCAAATAAATACAAACTAAATTGTGCATTATAAATGTGGCAAATGAGAAGAGAATTTCCTATTCGAGGTTAAGTACATTTTTGCCTAACTGTCAAGTCTGGGTTGTTTACTTTATCCTGTGTTTGTGAGTGACATTCCAATACCCAAAGTTATTGCACAAAAGAAAAAGGACTAACTGCTAAACCAGCTGGGTTTGGGACTCCTTCCATTTTCTGCCCCATTTTACTGTCTTGAATGAAAAAAGTTGCATGCTCCACGTAAATCAAAAGGAAATTGAGAAATAAAACACTTAAGAGACTGTATTTCTTTGCTGTTCAGCAAATTGTCACACCTATTTTGTTGCTGCCATACTTTTACTGCTCTATTTTCAACAATAAATGTATATAGTGATGAATGTGAAAAACACAGATTATCAAATATTATCAAGTCATTTAAAGGAAATACCTTTTCTGGGGTTAAAGGAAATACCTGACGATCTGCAAGTATTGCATAACAGTTACAGTAGAACATAATGAAATGTTACACATTGTAGCTGTAAGGATTTAATTTCTTCACCCAGATTATAAACTGGGGTTATTAAACTAAACAAAAATGCCTTTTAAAATTGCTAAAACTAAATGTACCTGATGTAGACAACTTTTAAAATCACAACTACATACCACATATTAGAGATACTAAAGTGGACAATAATACGCGAGTAAAAAAAAGGTAAAGAAATCGTACCTGGGCAGCTGCCCCTCTCCATACACCCAGGCCACTCTTACTCTCCCAGTCCATCTTTTGCCTTTCAGTTGCCTTCTTCCTCCTGTCAGCCCTTTTTCCTTAATCCCACATAGTCCACAGCAGCTGTTTCTCTCAATCTATACTGCACTTGGACAACCTAACTATGTAAATCAGACCTGAATTTCAGTGTTTCACAGATACTATTCCTCATCACAAATAACCAGTAAAAAAAAGTTAAAACAGACTGTGACCTGTTAAACAAGTGCACCATAAAGAGAACTTGTAGCCTGATTTTTCAAACCCACAGGCATTTTTTTCATTTAAAAAAAAATTAAATATTTTTCCCTCCTTTTTTCACCAATTGTCTCCCCTTCTGTCATCCTCTACTATTCCTAAAGATGTTGACCCCTTGCTGGTGTAATTCACCATGGCTACTCTCCGGTACATCACCCAAGCAGCCATTCTTCATACAAGTTCAGTTCCATTCTCAACCCCTCAGATAATGAAGCAGTCCGTGCCCGCATGCAGCAAGACCTGAACAACATCCAGGATTGGGCTGATAAGTGGCAAGTAACATTCACGCCAGACAAGTGCCAGGCAATGACCATCTCCAACAAGAGTCTAACCACCTCCCCTTGACATTCAATGGTATTACCATCGCCGAATCCCCCACCATCCACATCCTGGGGGTCACCATTGATCAGAAACTTAACTGGACCAGCCACATAAATACTGTGGCTACAAGAGCAGGTCAGAGGCTGGGTATTCTGCGATGAGTGACTCACCTCCTGACTCCCCAAAGCATTTCCACCATCTACAAGGCACAAGTCAGGAGTGTGATGGAATACTCTCCACTTGCCTGGATGAGTGCAGCTCCAACAACACTCAAGAAGCTTGACACCATCCAGGACAAAGCAGCCCGCTTGATTGGCACCCCATCCACCACCCTAAACATTCACTCCCTTCACCACCGGCGTACCGTGGCTGCAGTGTGTACCATCCACAGGATGCACTGCAGCAACTCGCCAAGGCTTCTTCGACAGCACCTCCCAAACCCGCGACCTCTACCACCTAGGACAAGGGCAGCAGGCACATGGGAACAACACCACCTGCACGTTCCCCTCCAAGTCACACACCATCCCGACTTGGAAATATATGGCCGTTCCTTCATTGTCGCTGGGTCAAAATCCTGGAACTCCCTACCTAACTGCACTGTGGGAGAACCTTCATCACACGGACTGCAGCTGTTCAAGAAGGCGGCTCATCATCACCTTCTCAAGAGCAATTAGGGATGGGCAATAAATGCTGGCATTGCCAGCGACGCCCACATCCCATGAACGAATTTTTTAAAAGCCCAAACAATGAATGTTGGGAGGACATCCAAGCCTGATTTTGTCCTTACCTGATGTCCACACACATTCGCATCTGTTAAAAGTTGTATGATTAAAGTCAAGAATATCCATCGTAGTATCTTTTTAAAGAGGGCGTCAAGCATATTTAAATACAATTGTACCTCTGCAAAGTAAATTGCTCTTGCATATAAACTATTACTATAAATAATCTATAAATTTAGGAGATCTCCAGTGATGAGTCTCACAGTGAGTCAGAGGTTCTGCTTCTTGCACGAGAAGTGCTGGGATGTGAAAACGGGATAGACAGTGCACATCTCCACAAACGGAATTTGGAAAGATGCAAGGAATACAGACATTTCAGTAAGTGTTTTTTGACTTGTTTCTAGAAAATAGTATCTTCCTTACTCATTGCAGGTACCAGAGTTACATAAATAATTCTCTGCATCTCATATGGGACAGCGCATCTTTACTTTTATTATCCGTTTAAAATGTTTTTTTTTAAAAAACGAACAGCAAAATGTAAAACTTGAGAAGTTTAAACTAATTTGCATTTTTGTTTCTTCATTATCTTATCTCTACAAGAGTACTTAGTATTACCAGAAGGTTCCACTTAATACATGTTTAAATTACGACTTTTATTAAAAACCTCCCTCTAAATTTGGATGACGGTACAATCCTTCTAAAAGTTGCTGTTTATATGAGCCCCACTGTTTTGAATTGAGATAAAGTGTAGTCATGATTGTATTGTTGGGAAAACAACTTCAAATAATGGCCTCCCTGGGGTTTGCAGTAATTTTCCAAGGGGGAAGGGCTTATAAGCAGCAAGTTTTGGCGCATTCAGTCAATCCCAGCAAAAGTCCTTCCCGTTGTAGACACAAATACATGCTGGGAACTGTAACGTGATGAGTCTCCTTAGCTCAGGGAACTCCCAGAAAACATTGTTACAGACATTTCAAACATAAAAATGCTATTGTAGACATAAGTTTAATCATTTAATTTTTTTTTTTGTCTTTTATGATGTTTCAAAATTTCCAGTAGTAAGTCTTCATCTTAGTGGAAAACTAAAGGTGGTGCCCAAGAGGATTTTCAAAAAATATTTAGAGCAATTTCATTGACACCTTTCTGATCCTTATTAATATCTATTTGCTGACTGCTGATTTTTGATTGGACATTTTTTGAAATTGCTGATTGGTAGCTATCATTCCCGCTTGCTGTATGTTAGTTATGTTCTGTATCTGTTGTAATTTATTACTGTCTTATGAATACAAAATTTCAGCCAATTGAGTGCAAGTGTGTAACATGCAAATTGTGGTGCGACAGAAATGTGGCAGGAAAACTGTGTGCTAAATGCATTAATACACACAGAAAAATAATAGAAAAAAACACATGCAACATACACAAAAATAGAGATAGGCAGAGCCAGGCGCACACAATCTATATTGGGGAAGTTATGCTAAACCTTTATAAAACACTGGTTAGGCCTTAGCTGGAGAATTGTGTTCAATTCTGGACACCACACTTTAGGAAGGATGTCAAGGCCTTAGAGAGGATGCAGAAGAGATATACTAGAATGGTGCCAGGGATGAGGGACTTCAGTTTTGTGGCGAGACTGGAGAAGTTGGGGTTGTTCTCCTTAGAACAGAGAAGGTTAAGTGGAGATTAGATAGATGTGTTCAAAATCATGAACGGTTTTGACAGAGCAAATAAGGAGAAGCTGTTTCCAGTGGCAGAAGGGTAGGTAAACTGAGGGCACAGGTTTAAGGTGATTGGCAAGAGAGCCAGAGGCAACATGCGGAAACATTTTTTTACACAGCGAGTTGTAATGATCTGAAATGCACTGCCTGAAAGGGTGGTGGAAGCTGATTCAATAGTAACTTTCAAAAGGGAATTGGATAAATACTTGAAGGGAAAAAATTTACAGGGCTATGGGGAAAGAACAGGGGAATGGGACTAATTGGATAGCTCTTTCAAAGAGCTGGCACAGGTATGAGGGGCCGAATGGCCTCCTCCTGTGCTGTACCTACTATGATATATATAAAATTGTCTCCCAATTAGAAAATAATTATATTATACCACTGTATTATCTTGTAACATTATTACTGTCAAGTAATTTGAGTGTTATTTTTAAACTGTCATTAATACGATCATCTTATATTGCAATCATAATATATATTGTAACTGACTGATGCAGTTTCAGTAAAAGGCTGTAATTTCATCTGAGCACTGGACTACACTAGATTGTTATTACTCACTCCCAACTATCCATAATTCCACATGATTTATACTGCAAGCGCTATGGGATACTGTCTCTAACATGGTCTTAAAATTGGCAGAGTGAAATTTTGCCCCCCCCTCTCCGAAGGCTGCAAAAAACCTCGTAATTAGCATTAGAACATGCCCATTAAATGAAAAATAACAGCTTTGTCTCAATTTACCATCCACGTCTGCAAGATGGAAATGCGTGGAGCTGCACTTCCTTAATTACTCTGGTGGTTTAACTTTCAGCAGCTCTGGATTCAGAGTGCTAAAAACCACCTTACTCAATCACACCGAAAATAGCCTGAGCTGAGTCAACAATTACTTATTTTAGCCTTATGTATTCCCCCTACTAAAACAATGGCAATACACAGTGAGCTGTAACATGCACTACAGTATTTCCTGGTTAACCATGGAAGCTCCTACCGACGGAACTCACTTTCACACAGACAGTATAATAGCAAATCCAAGATATGGAATATCACAATTAAAGTTGTATTTCTCCATAATTTATAATTTAAAAAAACCACCACAAATCAACGGGGGTTCACAAAAAAAGATCAAATCAATTATATTTTGATGCTCTTAAGTTTAAAAATTTTCAAAACAAAACATCTCTTTATAACTGCCTGGAAAGCTTTTGGTCAATCATGAACAACACAGCACAATAATAATGTCATGACTCCACTGCTTTGCAGGACTGGAATATCATAAAAGGGATCTTTTTACAGTCTCCCAGTACACCTCCTGTGGGAATGACAATACAGCGGGAATGACAATGCAGCAGCACTGGCAATGCCCGATGAGTGATCAGCAGCATGAACTGCTCCTCCCTCACAACCAGATATGATGGTGTCAACTTAGATCAGAGGGAATTAGTAAAAAGAAAAAAATACAAATATAAAATTTGAAGAACAGGCAAACAGACCAACAGAAACTCCCCATCCTCTCCTACCAACTTACATACATTCAACATAGAGCGACAGTGCAGTGTAAACACAAAACAACCTGGATTTCTATAATTATTTAAATGCAGGGGATTGTGACCTAAAAAAACCCAGTGGCAGTGTCACAAAAAAATTAAAACAAACTCTCTGCTTATATATTTCACATATTTTGTGTGACATGGTATTACCATAATTTTTTTCCAACACAATCCTAGTGTAAGATTAGACTGGATCATGCCTCAATACTATTACTTGTGTCATCAATCAACTGTAAGGGTTAATCAGAGTGGCAAAAGAATTCTGCTGCTGACATGGTGATTTGATATAGCAGTAATTTTAATTTTTATTCTTTGTTAAGTAGGATGATTCTTAACTGTAACATCTTAAGAGAACTAAATGATGCTACAATTGTTCAGCTACACAGCAATTCTAAGATGGTGACCACTGAACTTTTGAACTGAGACTGATCCTTATTGCACCGGCAGTTTTAATATGCTTGTCTGAAGCACCTGATAGAGAATGCATATAAGGACACCAGAGTTAGTCCTGCTGAAGAGAACATCTGTGTAAAACATTATCTTTTTAATTAAAGTTCATATAGAGCGGTAGGGCCAGGGTATTGTGCCACTGCTGAGAGATGCAGAATCAAAGGCAAGCTTATGGTCACAGATTTACACGGTTGAACGGCTATTAAATATAAAAAGAAAGAAATATGCGATAAGATAACAAAAATAAGGAGGTATATTGATCTCATTAGCTCAACGGCTCATAATTGAGGAATTCAGCTTAGTAACCAAGTTATTGATAAGGTATAAGTTTCTTATTAGTTTCTCATGATATGGAGTTGTTTTTAACTTTTCGGTTTTACCATATATTGTAGAGACATGCTGATTGTCATGTAGCACTGGTATGAAAAAATATACAAGACCATTTATTGTAATGAATATTTTGATCAACGTGAATACTGAGCGAAGAACTGTAATGTGTTGATTCCCCAACCATCATCATCTGGTGTGATTGTAAGTACTATATTTTTAAGTGTATGCTTAAGTACTATATGCTTAATAAATCTATGAGCATTGACCTTAACATTTCAATAACCTTATTGATTATGAGAGATAGATAGAATCATAAATAGATGCATCCTCCAACACAACAGTAGCAACTAACACAATGACATTTCTGAGCATTTGTACAACTAGACGTGAAACAGTTATATGCTGTGATGGTGGAGAACTTTAGTTTTTTTTTGGATAGGTAACCTAAGACGAGCTGAATGGTTTTCCTCATCAGTATTTATCTTATGGCCTGAAGTCGACAACAGCATAATAATACAAATCTTGGGTCAGTGACCAATGATTCGGTGTACGCGTTTATATCTAAAAATTGAATTGAAAACATAGTACTACAATGGAATTTCACGCTCCTCCTACAGTGTACAAAGGCTGGAATCCTTCATGCTGCCTCTTTTAATTTGTGTTGCCATTAAACCTACAGTAGTATCCTTTCTCAAAAACACCTACTAGCCAATTTCACAAACAGCCATCCTGTTTGATGTCAAACAGCCTACTTGATATACTTAAACATAGATCTGTCAGAAAGTCATTTCAGATTAGTTAGATAGAAATTCTATACAACTTTGATCACAAAAGTACATTTCCTGTCTTTCTCCATTTCATTCAATAGCATTAATCAATGTTTCTCTAAACTTTCATCTTAAGCTGCAAATATACCATCCTACACATTCTTCTACCTTACACCCAATTATGTTCAAATCAAAACTCATCTGACAGTGTCCTACTCTAAATCATTCTTTCCCAGGATCCCAAAATTATGGAACAACAACTTGCATTTATATAGCGCCTTTAATATCGTAAAACATCCCAAGGTGCTTCACAGGAGCGATTATCAAACAAAATTATGGAACTCCTGATTACCCTCAGCCCTTCCTTTCTCTTACAATCTTCAAGCTTGCAAATTCCATGCTCAGCATCACCTAATCATCTTCTCCTGATTTGCCCCATCTCCTTTGCTGGTTTCAACTTTGATGGTGTCCTGCACTTTGAGTCATGGCCCTTCAGCTTGGTTTCACTTTTAAACTATATGATACAGTGCTCCAACATGCCATGCTAGGAAGTGACAGAAAACAGGTTCACATATGTGATTCTGCACATTTAGCATGTGTGATCATGAGAGAGAAAGATACTAATTAAAGGCTAAACACTTCCACACAGGCTGGGTAACACCATCAGCACAGTCAATCCACCTTCTAGCAGCTAACTCAAGAGTGCATAAGCCAAATGGAAGCAATTCCCTGCCAATGGAATCAATATTTCACACTTAATCAGAAACTATTATTCACATATGAAATGACACTTAAAAGCCAATAGCAGCATGCAATGATTGAGAATTCATTTAAAGTGGAGCCTAAGGTTCCACCCCAGCTGTACACCCAGTTGCAGGCAGGCATTCTTTCACTTATCATAACTCACGTGTGCTGGGTCTCATTAAAGTTAAAAAAAACTGAAACAACGTTACCAGTTAAGAATTCTACTATCAGCCTTGCTCAAAGAAACTGAAACATTTTACACAAATAAGGAGGCAAACAATTCACAAAACTTTTTTTTAAAATACAGATCACTGCATAACATAAGCACTGTGTAATTTGCATGTACCTGTATAAGATGAGATACTCTCCACTCTTTGCTCCTCCCCAACTCACCAGTCTCACACTCACTCCACTCACCCTTGCCCACGCTAATGTCCCACATCCACTGTTCTCCAGCAACACTCGGCACCCTCCGCCACCCCCGCGCCCTCACACTGGCCCGCTAACTACTGCCCCTCATCGTGAATGTGGATTTAACTCCCTCGAAGTTGTGGTTTCTGCCCTGCCCAAATCATCCATCTGCTCCCTGCAGCAACTTTTAAAATTAAAGATAAATGTCAAACTCTGATTGGTACTGTTTCACTTTCAGTGATCCCACCAAGATAATCTGGTCTCTCCCCCTGTCTACTCTCCGTTCCCACCCCGAACATACACTGCATCCTCCCCGCTCCCTAACCTCAAGATACTCTCTCCTACTACTTACTCCCCACCAAGCACTCCCCCCATTACTTCCCCGCCAGACTATCTCTATTATCCCCAGCCGCCCCGCCAGGCACTCTCGCCCATCACAAACCCCCACCAGGAACTCTCCCCCGTCACACCCCCCGCCAGGCACTCTCCCCCGTCACAACCCCCCGCCAGGCACTCTCCCCCATCACAACCCCTGCCAGGCACTCTCCCCCGTCACACCGCCCGCCAGACACACTCTCCCCCGTCACACCCCCCGCCAGACACACTCTCCCCCGTCACACCCCCCGCCAGACACACTCTCCCCCGTCACACCCCCCGCCAGACACACTCTCCCCCGTCACCCCCCCCGCCAGACAAACTCTCCCCCGTCACACCCCCCGCCAGACACACTCTCCCCCGTCACACCCCCCCGCCAGGCACTCTCCCCCGTCACACCCCCCCGCCAGACACACTCTCCCCCGTCACACCCCCCGCCAGACACACTCTCCCCCGTCACACCCCCCGCCAGACACACTCTCCCCCGTCACACCGCCCGCCAGACACACTCTCCCCCGTCACACCCCCCGCCAGACACACTCTCCCCCGTCACACCCCCCGCCAGACACACTCTCCCCCGTCACACCCCCCGCCAGACACACTCTCCCCCGTCACACCCCCCCGCCAGGCACACTCTCCCCCATCACACCCCCCGCCAGACACACTCTCCCCCGTCACACCCCCCCGCCAGGCACACTCTCCCCCATCACACCCCCCGCCAGACACACTCTCCCCCATCACACCCCCCGCCAGACACACTCTCCCGTCACATCCCCGCCAGACACACTCTCCCCCGTCACACCGCCCGCCAGACACACTCTCCCCCGTCACACCCCCCGCCAGACACACTCTCCCCCGTCACACCACCCGCCAGACACACTCTCCCCCGTCACACCCCCCGCCAGACACACTCTCCCCCGTCACACCCCCCGCCAGACACACTCTCCCCCGTCACACCCCCCGCCAGACACACTCTCCCCCGTCACACCACCCGCCAGACACACTCTCCCCCGTCACACCACCCGCCAGACACACTCTCCCCCGTCACACCGCATGCCAGACACACTCTCCCCCGTCACAACCCCCCGCCA
The DNA here is from genome assembly GCF_035084215.1 of Heptranchias perlo. Taxonomy (NCBI): domain Eukaryota; kingdom Metazoa; phylum Chordata; class Chondrichthyes; order Hexanchiformes; family Hexanchidae; genus Heptranchias; species Heptranchias perlo. The sequence goes on from NC_090330.1 coordinate 57,659,443, forward strand.
GACACACTCTCCCCCGTCACACCCCCCGCCAGACACACTCTCCCCCGTCACACCCCCCCGCCAGACACACTCTCCCGTCACACCGCCCGCCAGACACACTCTCCCCCGTCACACCCCCCGCCAGACACACTCTCCCGTCACACCCCCCGCCAGACACACTCTCCCCCGTCACACCCCCCGCCAGACACACTCTCCCCCGTCACACCCCCCCGCCAGGCACACTCTCCCCCGTCACACCCCCCGCCAGACACACTCTCCCGTCACACCCCCCGCCAGGCACTCTCCCCCGTCACACCCCCCGCCAGACACACTCTCCCCCGTCACACCCCCCGCCAGACACACTCCCCCGTCACGCGCCCCCCGCCAGACACTCTCCCCCGTCACACCCCCCGCCAGACACACTCTCCCGTCACAACCCCCCGCCTGGCACTCTCCCCCGTCACGCGCCCCCCTGCCAGGCACACTCTCTCTCCCGTCACGTGCCCCCCCCGCCGGGCTCTCTCTCCCATCGGGCGCCCCCCGCCGGGCTCTCTCTCCCATCGGGCGCCCCCCGCCGGGCTCTCTCTCCCATCGGGCGCCCCCCGCCGGGCTCTCTCTCCCATCGGGCGCCCCCCGCCGGGCTCTCTCTCCCATCGGGCGCCCCCCGCCGGGCTCTCTCTCCCAATTTGCGGCCCCCACCCCGCCAGGCTCCCTCTCCCATTGGGCGCCCCCTGCCCCGCCGGGCTCTCTCTCCCATCAGGCGCCCCCCACCGGGCTCTCTCTCCCAATTTGCGGCCCCCACCCTGCCGGGCTCTCTCTCCCATTGGGCGCCCCCCGCCCCGCTGGGCTCTCTCTCCCATTGGGCGCCCCCCGCCCCGCCGGGCTCTCTCTCCCATTGGGCGCACCCCCCGCCGGGCTCTCTCTCCCATTGGGCGCCCCCCGCCCCGCCGGGCTCTCTCTCCCATTGGGCGCCCCCCGCCCCGCCGGGCTCTCTCTCCCATTGGGCGCACCCTCCCGCCGGGCTCTCTCTCCCATTGGGCGCCCCCCGCCCCGCCGGGCTCTCTCTCCCATTGGGCACCCCCCCGCCGGGCTCTCTCTCCCATTGGGCGCCCCCCGCCCCGCTGGGCTCTCTCTCCCATTGGGCGCCCCCCGCCCCGCCGGGCTCTCTCTCCCATTGGGCGCACCCCCCCGCCGGGCTCTCTCTCCCATTGGGCGCACCCTGCCGGGCTCTCTCTCCCATTGGGCGCACCCTGCCGGGCTCTCTCTCCCATTGGGCGCACCCTGCCGGGCTCTCTCTCCCATTGGGCGCCCCCCCGCCGGGCTCTCTCTCCCATTGGGCGCCCCCCCGCCGGGCTCTCTCTCCAATTGGGCGCCTCCCCGCCGGGCTCTCCTCCTCCCCCAAACTCCCTTTCCTCCCTCGGACCTTCTGCCCCCTAACTTTCTCACCCGGTCTCTCTCTTCCTTCTCCCCGACTCTCTCTATTCCCTCCCGGGCTCTCTTCCCCCGCTATCCCAATGAACTCTAATCCCGATTTCTCCCAACTTTCCCGTCTCCCTCTCTCGGCTCCCTCGGAAGACTTACCGGACGCGGGCTGAGGATCAATCGCACTCCAAGCGGCGCAGACTCCGCCTGAACCTGTGCTTCGGGCTCTCTCCTATCCTCTGCGCTGGCTCCGCTCCGCGGGTGCAGAAGCCCCCTGGCTGTCTGGCCAGCGGCCCGCCCGCTTCCTCCTCCTGCCCAACCTATCACCCTGATTACGTGGCACCAGACTCTCACTCCGAGCAACAGGGACTGGAGGGACAGAACCAACCCTCTCCCCATCGGCGGCCGCCGCCGCGGCGTTTCTTCCCCTGGAGCGCCCTCTGTCCGCCGGAGTACCATGTCAGCCCCCAGTCATTTAATCATCCCTCACTGGGCAGACTGAGGATTTCATACAGGTACAGACACAGAAACACAGACACATTAAGAATTGCAGGCACATTGATTTATCCACACGCAGACATTCATTCAGACACAAAATACTAATATTAAAGCAGAGAACTATCAAAGACTCAGCCACTTCAAGTGAGACGAAGTCATTTTAGAAATCTAACATAGGTTGTCATATCTCGCTGTGCCAAATAAAAGCAGTTCTGCATATTTAAATAGGTTTGCAATTGGTGTTACTTTACTGATCATGAATGTCACTGTTAACAATTTCCGATGTTGGCAGCTCTGTGTTGAATGGTGTAGAGAGACGACACTGAATCACGTATAATATGCAGCATCAGGATAATTCGTACATTCACCTGTGTTTTTCCTTTATGGATGCCGACAAATCTACCGTGTATCTCTAGCATTTTCTGTCTTTATTTCAGATTTCCAGCATTTGCCTTTTTTTTTCTATTTGTACAACTTTTGGAACGGAAAATTTTGCCAGTGGGGGGAGAGCGAGGGGTCGAAATTTTACTCACTGGGTGAAACCGGATTGTGGACTGAAATCTTACTCAGTGTGGGTGTGTTTAGGTCCAAAATTTTGCTCTGTAGGGTAGGGAAGTTGGGAGTTAAAAGCTTGTTCAGTAAAGGCGGGGGTTATGTTTATAAATCTTGCTTTGTGCTGGGAAGCATACAACTTGTGCACGTGGAGGAAGGGCAGTTTGACATAACAGACTACGTATTCAATTGGCAGCCTTCAAATAATGTTAGGTCCGACTCCACAATTGCTTACATGATATTATGCTACAGGTACAATACCATTAAGTATTGAAACAACTCACCATTTTTGAAATATTATAGACGTTAAAAATCAGTGCACACATTCTATCAACTTTTTCCGGTATAAATTCCTATGTCCACATTTGTATTGAAAATTACCTAAATGAACTGGAAATGCTGTGATCACACTCTCCCACCAGTGCTTGCTGCTGTAATGGTTCAGTTTTGTGTCTCTCAGCAACTAGGGCTGTACTGCAGAGGTTGTGCTCCGATGCTCCAGCCAACTCTACTTGTCTGCTTCCCAAATTGGTGTAAGTTTTTCTATTTAACTATAAATAATATTAAATCAAAGTATATAAATACAGGACAGAATGTATAACTTTAAAATGGAATTGCCAAGGGTGCCATGGCTGGGGTCAGGAGATGTCTCGGGCAACCCCCCCTAGTGCATGGATAGCCCCTGGAGTTAACAACTGCGATGGCAGGCGGGGCCAGAGATTTGCCCACAATGCACTTGCTCCTGCCTACCTCATGGTAATGAGGTCCCTTCATCTAACCCTGGGTTTTCACACACCTTCCCACTTCATGACCTTTTTGTTTCTGTCTCTTGCTCTATTGCATTCCTGTCTTTATGGTTACTTCTCTTTCACTGGCTGTCTATTTTCTCAGTCAGTCAATCTTAACATCTTTCTCACAGCATCTTCATTTACCCTCAATATCTCTCAATCTTTCACACACATTATGCATTCCTTTATTCTTAATAGGTTAATTTCTAGAGGAATAGAATTGAAAAGCAGAGGGATTATGTTAAACTTGTATAGAACCTTGGTTAGACCACACTTGGAGTGATGTGCACAATTCTGGTCTCATATTACATAAAAGATATAGAGGCACTGGAGAAGGTGCAAAAAAGATTTACAAGGATGATACCATAATTGAGAGGTTATAACAGGAAAGACTGAACAGGCTGGGGCTCTTTTCTCTAGAAAAGAGAAGGCTGAGGGGTGACCTAATAGAGGTCTTTGAAATTCTGAAGGAGCTTGATAGGGTGGACGTAGAGAAGATGTTTCCACTTGTGGGGGAGTCCAGAACTAGGGCTTATAAATATAAGATAGTCAATAATAAATCCAATAAAGAATTCAAGAGAAACTTATTTAACCAGAGAATGGTTAGAATGTGGAATTTGCTACCATAAGGAGTAGTTGAGGCGAATAGCCTAGATGCATTTAAGGGGAAGCTAGATAAGTACATGAGGGAGAAAGGAATAGAAGGATATGCTGATAGGGTTAGATGAAGTGTGGGAGGAAGCTCGTGTGGAGCATAAACTCTGGCATAGACCTGTTGGGCCGAATGGCCTGTTTCTGTGCTGTAAATTCCATGTAACTCTATGTAATATCCCATGTAACTCACACAAACTAGATGCCTTCCTTCAGACTCATAAACACTCTGTATTTTTCTTCATTCTGAGTCTTCCATTTACACAAAAATATGCCACTTTGAAAAACGCTACTTTCCTTCAGTCCCTCGCTCTCACACACATGTTCTGTGATATTGGCTTCATAGTCTCTCTTCTAGACATCTTTGAATGTGGAACATTACTGTTGGCAGAAATCCAAAATATAAGTAATTAATAGCATCCTGTAACATTCACTTAATAATAATGTTTACTTGGATAGTGAATGTTGACTAAAACACCAGTTTGATCATTATTGGGGGATGGATCTCATGCTAGGCTTTCAGTCATAAGTATTTCTCTTTTAACTTTCATTCAATCTCTGAGTGTTCCTTGCACATACTATGTTCAGTCAATCTGCTTGTTTTATTCTTTCTCTTTCACACACTTTCCCTCTCTACTGCTTCTAATATTTCTGTTCCACACTCTGAACTCTAATTGAATAGAAGCAACACGGCAAAACACAAATTGAGACAGCTATTAGACTTATTTGAATAATCTACACATGGGCTATGGTAGTATAGTGATTATGTTACTGGACTAGTAATCTAAAGAATATGAGTTCAAATCCCACCACAGTAGTTTGAGAATTTGAAATCAGTTTATAAAAAAATCTGGAAATAAAAAGCTGAAATCAGTAAAAATGACCATGATTGTTGTAAAAACCTACCTGTTTCACTAATGTCCTTTAGGGAAGGAAATATGCCATTCTTACCCGATCTGACCTATATGTGACTCCAGTCCCACTAAAACACTGTTGACTCTTAACTGCCCTCTGAAGTGGCCTAGCAAGTATCAAACTGCTAGAAAGAAAAACAAGAATCAAAATGGGTGGACCATTCAACAACAACAACTTACATTTTTATAGCACCTTTAATGTAGTAAAACATCCCAAGGCGCTTCACAGGAGCAATTATCAAACAAAATTTGACACCGACCCACATAAGGAGATATTAGGACAGGTGACCGGAGGTAAGTTTTAAGGAGCGTCTTAAAGGAGGAGAGAGAGGTAGAGAGGCGGAGGGGTTTAGGGAGGGAATTCCAAAGCTTAGGGCCTAAGCAGCTGAAGGCACGGCTGCCAAGGTGGAGCGATTAAAATTGGGGATGCAGAAGAGGCAAGAATTGGAGGAGCACAGAGATCTAGGAGGGTTGTAGGGCTAGAGGAGGTGACAGAGATAGGGAGGGGCAAGGTCATGGAGTGATTTCAAAACAAGGATGAGAATTTTAAAATCGAGGCGTTCCCGGACCGGGAACCAACGTAGGTCAGTGAGCACAGGGTTGATGGCTGAACGGGACTTGGTACAAGTTAGGATAGAGTTTTGGATGACCTCAAGTTTATGGAGGGTGGAAGATGGGAGGCCGGCAGGAGAGCATTGGAACAGTCAAGTCTAGAGGTAACAAAGGTATGGATGAGGGTTTCAACAGCAGATGAGCTGAGGGAGGGGCTGAGACGGGCGATGTTACGGATGTTACACGGTTGCGACCTAACCATCGAATCAGGACACGACAAAGGCACACCAAGCCCAGTCAACCCTGCAAAGTCCTCCTCACTGGGGACTCTTACCAAAGTTGGGAGAGCTGTCCCACAGACTAGTCAAGCAACAGCCCGACATAGTCATACTCACGGAATCATACTTATCAGCCAACATCCCAGTCTCTTCCATCACCATCCCTAGATATATCCTGTCCCACCGGCAAGACAGACCCACCAGAGGTGGGAGCACAGTGGTATACTGTCGAGGGAAAGTGGCTTTGGGAGTCTTCATCATTAGCTCTGGACCGCATGAAGTTTCATGACTTCATGGCAACCCTGGACAAGGAAACCTCCAGCTTATTACACCTACCGCCCTCCTTCAGCTGATGAATCAGTACTCCTCCATGTTGAACACTACTTGGAGGAAGCACTAAGGGTAGCAAGGGCACAGAATGTACTCTGGGTGGGGGACTTCAACGTCTATCACCAAAAGTGGCTCGGTAGTACCACTACTGACCAAGCTGCCCGAGTCCTGAAGAACTCAAACTGGGCTTATGGCAGGTGGTGAGAGAAACAACATGAGGGAATATCCTACTTGAGCTCGTCCTCATTAAACTACCGGTCGCAGATGTGTCTTTTCATGATAGCATTGGTAGGAGTGACCACTGCACAGACCAAGTCCTGTCTTCACACTGAGGACACGCTTCATCGTGTCATATGGCACTGCCACCGTACTAAGTGGGATAGATTCAGAACAGATCTAGCAGCTCAAAATTGGGCATCCATGAGGCACTGTGGGCCATCAGCAGTAGCAGAATTGTTTACCACTACAATCTGCAACCTCATGGGCCAAAATATCCCTCTCTCCTCCATTACCATCAAGCCAGATGACCAACCCTGATCCAATAAGGAGTGTTGAAGAGCACCAGGCATACCTGAAAATGAGATGTCAGCCTGGTGAAGCTATAACACAGGACTACATGCATGCTGAACTGCAAAAGCAGCATGCTATTGGCAGAGCTAAGCAATTCCATAACCAATGGATCAAGATAAAGCTCTGCAACCCTGCCATGTCCAGTCATGAATGGTGGTGGACAATTAAGCAACGGGAAGAGGAGGCTCCATGAATATAACCATCCTCAATGATGGCGGAGCCCGGTAAAAAAAAGGATGAAACCATTGCAACAATCTTCAGCCAGAAGTGCCTTCACCTGAGGTCTCCACCATCACAGATGGCAATCGCCAGCCAATTTGATTCACTCCATGTGACATCAAGAAATGGCTGAGTGCACTGGACACAGCAAAAGCTACAGGACTCTACCTGGCAATGTGGAAAATTGCCCAGGTATGTCCTGTCCACAAAAAGCAAATCCAACCCGGCCAATTACTGCACTAACAGCCTACTCCCCAGGATCAGCAAAGTGATGGGAGAGTCGTCAACAGTGCTATCAAATAACACTTACTTGCTTACATTACGACCTCACGACATCCGAAAATGGTTTACAGCCAACGAAGTACTTTTGAAGTGTAGCCACTGCTGTAACGTAGGAAACACGGCAGCAAGGTCCCACAAACAGCAATGAGATAATGACCAGATAATCAGAAAGGAAACATTCACCTGCATGATAGTGTGCAGCTGGTTGCAAACAAGCTTCACGTTGAAAGAGCTGTATCCTTTAATGCTGACTTATGCCTAATGTAAGGAATCTTACAACACCAGGTTATAGTCCAACTGTTTTATTTGAAAATCACAAGCTTTCGGAGGCTTTCTCCTTCGTCAGGTGAGCAAGTGTGGGATTCCATGGAAGGTTACCGCATTTATATTCAGAGAACAATACCTGGTGATTACAGATAATCTTTCCAACTGCCCGTTGTCAAGGCAATCAAAGTGTTCAGACAGAGTGATGTTACCTACAGGACCACCGAATACACAAACGGCCAGAACAAAAAAGACAGAGAGAGAGAGAGAGAGAGAAACATCCGAAAGGAAGAGAAAGACAGAGAATGACCCGTTGTGTTAAAAACAGATAACTTTTTTTCGCTGGTGGGGTTACGTGTAGCGTGACATGAACCCAAGATCCCGGTTGAGGCCGTCCTCATGGGTGCGGAACTTGGCTATCAATTTCTGTTCGACGATTTTGCGTTGTCGTGTGTCTCGAAGGCCGCCTCGGAGAACGCTTACCCGAAGATCGGTGGCTGAATGTCCCTGACTGCTGAAGTGTTCCCCGACTGGGAGGGAACCCTCCTGTCTGGCGATTGTTGCGCGGTGTCCGTTCATCCGTTGCAGACACTGCAGGTCCTGTTGTGGTATGTGGCATAAGTTTGTGACAGCTTTCTTAAAAGTGAAGCTTCCGCAGTAACTGTTCCTCTATCAAATTCAGGTACGAGCGCTTCTGTCTGCATAATCTGGATTTTCTCTTGCTGTGGTCTATGATCTGAATTCTCTGTCTACAATCTATGATCTAGATTCTCTGCTTCTGTCCTATAATCTGGACTGTCTCTTTCTCTCTGGTCTATGATCTGGATTGTCTCTCTCTCTGGCCTCTGATCTGGGTTTTCTCTCTCTCTGGTCTATGATCTGGATTGTCTGTCTCTGGTCTATGATCTGGATTGTCTCTCTCTCTGGCCTCTGATCTGGGTTTTCTCTCTCTCTGGTCGATGATCTGGATTGTTTGTCTCTGGTCGATGATCTGGATAGTCTCTCTCTCTGGTGTATGATCCGGATTGTCTCTCTCTGATCTATGATCTGGATTGTCTCTCTCTGATCTATGATCTGGATTGTTTCTCTCTCCGGTCTATGATTTGGCCTGTCTCTCTGGTCTATGATTTGGATTGTCTCTCTCTCTCTATGGTCTATGATTTGGCCTGTCTCTCTGGTCTATGATCTGGATTGTCTCTCTCTCTCTCTGGTCTATGATCTGGATTGTCACTCTCTCTGGTCTACGATCTGAATTGTCTATCTCTCTGGTTTATGATCTGGATTGTCTCTCTCTCTCTGGTCTATGATCTGGATTGTCTCTCTCTCTCTGGTCTATGATCTGGATTGTCACTCTCACTGGTCTATGATCTGGATTGTCTCTCTCTCTCTCTGGTCTATGATCTGGATTGTCACTCTCTCAGGTCTACGATCTGAATTGTCTATCTCTCTGGTTTATGATCTGGATTGTCTCTCTCTCTCTGGTCTATGATCTGGATTGTCTCTCTCTCTCTGGTCTATGATCTGGATTGTCACTCTCTCTGGTCTATGATCTGGATTGTCTCTCTCTCTCTCTGGTCTATGATCTGGATTGTCTCTCTCTCTCTCTGGTCTATGATCTGGATTGTCACTCTCTCTGGTCTATGATCTGAATTGTCTCTCTCTCTGGTTTATGATCTGGATTGTCTCTTTCTCTCTGGTCTATGATCTGAATTGTCTCTCTCTCTGGTTTATGATCTGGATTGTCTCTCTCTCTCTCTCTGATCTATGATTTGGACTGTTTCTTGGTCTCCAAGACCTTAGTCCGATCCTCCACTCGCGCGTCTCAGGTTTGCTTGGCGCTCGTTTTAAATTTGCGGAAGTGATGTCACAATGCGCAGTTCGTTATTAAATATCTGCCGGAGAGTGTTGGTCTCGCGCTGTGAACGAACGATCGCTCCGTTTAAACTGGAGAGCGTGCGGATTGAGGTTCGTTAATAACCGACGGATTGTCCGGGTCTGGGCCGCCGCCATGGCTCGGCTAAGGCCCGTTCCAATTTACGGAGCTACTTGCGTCGTGAAGCGCAGGTCCCAGCAAATCCGCCCCGAGTATTCTTTGTTTTTGTTGCTCTTTGTTGATGTAAAACGAGTTGCTGGTTAAAGTTTTTTCTTCTCAGTTTAGTTTGGTGGCGAGTAGAGCCACGTGTCTCTTTCTTTATGCCGATCGTGTGCCGGTGTCGGGATGATGGAGCTCGACGCGACGTACGTTAATAGAATAAAAAATACTAGAAAGAAATGTCCGCCAAGCTCCGTTATCAAATTGAAGATGATCCTTTTGAAAACAGATTACCACCTGATATTTACACATGTGCGGCATAAACCCCTCGCAGCAGCTGATTAACCCTGGTTTTCTGCTGTTATTGATTCCGTTTCAGTCCTATATTGTCAGTGAAGTTCTTCAACAACTCTGATGTTTTAAAACATTTTTAAATGTGATGTTAAAGTTAGATCTTTGAGGGCAAACTGGAATCATATTGCTGCTTACCATTATAAAAAATAAAAACCAGAGAAGAATAAATCGGTTTGGAGTTTCCACCACTAAATTTGATCCAAGTTGTATAAGAACATAATAAGAACATAAGAAATAGGAGCAGGAGTAGGCCAATCGGCCCCTCCAGCCTGCTCTGCCATTCAATAAGATCATGGCTGATCTGATCCTAACCTCAAATCTAAATTCATGTCCAATTTCCTGCCCGCTCCCCGTAACCCCTAATTCCCTTTACTTCTAGGAAACTGTCTATTTCTGTTTTAAATTTATTTAATGATGTAGCTTCCACAGCTTCCTGGGGCAGCAATGTCTTGGATGGTATAAATGTACCTTTATGATTTTTGATAAAATGCACTTGCACTCAGAATTCTCCCCGAATAATGTGCTTTTGGTAGTTTGGTCAATTTGTTGAATACAGAGATCCACCGTTTCAAACCATACTTTTTCTTCATGGATAGAAGTGATTTTATTGTTATAAAATAATTTGATTATTGAAAAGTAGCGTGAAAGAAATTTCTTCAAAAATATGAAGAACATTGACTTCTTTATGCCCTAAACTGGAATTTGATTTGCTATTTAATAATTGATGCATTTAGTGACAACGATAGTGTCTAGAACAGTTTCTGCAGGCAATTCATAGGTAATTGTGCAGAAGTCAGTTTTGATCTTGCACAGTACTTAGTGCTAGCAATCTCTATGGCCTTGATTTTAACCCCTCCCTCGACTAGCGGGAGATGGTTTTGGGGGGGGGGTTATAATATAGGGATTGAGTAACCCGGCTCCGTTCCCAGCAGCTGTAATTTTTATGGTAGTGATTCAGGCCCTGGACGCTGATAAAAGCCATGATGTGGAGATGCCGGTGATGGACTGGGGTGGACAAATGTAAGGAATCTTACAACACCAGGTTATAGTCCAACAGTATTATTTGAAAATCACAAGCTTTCGGAGCTTACCTCCTTCGTCAGGTGAACCTCTCACTCACCTGACGAAGGAGGTAAGCTCCGAAAGCTTGTGATTTTCAAATAAAACTGTTGGACTATAACCTGGTGTTGTAAGATTCCTTACAGCTGTTAAAAGCAGACGAGGACCTACTTAATATGCAAAAGTCACAGCTATATGATGTCACCCGGCCCTGGTCTCTAGGGTGCGATCAGGGGGTTGGGTTCTTCCCCCCCCCCCCCCCCCCCCAACCCCCTGATCGCACCCTAGAGCTTTGCCCTCCCCCGCCCCCCCCCCCAAATGACTGCTGGGGACCGTTCCCACAAGCCCCTGTTTGTGGCCTTTTGCCGCTAAATTCTGCTCCTGCCTACCGGCCAGGCAGTCAATCTGGCCCACTGTCGGGTGGGAGTCTACAGTGATTTATTTAAATAAAGCCCTGCCGTTAAGATTGGCAAGGCCTCGATGGCCCCAGCCGTACCGGGTTCTTTGCCCGTTACCAGGCTCCCCCGCACCCTTCGCGCCGAATAACAGGGTCTGTATCTCTTAACTCCTAACTTGAGTTGGGTGCATGGTGCATGATGCAGGATGCATGCGAAGACAATAACCATGCAATTTAGAAACCTGACTAGGGATTACTTTTACATTACTGTATTTTTATGTCATAATTCTTTACAGTATGTGAACATGTCACTGACTTGATTTTTTTTTCCTTGATATTTTTCAATGCTTGACAATATGAAATGAAAATTTGGTGTATTATTAAGTTTATAGGATATTGGGCAGCAGTAACGAGACTAATGTGGTGGAGTGCTACTTATAAGATGTGAGAATTAAACTTGCGTAGTTTCTGAAGTCAAGATTGAATTGTAGTGGTAATATAGTTTTCATTTTTCTGTTATTATTACTCTAGTGTACTGCTAAACTAGTCAGTCCTGCCTTCCCCACATCAGCTGGAATGACATATATAATTGTGAGCCTACAATGTTTACAACTATCCCTGGGCAGCCTTTGAAGTAAGGGTCAGACCATAGTTGGCCAGGAATACTGATTTACAATCTGTTTAACTTGCCCATGTTATTAAAAAGTGAACCAGGAAGGCAAGAAGAGTGCTTTGGTCCTTTTTTAACTCTAAAAATGTGAACAAAACACGACAGCTGAGGGTTGTGTCTTGGACACCGTGAAGGTATGAGAAAAACATGCTGATCCCTTTTATCTGTGACACTTCAGGTATCTTCTTATCTTGGAAGACTGGTGGACCTGAAGCAAGAAGAAATCCACAGAAAAAACCCCCATGTTCTTCAACCACGTTGCCCCAGGATTTCTGTAATGTGGGTGCATAACGTCTAGACCAAGGATGGTGATGTCCCAAGGTAAAGCAAAGGATGTACTGTTTCCATGGCCGGTAAAGGGCCTTTTATATTGATCTTTTAAGTGAAATTCCAGGAGTCTGGTAGTTAATTCTGATTTCTGCAGACTTGTTGATCCAGATTACCTGTGTTTATGGGTCTGTTGTCAGTTAATGGAAAACCAGATTTGACAGCATAAACGATGGGAGGCAATTCATGGGTGCTGAACTCCTGTATCTGACTTAAAAGATTGAAAAAAAAAGCAGCTCAAATCTCTTATTTTGTAGATGGAAGGGAAGGAGAGAAAAAAAAAAAGTGGTAACCACCCTGGGACAATGGAACATCATAGTGGGATTTGGTAATGTCTGAGGGCTGGTGGTACTATTGCAGGTGATCCAAGAGTAATTGCCAGTGGTAATATATTTAACTTTGTCTAATAATCTTTTATGTTCAATTCATGCAGTAATCAGCACCATAAGTAAACTTCAAAGAAACATAAGTAATGTTTTTGGAGAGTTCGGTAAATTGTATTCATTATCACATAATTTAATCTTGTATCATGAGTTCTCTACTTGTCTGCTTCTAGCTGAGTCTCAAATTATTTTGATTGGATTTCTTCATATCTTTTTAGTTATTTCATTCTTCTATTTTCTCTTAGTACCACGCAGAGATACCATTGTGATACATTTAAACGCCTGGTGCCAGTATGAGATCTGTACCTGCTTAGTGATGAGTGGTTGGTGATAGGTTTCCGGTTCCCTTCTCATCCCAACCCATCCACTGGTTAATCCGGTGACCCGTATGAAGCCAATAGAGACCTGTTTGATCAGATCTTCTGATCAGATGTAGAATTACAGGGTGGTGGAAGTAGTGGTCCTTTTTTGTATAAGGAGTTCAAGTTCTGAATGGAACTTCAGGAATTTGAGACTGAAAGGGTGCATTTGAAGGAGGAGTCCTTTTTTTTTGAAGGGGAAGGCGTCCTTGTTTTCTGGAAAGGGGGAGTGATTGTCCTAGGTATGACTTGGTGTTGTTTCAATTTAAATGCAGCTGATTCACTTTCTTAATGAAGTATTACAATATTAATCTCCATTTGGTAGATAGTAAATGTAAACCTGAAGTTGTTGATTTTAAGGAAACCTATTTCTAAAATTGTTTTTTCCTTACAGACACAAGAAGGATGAAAAGAAAAGTGGCCAAGTTGAGTGGCCTTCGTCTTAGTCCAAATGAAGAGGCACTTTTGATAAAAGAAGAGCATGAGAGGAGGAGAAGGTTAAGAATAAAACAGGTACGGCCAGTGCAGGCACTTCTAATTTATTAGAAATTATTTTAACTGAAAATACTAGAATTCTGCAGCATGTGGTTTTGTGTTTTAACCCAAAGGAATGAAACCATATATCAAGATGTATATCCGTTGTAAGCTTCTATACTGTGGAATGAAAAGCTCTGAAACAAAATGAAATATGTCTGACGAGCTTAGATGATTTCAGCTATGTCATTAACAGAATTGATGCAAAGCTCATAATGCAAAATTATATTTTAACATCAACTATTTCATACTTGTCAGACTTGAAAAGTATTTGTGCTTTACCGTACTATGCTGGTGATATGCTACTTTAAATGTACATTTTAGCAGTCAGTATTTTGTAGTGGCTTGACAGTATTTTGTGATCATAGAAACTTACATTAGAGCATACTTAGACCCCTATCATACTGCATTTTAGAAATGTCCAAAATAAAAAGTTTTTTTTCTTGAGTTTACCCTGGTTTTTTGGGCTCTAAATTTTCCTCTTGGTTTTCCTCCCTGTTTTTAATAAAATAAAAACTGAAACATCCAAAAAAAAATCCAGGTTTTTAAATTGGCAATAAAAACTGACTTTAATGTCCTTGCTTAAAATGTATGACTGTTTACAGTCCTGCTGTTTGACTGTCCACTGGGAGATGCATTGAATTTTTCTCCTTGTGCAAAGATGCTCAGCATTAGTTTAGTGCCCAGTCACAGTGGCATTTGTAAGATTGGTAATTGAGGGATTTCAGGCAAAAGCTTGCAACAATTGTAACTACATTTCAAAAATAATTAATTGGCTGTGAAACACTTTGGGAGATCCTGAGGAAGTGAAAGGTGATATATAATTGTAAATTTGTTCGTTCTTCTCTTCCCCACTATGATACATTACAGTAGAGCTTCAGTGTACTACACTACTGTGCCATCATTCTCTGCATATTAGAGCATCAAACAGCCTGCTCAACTCTGCTTCAGTTTATGTGTGGCCGCTTCAAGTACCTCAACGGTATTGCCGTTTGCTAACAAATGCGAATTAGACAAGCAGACCACTTGGCTCCAAACCCCATTACAGCCTTGGTCCAAACATGAACTAAAGTGCTGAATTCCAAAGGCGAGGCGAGAGTGACTGCCCTTGACATCAAGGCAGCATTTGACTGAGTGTGGCATCAAGGAGCCCTCGCAAAATTGAAGTCAATGGGAATCAGGGGGAAAACTCTCCACTGGTTGGAGTCCTACTTAGCACAAAGGAAGATGGTAGTAGTTGTTGGAAGCCAATCATCTCAGTCCCAGGACATCGCTGTAGGAGTTCCTCAGGGCAGTGTCCTAGGCCCAACCATTTTCAGTTACTTCATCAATGACCTTCCCCCCCCCCCCTCCCCCCGCCATCGTAAGGTCAGAAATGGGGATGTTCGCTGATGAGTGTTCAGTTCCATTCGCAACCCCTCAGGTAATGACTCAGTTCATGCCCGCGTGCAGCAAGACCTGGACAACATCCAGACTTGGGTTGATAAGTGGCAAGTAACATTCGCACCAGACAAGTGCTAGGCAATGACCATCTCCAACAAGAGAGAGTCTAACCACCTCCCCATGACATTCAACGGCATTACCATCGCCAAATCCCCACCATCAACATCCTGGGTGTCACCGTTGACCAGAAACTAAACTGGACCAGCCACGTAAATACTGTGGCTACAAGAGCAGGTCAGAGGCTGGGTATTCTGCAGCGAGTGACTCACCTCCTGACTCCCCAAAACCTTTCCACCATGTACAAGGCACAAGTCAGGAGTGTGATGGAATACTCTCCACTTGCCTGGATGAGTGCAGCTCCAACAACACTCAAGAAGCTTGACACCATCCAGGACAAAGCAGCCTGCATGATTGACACCCCATCCACCACCCTAAACATTCACTCCCTCCATCACCAGTGTGCACTGTGGCTGCAGTGTGTACCATCTACAAGATGCACTGCAGCAACTTGCCAAGACTTCTTCGACAGCACCTCCCAAACCCACGATCTTACCATCTAGAAGGACGAGGGCAGCAGGCACATGAGAATACTACTATCACTTGCACGTTCCCCTCCAAGTCTCACACCATCCTGATTTGGAAAGATATTTTGACCCATTGTCGCTGGGTCAAAATCCTGGAACTCTTTACATAACAGCACTGTGGGAGAACCTTCACTCCACGGACTGCAGCAGTTCAAGAAGGCTGCTCACCACTGCCTTCTCAAGGGCAATTAGGGATGGGCAATAAATGCTGGCCTTGCCAGTGACGCCCACATCCCATGAATGAATTTTTAAAAAAAAGATCAATACTTGAAGGGAAAAAAATTTATAGGGCTATGTGGAAAGAGCGAGGGAATGGGACTAATTGGACAGCTCTTTCAAAGACCCGGCACAGGCACGTTGGGCTGAATGGCCTCCTCTTGTGCTGTACCTACTATGATACTAATAAAATTTTATATCTAGATTGTGGTATTAGAAACTGCATGAAAGCAGGTATGATAGCCAAGGTTGAGACCACTTATTTTAATTCTTTCTCTGGTTATATCACAGGTCAGAGAACAGGAGCGTTCTATTGCTGTGCAAATCCGGGAGGAAGTAAAGCAGCGACGTAATCAACAACTTGAGCAATTGGCAAATGAATTGAAGACTGAATGGCAGAAGGCACAAGTTGAGAAAGCGAAGAGTCTAGAAAAGCTCTACCTCTGTAGTTTAAAGGCAGTGGGTGAGGGGCACAGACAAGCTAAAGAAAATGTGAGTAAATGCTATAATTCTGTCTTGTCATTTCATCTTAACTAAATGTGACCCAAGTAGCCTGTACACATTGGTCAGGTGGCATGTTAATTTTTTCTACCTTCTGAGGGATTGGTGAATATGAATACATATAGTCCAGTAAGAAATTTACTGCAATTTAAAATTAATCGTTAAACTTGGGCGCACTATCCCTTGTACAGCAGAGAATAAAGATGCAAGTTTTGGTTCTTTAGTCCAGCTGGATACATGAGAAAAATGGGTGGGGGGGACCTAAACTGTAACATGGACATTAAATATGTATTATAAGCACTCTTGTTTCACTGCAACCCATCATTCACTGCCACGTGACTGTGCAGGTGATTATGCCAACATTGGTTTGTATTTCGTTACTTACAATACACAAAAGACTGCATTGATTTCCTCCCACGCTTTAAAATCGTTTTTTTTTCACTCCCTTCATATATCTGCATTGCTATTTAACAGCGCATTGCAGCTGAGCGTGATCCTGTCTTCACCCAGCATCCCCATGTATGCAGTTCCTAGCAGGGGCCACTGGATAACCGGAAGGAGTGGGGACACGGGGTGTTTCTCTGCTTATACCCCAAGCCTAGGATACAATTGTAATGTCTGCACTACTGCCTGACTGAGATAATATAATTCAGTACAAAATAGGTAATTAAACCCGGAACCTTTCTGATCTCTGGCTATGCGATGCATTTAAGCACTGACCCATTGGGAGCTTTTTTCAAAATAATTAATTTTTTTAAGGCAACACTCATGCTCATTTTACACATCTGAGGGATTTTTGCTTCATACATACAACCCCAATGCTCTTCAAAAGATCACAGTGTCACATGTTCACTAAGCATTATTTGTTTTTATGCTCATTTTACATTAAAAAGACAGGTACCTTCTAATAATGTAATTATTTAACGATATCAGCTTTGTTCTTGATTAAATTACTCTTTCTTGAACGGTGATTGATTCATCTCTTCTGGGCATGTATGTTCATGCAGCTGGTATGACAGACAAGGTAGCTAAGCAGTCCTGAAGTAAGTGTTTAAAACCCATCAGAGGTTGACCTAGATGATCATATCAATCTCTGCAATTATGAGATAGAATTGGCTGTCTTTTGGAGGCAACATTGGGCCAATTGGAGGCCAATTTTGTCAATGTGGGTCCAACTAGAAAATCATACAACAGCAATTATTTCTGTCAGTTTTCTAAAAGAACTATTCACATTCCTATTTTCCTGCCCATTTACATTGTTTTTCCCAAATATTTATTCACTTTTTTAAAAGCTATTGGATTCTGCTTCCACCACTGTTTCTGGTGGGGCATTCCATGTCCTAGTACTTAAAAAAAAAATCCTGTAAGTCCTGTCTTCGTTCTTTTGGTTATAGTTATTTCACTTCTGGATCCACTTCTGTCTCTGAACCTGGACGCTGGTTCGTGAACGCTCGAAGCTGAATCTACCCTGTCTTCATTTCACCACAAGAGCTCAGACTTTGTCTTTGGACTCTTTCATATCATCTCCTCCCTATCCTGTGTTTACAACCAGGACATGTCTCTCCTAATCTCTGCCATTTCTATGTAACCTGAAATATGTGTCCATTTGCATGCGCATTTTGGCTTCCACTGTGGACCCGAACCAGTTGCTTCTATTCCCCTTTTTTTTCTGTTCTCTCCGGTCTCCTCTCCTTCCTGTCATCCAATTGTGCCACCTTTCATTTCTTCCCTCTTGGGTACTTTGACCCCTCCCCAATCCATACTCTACCCTAACCAATCACTTCTTCTCTGCCTTCCTACTCTCCTGCCGTCTGCATCTTAAATTCCATGTTGAATAAGCCCATAGCCATACTCTGCCTGTTTTGGATTTATCCGAAGGGCCCTTTGAGATGCCTGTTGCTGCTTCCTTATGAGCAGCAACCCCAACTTCCTTGCCGCCTTTTCTCGCTGACCATCCTGCCCAATGTGCTTGCTGGGTGCTAATCTTGCCAATCTCCTTTTCGTCATGCTCATTCCACCCACTACTGCATACCTCGAACTCTGCCAGCGGATCAACAGTCACTGCCTTCTCCGCATTTCCTCACTTGTGAACAAGGTTTTTGCCATCCGTGACGTTATTATGGATGATTGCATTGAAATAAACTTGGCTTACATATGGTGACAACTTGCCACTTACTAAAGCCTCCTTGCCTGGCTATACTTTTCACCACCTGCCCTGTCTGAACTGCCACAAAAATTCAACTTTGTCACATTTACGAACTATCACCATTTTTTTTTTACCCTTTAGCTAGTTTCCTATCCATGTTGCTACATCCTCTTTAATGCTGTGTCATTTAATTTTATCAGAGACTGTTAAGCAGAATCTTTTCAATGCCCGTTGAAAATCCACGTTCACAACATCCATTGCATTTCCTTTATTGACACGCTTCGTTATTTACCCTCCAAGAACTCTTACATTTGACAGATACAATTTGCCTTTTTTACAATTCCTTGTTGGCTATACTTAATTACCTCATCTTCCTAAACAAATATCTGATATTTTTTTTTATGTGGTTGGGTATATTTATCTTTATTCCCCTCCTTTTCAGTTTTTATATTAAATCTAATTGTTATGATCACTGTTTCCTAGATATTCCCCTAGCCTTAAATCCAAAAGGAAAAGCGGCCCAACCGTGGCTAACAAAAGAAATTAAGGATAGTATTAGATCCAAAGAGGAGTCATATAAAGTTGCCAGAAAAAGTAGCAAGCCTGCGGATTGGGAGCAGTTTAGAATTCAGCAAAAAAGGACCAAGAGATTGATTAAGATGGGAAAAATAGAGTATGAGAGTAAACTTGCAAGGACCATTAAAGTGGACTGTAAAAGCTTCTACAAGTATGTAAAAAGAAAAAGATTAGTGAAGACAAATGTAGGTCCCTTAGTCAGAAATGGGAGAATTTATAATGGGGAACAAGGAAATGTCAGAGCAATTAAACAAATACTTTGGTTCTGTCTTCACGGAAGAGGACACAAATAACTTCCCAGAAATGCTAGGGAACCAAGGGACGAGTGAGAAGGAAGAATTAAAGGAAATTAGTATTCGTAAAAAAATAATGCTGGGGAAATTAATGGGATTGAAAGCTGATAAATCCCCAGGGCCTGATAATTTGCATCCCAGAGCACTAAAAGAGGTAGCCATGGAAATAGTGGATGCATTTGTTGTCATCTCCCAAAATTCTATAGACTCTAGAACAGTTCCTACAGATTGGAGGGTGGCAAATGTAACCCCACTATTTAAAAAAAGTAGGGAGAGAGAAAACAAGGAATTACAGACCAGTTAGCCTAAAATCAGTAGTGGGAAAAATGCTAGTCTATTATAAAAGGATGTGATAACAGGACACTTAGAAAATATCAATGGGATTAGACAAAGTCAACATGCATTTATGAAAGGGAAGTCATGTTTGACAAACCTACTGGAGTTTTTTGAGGATGTAACTGGTAGAATAGATAAAGGAGAACCAGTGGATATGGTTTATTTAGATTTTCAGAAGGCCTTTGATAAAATCCCACAAGAGGTTAGTGTGCAAAATTAAAACACATGGGATTGGAGGTAATACACTGGCATGGATTGAAAATTGGTTAACAGACAAGAAACAGAGAATAGGAATAAATGGGTCTTTTTTGGGGTGGCAGGCAGTGACTAGTGGGGTACTGCAGGGATCAGTGCTTGGGCCCCAGCTATTCACAATATATATCAATGATTTAGATGAGGGAATCAAATGTAATATTTCCAAGTTTGCTGACGACACAAAACTAGGTGGGATCGTGAGTTTTGAGGAGGTTTCAAGGCGATTTAGAGAAGTTGAGTGAGTGGGCAAATACATGGCAGACGCAGTATGATGTGGATAAATGTGAAGTTATCCACTTCGGAAGGAAAAACAGAAAGGCAGAGTATTATTTAAATGGTGATAGATTAGGAAATTTGGATGTTCAAAGGGACCTGGGTGTCCTTGTACATCAGTCACTGAAAGTAAACTTGCAGGCACAGCAAGCAGTTAGGAAGGCAAATAGTATGTTGGCCTTCATTGCAAGAGGATTTGAGTACAGGAGCAAGGATGTCTTACTGCAGTTATACAGGGCCTTGGTGAGACCGCACCTGGAGTATTGTGTGCAGTTTAGGTCTCCTTACCTAAGAAAGGATATACTTGCCATTGAGGGAGTGCAGCGAAGGTTCACCAGACTGATTTCTGGGATGGCAGGACTGTCGTATGAGGAGAGATTGGGTCAACTCGGCCTGTATTCACTCGAGTTTAGAAGAATGAGAGGGGATCTCATTGAAACACAAAATTCTGACCGGGCTAGACAGACTGGTTGCAGGGAGGATGTTTTCCCTGGCTGGGGGGGGTCCAGAATGAGGGGTCACAGTCTCAGGATACGCGGTAGGACATTTAGGACTGAGATGAGGAGAAATTTCTTCACTCAGAGATGGTGAACCTGTGGAATTCTCTACCACAGAAGGCTGTGGAGGCCAAGTCACTGAATATATTTAAGAAGGAGCTAGATAGATTTCTAGACACAAAAGGCATCAAGGGGTATGGGGAGAGAGCGGGAATATGGTATTGAGATAGAGGATCAGCCATGATCATATATAATGGCAGAGCAGGCTCGAAGGGCCGAATGGCCTACTCCTGCTCCTATTTTCTATGCTTCTATGTTTCCAAGACTGCCTTTTTATCCTGCAATCTAGAAAGCAGCCTAGATACATTTGTAGCAACCCCTCCCTCTGCCAATTGCATTACTTTTACTCCCATCTATCATTTTGGATAATTAAAGTAATCCATTATTATGGCCCTGTTTCTGTTTTTTTTCCCTTTTAATTTGTCTATATACCTCATCATCTATCTCTTTTCCACTGGTCAGTGGTTTATAATGAACTCCCAGTAGAATGACTCTAATAGAACTATCGATGGCTATTTTATATAATTGTAAACAATTTTACAACACCAAGTTATAGTCCAGCAATTTTATTTTAAATTCACAAGCTTTCGGAGACTTCCTCCTTCCTCAGGTAAATGTTCAGGAGCTCCTTGAAGCCTACGCATTTATACATATAGAACAATACATGGTGTTTACAGACTGCCCCTGCAACTGCCCGTTGCCAAGGCAATCACCGTGTTCAGACAGAGAGGTGTCACCTGCAGAACCCCCGAATACACATTCAACAAAAAAACAAACAGGGAAAAAAAACAGAGAAAAAAAACAGAGAGAGGCAGAAACATCCGGAAGGCAGAGAAAGCCAGCAAATGACCCATTATATTAAAAACAGATAACATTTGTTCGCTGGTGGGGTAACGTGTAGCGTGACATGAACCCAAGATCCCGGTTGAGGCCGTCCTCACGGGTGCGGAACTTGGCTATCAATTTCTGCTCGACGATTTTGCGTTGTCGTGTGTCTCGAAGGCCGCCTTGGAGTACGCTTACCCGAAGGTCGGTGGATGAATGTCCATGACTGCTGAAGTGTTCCCCGACTGGGAGGGAACCCTCCTGTTTGGCGATTGTTGCGCGGTGTCCGTTTTATATTTTATATAACAACAGTTACAACCGTACAAATTTGTTGACATTCTACAGATATTGCCTGTCAGCCATATTTGCAGGTTTTTTAATTCTAAAATTTTAACTACAGAAGTAATAAAATGAAAGCAATATAAGTGATTCACGTAAAATGAATTTCTTTACTATTTCTCAATCGTTGTACAATGTTTACTGACTTTCACCACGTTTTCTCTTTTTTTTGCAGGAACCAGATTTGAAAGCTCAATCGAAACAGATAGCTGTCAACAGAGAAAAAGCTGAGAAGAGGCACAGAGAAGCACTAAGGGAGTTGAAGCAGCAAAGGGAAAAGGAACTTGAAGTCCAAGATAGGTTTGCTATTATATTTATTTGATATGTGGGTCCTACATATTGAAGATCATCGTATCTATTTGTTTGTCAGCTTTTTTATCTGTGATCATTTCAATTTGTCTTTTTCTTCGCATTGGTTATCCATTTGGTTATTTTCTACTTTTATTATTCAACGATTCTATTAGGAAAAACCTTTCTACCTATTAGATTCCATCAAAATACTGCACAATTACATTCTACCAAAAAATATTTATCAAATCATATTTCCTGAAAACGTTTAAGATATAGCTGCCATGACAGATCCTCAACCACCCCACTATTGATCCCTGGAAATAAAACTTAACATGTAACAAATTCATAAATATTCAGTTACTCATTATTGGCTTCAACTTTCTCTCTTCCTCCCTTTTCCCTCTCCCAGTCCTTCCACAAGCAAAATGATGCATCATAATGGACCTCCAAACATTCTGGACTTTTGTCCGGCCTGCGTCTGCTCCTTTCAACAGACAGTCGGAACTTCCCTGGCACATAACTGGGAAAAATCTAGTACAAATTTATTTGCTGGCATCCCAGGGCTACAGTTCCTAGGACCTACTCAAAATTCAACTTGCAGCCATTTCTCCACCTCTTCTCTTCCCCCACCCCTGCATTCTCTTGATCTCTTCTGCCTTTTTTATCGTTTCTATTACCAATTAGTAGACTGGTTTCAGTGGCTCCGAGGATGCGGTTACACTACAGCTGAGACTGATAGCTGCATTTTGGGTTGCAGGACTCTGTTTACACTGCTTGGCTTCTGTTTGGCTGGAACTTTAACTGCCCTGTTTAGGAAATGGCTCTCTCAAAAATTAGAAATGTAAGTGTCTGCAAAGGGAGGTTGGTCATGTTGGTTTACAAAGTGTGTAGAGTTTTCAATGAACACCCTGAGCACTTTGCAAACCTCGGTTTGACATTGTACCGGATTTACACTTAATGACATGTCAAACTGAATTGGTATGAGATGACCGTCCACCCCACCCCATCCAGGGAATCTCCCTGTGCTTTGCTCTGGAGTCAGGTCACCCGTCAAAGTTGAAATTGACTTGCACTAATGCTAACTGTAAGAATATGTGCATCCTAAGAAGACTTGGATCGTCTTGCCTAAATTCGTAATACACTTTCACTGGAATAGTAAATTGGAGTGGTGTTGATTCAAGCAGAAATATCAGGAACAAAATAATTAGAGAGGAAATCTGAGCAGAGATGCAGTGTATTGGTGGAAGAAGTATGGGTAGAGAGTGATTGTATTGGATATAAGTGAACACACATTGATACTAAGGGGAGGGAAGGAACAAATTGCACCAAATTATGTGAGTTGCTGCTAAGGGGAAAATATGTGAAATGAATTGAAATTAAGCGAAAAGTTTGTTTTTAAAAAAAAAAGACAAAAAGCTAAAGCTGGAGAGATTTAAAAAAAAATCTCCATAGTTGACTTGCAGAATAACTAATTAAACTTCGGAATTTTGAACAGTATGTGGTTTTCTCTTCGAAACATCCCTGCTATGACTTGGTATGCAAATCTCTTGCATTGCTGCATTAAACCAGTTACAAGGAGGTTCATTAGGAACTTTTTCTTCCTCCTGAAATTCCTGGCCAATGCCCAGCCCTTCCACACAGCAAAATGAAGTTTGATGTCACACAGGATCAAATCTGTGTCTCCCCACTCTAGGCACAGCACGTTGCCCAGTGCTTTTGTTACTCTTAACTTTGAGACATTTTGTGATGCTGCAATACATGGAAGTTAGAAGAGAAAACAGCACCGTGTAGTATATGATGAAAAATTAATTAAAAAGAACAATCTATATTTAAAAAAACTTCATAGAGTTAAAATTGTGTCTAGCAGTGAATTTAAACTTTTTGTCATCTTGGAATATTGTTTGGATTTTAAAAGATTACATTTTTTTCCACCATGCAGGCGTATTAAAACTCGCAAAAAAGCACTGCTCGTTGAGAAAAAAAGGGCTATAACGATTGCACATCTTCCACCACCTCCGCCAAACCCGATTGCGGTCAGTACTTTTACAGAACACGTCTAGTTCTTGTTTAATTTGGATATGCATTCCAATTTGACACTTCTTCACCAGTCTTTTGTAATCTGCATTATATGCATCCAATTATCAACCAAAGTAATACAAGATAACTTATAACGCAACTATTATAACAAAGACCCTTTTTCAAATGAAAAGTCCAGTCAAAACTGAATCTAGTCAGCAGTAGGTATTGCAGTAGAACGCTGTCATACTTTAAAAAAAAAATCTCTTGATGGTGCTGTAGCAAACTGTTTTCATCCTCTTTAAGGAATCTTACAACACCAGGTTATAGTCCAACAAATTTATTTTAAAATCACAAGCTTTCGGAGATTATCCCCTTCGTCAGATGAATGAGTGAAAAGGTTCTCAAATCGCATATCTTATACTATGTTGGGACAGCATCACACCAATCAAAAGGTGTCGTTGTTATTCAAACATGCCAGTCACGGAGAACAGCACATCCCAGTACACTGGATATACATTGTGTCGATTACACAGGCAGGCAGAAAGAAACTCAAAATGGCAGAGAGAGAGAGAGAATATTAAAAAACATATAATTTTTCAAGGACATTCAGCCACCGATCTTCGGGTAAGCGTTCTCCAAGGCGGCCTTCGAGACACACGACAATGCAAAATCGTCGAGCAGAAGTTGATAGCCAAGTTCCGCACCCATGAGGACGGCCTCAACCGGGATCTTGGGTTCATGTCATGCTACACGTAACCCCACCAGCAAAAAGGGGGAAAAAAATTATATGTTTTTTAATATTCTCTCTCTCTCTCTCTCTCTCTCTCTCTCTCTCTGCCATTTTGAGTTTCTTTCTGCCTGCCTGTGTAATCGACACAATGTATATCCAGTGTACTGGGACGTGCTGTTCTCCGTGACTGGCCTGTTTGAATAACAACGACACCTTTTGATTGGTGTGATACTGTCCCAACATAGTATAAGATATGCGATTTGAGAACCTTTTCACTCATTCATCTGACGAAGGGGATAATCTCCGAAAGCTTGTGATTTTAAAATAAATTTGTTGGACTATAACCTGGTGTTGGAAGATTCCTTACATTTGTCCACCCCAGTCCATCACCGGCATCTCCACATCAACCTCTTTACAAATGGAACTGACTTAAAAATCAGTTCCTTATCAGATTTCCATTGTTCTGAAGAAGGCAGAAGTAAACGACCAATAACTTTGCAGATTCTTAGATGAACTTGTAGGAAGATTTAATTAATTTATTTTTCTCTGCCCTTTTCCTTTCATCCTCCACATGTGATATGAATGAAGTGTTGCCCTCCCACTGAAAAATGAAGAGAAATCCTGCCAATTCGCCAAATGCTTTGATTGTCACTTCAAAAGCTAGGGTGGCCATGTTGATTTTTGCACTTGTGTGTTGGTTGGGGGTGGGTGGGGGGGTAGAATCTCCATTCCTCAAATAGGAAACTGGAGTTTGTGATTTTTTTTTTCTCTTTTTCCAAAATCACCTGAACTACTTAACATTGTGTGTTATCAGAGGGCCTCTAACCCTGATATTTGAATAGCACTCATTGGACTTATAGGGCAGTTTTGGGTGAATGAGCCTTGAAGTTGCAAGGGACTCTACCATAATTCTATGGATATGTTTTTTGCATAACCATAAAATAGATTTTCAGTAAAGTCAATTGTTACAAATTTAAAGTTAGAAAAAATGAGAGGGCATAATGGAGAATAAAAACTGAATGACTGGATGAGTGCAGGTAAGGTGTTTAAACTTTAGGCTAAGATTATAGTTTTTTTTTAATAATCCCTGATGGCTTTATTATTGTAAGTTTTTTCTCCCCCCACCCCCCCCCCCCCCACCCCGCAAATGTTGGATTGCTTGAGCTGAAAACATATAAAACTAGTTGGTCCAGAAATGTGAGTTTCCCTGAACCTGCTGATAGTGAAAATATTAATTGGTACTGTCTACAGCTGATACTGTGAAAGTTAAGTGGTGTGGAACAAACAGATTTTAAATGAAATTAATTTCAATTATCTACTTCATGCTTTTAAAGAAAATTCCTAATTGCATTTATGTATCATTACTGTCTAGAAACAACTTTACATTTTTTTTAAATTATAGGATCTTGAAGTTCCAAAATACCCAGCAGTGAAGATGTATGATATTGACAGCTTCTCTGTCACACACTACCATCTGCCTGAGCCTTATGTGGACAGGGAAATGAACACAAAACAGGTATCTGAATGATTTGAATACAAACAAATGCAGCTTATTAAGTGAGTAGGTACAGCGTAAGAGGAGGCCGTTTGGCCCATCTTGCTTGTGCCAACTCTTTGAAAGAGCTGTCCAATTAGTCCCATTCCCTTGCTCTTTCGACATAGCCCTGCAAATTTTTTCCCTTCAAGTATTGATCTGATTCGCTTTTGTCAGCAAACGGCAATACCGTTGAGTTACTTGAAGCGGCCACATGTAAATTGAAACAGAATTGAGCAGGCTTTTTGACCCTGACGGCATTTGTGTGGATAAAAAGCTAATGCCAGAAGTGGGATTCCAACCCACGCCTCTAGAAAGGGACCAGAATTCACCAACCTTTAGTAAGGTAGGGATAAGCAGTCCTTGAGTCTGGCGCCTTAGACCATTTGGCCATCCTGACAACCAGGCAGTGCAATGCTCCAAAAATGTCCTCCAAAATCTGTACCCTTACTGAGCTGCCTCGCACTGATTCCTCCTATGCAAACACAAAACACACATCATTCACTCTTCTTGCATGACTTATCAGGCAGTGCCAGTCATGAAGTTCACCATCCCTGCAATTAAACCAACATTCATACACCTATTTCTCACTACAACTCGAATTTTACAACCTATCTCTTAACATCATCCTCTCCTACATTTCTGCTTTCTCAACTTGACAAAACACAAGCAGCACAGCTGCATTCAAACATAAGCCATTCAAAAACAAACCACAATCCAACATTCATTCCACTCACCTTAGGAGCATTAATATGTGTATCCTAAATAATGTTCTGCAGTAACTAGTTAGAAAATCTATACAGTTTTTAAAGTAATGGTAACTCTTAAATGGTTTATTCTCCTTGGTCTTTATTTCCAGCTGACATTCGAGGCATGCAGTAGTAATAATGAGAAGAATTCTGGGTGCTGTAGGTAGAAACTCAACCAATGAACGTATTTTACAATAAAGGTGGGGATGGTTAGAAATGGAAAATGAATGTCATCTTGATGCAAGAGTGAATTTACTGTCCACGTTGGCAAGAGTATCCCTCTCACTAATCAAAATGCATAAAGAGGCTGAATTACAGATCAAAGCTAAGTACTTGTTTAGAATATGGATAACTATAATCTTAAGGATTCCTGCTCACACAGTCACTAATAGAAACTAACACTTGGCTGTCTTAGAGTGGCTAGATGACAGTATCCTATATAAGTAAAAATAGAGCCACTAACTGTTAACTTGTTGTATGTGTCTCTTTTCCCCTGTTCAGGATCCAAATGGGGAAGTTCTTTTCCCTTGTGCTACTTTTACATAACACCAGTCCCAATTTGGCTTTGTACATCGCTTGGACTGTAGCATCCTTGATGCCGCATGTCATGGTTAGAAGATTGTCTGGAGGTTCTTTTATTTGACTGCTGCCATTCATTCTAATCTATTTGCAATTTTACCCAAGCTTGGAGTTGGGTTCTTTAAATTCCCTGCTTTCCCTTTCTCGTGACTAGCTGGTACTTCTGGGCACCTCCTTTTGGGGTGTTATGGTTCTGGTTGTTGCTTCACCTTTTGGCATGCTGGTCGGTCACGGGTGAAACGTATGGGCACTCCCAGAGTCTTTGCTGCCAGTTCCGCACTCCTCTTTAACCTGGGTCCGCGTAGCATTCCTGAGTCCCCATTAATGGCTTTATTGTTGTGATTATTCCTACAACGATAACTAACTCTCCAGTAAGCACTTTTCTTGTAGCTATCATCTTCTGCGAATATGTGGCCTGACACTGATCTCGGGGAAAAATCTCTCTTAAATTTCTTCAAAACCTTTCAAGTTGATTCATAGTGCTGCATGTCACAGCTGAGGATAAGAAGTGTGGGAAATAAAGTGAAATGCACAAACTTTTTAAAAACTGCATTGCATTGGATAGGAGCACAGTAGCAAATCAGAAGATTCCTCTGGTTTCTCAATTTCTGAAAAATCAATGAAGAGTTAAGCTGAAGGTGAAGGAGACCACCAAGGTTGAAGAGAATGAAGGAGACAACTGAGATAAATTGAGAAATAGTAATTGGGCTTTAAAAGCCCTGCATGCTATGTTTTGTTTTAAAAACTGTTACGTATGCTGTAAATGTGGCAAAATATTAAATTTTCAAATTTGTAGCTAAAAGTATTTGCCAGTAAAAAGGAGTTAATTTGTGTGGGGAAAAAAAAATTGTGGACCAAAATATTTTCTATTGAACATAATGAGTGATGTCCATAAGTTACTGAGCCATCTATTTAATATAGCACATACAGTATTAATTAGCACACCTTTTAAATAGGTAGGTAAGGGGGCATGATTTCCCACAATATTCTAAAGTTCGACCAACACATGGTCTTTCTAAATTATCTTCACAAGATTTACTGTACATTGTGCGTTTACTTTTTAACTATTAAAAGCTTACTCTTTCAATAGGTTAGTGCTCGACTGACTGCTGATGAGGAAGGAAAGCGCTTGGAGGAATTGCAACAGGAAGCTGAGATGGAGAGGCGAGAACAGCTAGAGAAAGCTAGATTGCGAGGCAGTCATGCTCTCCAAATGGTTCACTTGATACAGGTAATAAAGGCACTACCATAAACTGAGTGAGCAAGTATTCAACCAGCAAATAACACAACGCAGTACTAATTAATAAAAAAAAAGTTTAACCTATTTACTGAAGTTGCATGCTACATTGCTATGTGGATGTGCAGTATTTACATTCTGGTTCTAGTAAGTTTAAAATCTAGTTTAACATAATGTTGATCATTTTTCATGGATTTGTGATCTCCTTAGCAGCATTAAACCTAATATCTGGTGAACAAGTACAGCAGTTTGACACAAGCCTAGTAATCGTGGGGGTGGGGTGCTAGATCCAGCTGTTTTACTGCAATCAACAAACTCAGTGTAGTTACTGCACAACAGTTAAGACTAGGGCTTGAAGAAAGATACAAAAGACTAATGCATTGCACAAATTACTGTTGCTGCAGTCCTTAGTAAAGAATAAAAAGTGAAATTGACAAATATACATTTAAAGTATTTTTTCACATTCGCTTCCAGGATAGAGAGAGACTGATGAAGGAACTGGAACAAATGCAGCATGTTGATCTGACACGTAGAAGGCAGACTGTGGCTCAAATGCCACCCCAACTGTTTGAACCGCAGTATAGACGTGTGGAAGTAAAAGAGGATCGGCAGAGGGAGATGGAATTTGCCTTTGAGGATATGTATGCTGGTGATAAAAGTAAGATCAAGAGCATATAGTTGCAGTTAGTTTGTTGTAATGCTAAACATTTTTCAGAAATTCAGAAATGATTGGGAATTGAGTGGTAAGAACATGAAAGATTACACAGAATGTACAGCACAGAAACAGGCATTCAGCCCAACAGGTCCATGCATGTGTTTATGCTCCACACGAGCCTCCACCCTCCTTACTTCATCTAACCCCATCATCATATCCTTCTATTCCTTTCTCCCTCGTTTTTATCTAGCTTCCCTTAAATGCATCTATGCTAGTTGCCTCAACTACTCCTCGTGGTAGTGAGTTCCACTCTCTGGGTAGAGAAATTACTCCTGAATTCCCTATTGGATTTATTAGTGACTTTCTTATATTTATGGCTCCTAGTTCTGTTCTACCCTGCAAGTGAAAACATCTTCTCTACTTCTACTCTATTAAACCCTTCCATAATTGTAAAGATCTCTATCAGGTCACCCCTTAGTCTTTTCTTTTGTAGAGAAAAGAGCCCCAGCCTGTTCAATCTTTAATGATAAGTATAACCTCTCTGTTCTGGTATCATCCTAGTAAATTTTTTTTGCACCTTCTCCAGTGCCAATATGGAGACCAGAACTGTTCACAATACTCCAAGAATGGTGTAACCAATGTTCTATACAAGTTCAACGTAACCTCTCTGCTTTTCAGTTCTATCCCTCTAGAAATGAACCTCAGTATTGGTTTGCTTTTCTTATGGCCTAATTAACCTGCGTCACTACCTTTAGTGGTTTGTGTATCTGTACCCTCAGATCGCTCTGCTCCTCTAGCCTATTTAGACTCTTATTATCCAAGCTGTATGTGGCCCCCTTATTCTTCCTACCAAAATGTAATACCTCACTTATCTATATTGAAATTCATTTGCCAATTACATTCTGCAAGTTTATTAATGTCTTCCTGTATTTTGTCACAGTCCTCCTTGGTACTAGCTATACCCCCAATGTAGTGTTGTCCGCAAATTTTGAAATTGTACTTCCGATTCCCGAGACCAAATCCTTCATGTAAATGGTGAACAACTGAGATCCCAGCACGAATCCTTGTGGAACACCACTTCCCACCTTTTTGCCAGTCTGAGTAACCACCTTCAATCTTTTCTGTTTTGTAGCCAGCTTGCTATCCATTCTGTACTTGTTCCCTGACTCCACGTGCTCTGACCTTAGTCGTGAGTCTACAATGTGGTACCTTATCGAAGACCTTTTGAAAATACAAATATATTACATCTACTACATTATCCTTGTCTACCCTTTCTGTTATTTCTTCAAAGAATTCAGTAAGGTTGGTCAAGCAGGACCTGCCCTTTTGAAATCCGTGCTGACTATTCTTTATTATATTTTCGGTTTCTAGATGTTTTTCGATTACATCTTTGAGTAAGGATTCCATTATCTTTCTTACCATCAATGTTAAGCTAATTGGTCTGTAGTTTCCTGGACGACTTCTATCTCCTTTTTTAAAATATAGGAATCACATTAGCTGTCCGCCAGCCCTCTGGCACTATTCCCTTTGCTAATGAATTTTTAAGTATATGTAATAGTGCCTCTGCTATCTCTTCCCTAACTTCTCCTAATATGCGCCAAAGCAATCCATCCGGATCATGGGTCTTATCCTCCCTTAGTTTGATTAGTTTATCAATTATCTCCCCCCTTTCTATCTTAAATGACTTTATATATTTTTTGATCTCCTCTAGTATCATGCCCACCATGTTAGTCTCCCTGGTAAATACTGAGGCAAAGTAATTAATATTTCTGCCATTTTGCTGTCATTACCTGTGAGTTTATCATGTGTATCCCTATCCTGATTTTTCTTTTGTTATTTATGTGTCTGTAGAATACTTTACTATTTTTATTATATTTGATTAATTTTATAGTTTCTCTTTGCCTTCCTAATTTTTTTTTAACTTTTCTAATCTTTGTGTATTCCCTTTTGTCATCCTCTCCTCCTTTGTTGTCTACGTACTTAGTTGCTTTTTTTCTTTAGTTTCAATTTTACCCTTATTTTGTTATTCAACCATGGTGTATCATTACTGGCTAGTTTGTTCTTGCTTTTTAGTGGGATATATTTCTCCTGGACACTCTTGATCACCGTTTTAAATATTTCCCACTGCAGTTCTTATTTCTTTGTTTATCAGTACATTTTTCCAGTTTATTTTCCCTAGTTCCATTCTCATCCATTGAACGTCGACTTTTTTTCCAATTTATTACTTTGGTCTTTTTCTTACTTATGTCCTTCTCAATCTTTATCTTAAACCTTATTATGTTGTGGTCACTATTACCTAGATGTTCCCCTATGCTTACTTCTCCTACCTGTTTTGGTTCATTTCCCATTACTAGATCCAGCAGTGCTTCCTCTCTTATTGGGCTTTTTACAAACTGGGTAAGAAAGGAGTCCTTCACACATTGTAAAAACTCCACTCCCTGTACCCCTTTACCTACCTACCTCTTGTCAGTTTATTTGGGGATAGTTAGTCTCCCATGATTATTATTCTATGTCCTTTACTGATTTTTCGGACGTCCAAGACGGCGGGTTCGTGGGGGGGGGGCTCCGAAAATCGGGGATTCCCGGGGCAGGTCCGGAGCCCGGCTTCAACCTACCCACTTCCGGGTTCCCCAGTCACATGCTTAGATGCGCGCGCAGCCCCTGCATGCGGGACTCCCGCCATCAATTAAAGCCGGCGGGATCCCACTTAAACCAATTAATTAGATAGTTCAGGTCGTTTGCAGACCTGATTTGTAGGATATTTTAGGAGGGGTGGGATTTTCAACTCAGCTGAGCGTGTTTCCTGTACTGGGGGAAGCACTCCCAGTTGAAATGGACGTGTTGCAGCCACCATCCTGTGGCAGCTGCAAAGGTCCATTTGACAGGTTGGTGGGGGGAGACCCTCACTCATTACTCTGTCACTTTGGACAAAGTTTGGCCTCCACCACCCTCCTCCTAACAATAAAATTCACAAACTTGCACACTTACCCCGGTGTGCAGACACATTTACCTACCTTACGGACCCCCTCAAATGTACATCTTCCGGATGGGGGCCGCCATAGCTGCAGTCATGACCTCCTCGGAGGACGAACAGCATCACCAGCCTCGCCGGCCACGCTGTCCACCTCTGACAAGTGGAGCTCCACAACACAGTGCTGTGATACACCCACCTGCACAGCAGGAGGGAGGGCAACCGCAGAGAGAGATGCGTCGTAGAAGGCACTACCCTCGCCACAGGGTCTACAGACTGAGGCTCAGCTTCCTGGACCTCTCTGAGCAGCAGTGCACACGGAGGCTCAGAGTCATTCGACATGTAGTCGTGGACATCTGCAGCCTCCTTCATGCCGAGCTGCTCCCGGCTGGCCCGAGCACCATCACCTTACCTGTCGCTGTCGCTGTCAAAGTCACCACTGCCCTCAACAACTTCTCCTTTGCATCCTTCCAGGGTGCCACCGGAGACATCACCGGCGTCTCTCAGTCGTCTGCACAAAAGAGCCCTGCAAATACACCCACTCAGCAGTGACACAATGGGTGGCATCTCCCAAACCCGCGACCTCTACCACCTAGAAGGACAAGGGCAGCAGGCGCATGGGAACAACACCACCTGCACGTTCCCCTCCAAGTCACACACCATCCCGACTTGGAAATATATCGCCGTTCCTTCATTGTCGCTGGGTCAAAATCCTGGAACTCCCTTCCTAACAGCACTGTGGGAGAACTGTCACCACACGGACTGCAGCGGTTCAAGAAGGCGGCTCACCACCACCTTCTCAAGGGCAATTAGGGATGGGCAATAAATGCCGGCCTTGCCAGCGACGCCCACATCCCGTGAACGAATAAAAAAAAAAAGTTGTGGGTCTTCATGGTGATCCTCAGGAAAGGGCATTATTGCACAAACCAGACAAGATTTGCAAAGACGTGGCAGTAGTGGTGCCAATATAATATGTAATGTGAGTTGATCAGAAATCAAATATAAGTAAAAACCATGACAAACCCTCAAACACCCTTGTGCATCCCCTTCATGCTCACGACACGTTTGCTTTACGCTTCCTACTGCACATATGTGTGGCTGCAGCACAGGTAGTGGCAGGTTGGGTGAGGCTGGCCGTGAAAGAGATTAATCAGAGGGTGAGTATGAGATCGAGCCATGAGATTGTATGAGGATTGGTTTGAGTGGTAGTGGTGGGATGAGTACTGGCGAGGTGAGTAAGTGCAGGTAAGATGAGGATGAGCTTTGAGTGGGTGTGAGGAGTGATGTGACAGAGTAGTGTTGGCAGTGCAGAAGGAGATGTGGGGTGGGGGCAGTGATGTGGCAGACGGAGTGTAGGGGAATGAGTAAGTGTAATCACTTCGGCTGACCTACTTAGGTCATTGAAGCGGCTCCTGCACTGTATGCAGGTGCGTGGTATGTTGGTGGTGCTGGTGACCTCCTCTGCCATCTTGAGCCAGGCCTTCTTGTTGGCAGAGGCAGGCCACTTCCTTCCATCCGCCGGGTGCAAGATCTCCCTCCTCCTCCTCCTCACCCCATCCAGTAAGACCTGGAGTGAGGCATCATTAAACCTGGGAGCAGCCTTTCCCCTGGGCTGCTCCATGCTGTAATTTTTCCTATTTTCTGCAGCATCAGTCAGTGGAGGACTGCCCCTTTAAATAGGGCTCCTCCAGCTGACAGCCTATGCTGCGGGTGCGCAGTCCGCACGCTGCTCAGCTTTCCAGCGCGAAACCCGGAAGCCAAGGTAAGTGCCTTCAATTAGGCTGCGATTGCGTGCGGAGCACCTCAAATTCACTGGGCGCGTTACCCACGCGCCCATTCAACCCCCTGCTGCCAACTCGCCTCCCTCCTAATATCGAGCCCCACATATTTGCTTACATACGTCTTCCTCCATCTCCTTTTCACTATTAGGTAGTCCTTTGTATACCCCCCCCTATTTAGCCTGATCAATCCCTTATCTTTTATTTCAATCCATCTGGATTCTGTTTCTATCCTTCTGTTGGTTATGTCCCTTTTTTCTACTGCCGTTATGTTATCTCTAATTAGCACAGCTACTCCACCTCTTTCCCCCCCCCTTCCCTATCCTTTCTGGTTATGTTATAACCTGCAGTATTTAGTTGCCAGTTCTGTTGTTTACGTAGCCACGTTTCAGTTATTGCTACTACATTTGGTTCCTCGCGACGAATTATTGCCTCCAGTCCACCCATTTTATTTTGGACACAGTGTACGTTGCTGTACAGGCCGTTTAATTCATCTTTAATAGTTGTCCTTTCTGCTCTTTTTAACATTCCATTTACTCTTCTGTTTTATGTATTTGTTCCTTGACCATTTATGTTATCATTATCCCTCACCCTGGCCTGACCTTTACACTCATCTCCTGTTTCTTTTATCTTTAAGCTTTTGTTATTGCTACCAGATCCCTCCCCCCATCTTGCTAGTAAT
Organism: Heptranchias perlo; assembly: GCF_035084215.1. Lineage (NCBI taxonomy): Eukaryota > Metazoa > Chordata > Chondrichthyes > Hexanchiformes > Hexanchidae > Heptranchias > Heptranchias perlo. Next base: position 57,694,426 of record NC_090330.1, read on the forward strand.
GTGAAATGTAGTTCTGGAAACAGTTTTTGTGTATGTGCACATGCATTGCATTTTCAATATTTCAGAGCATTGTAGATGTGGAAAATAGAAAGTGTAAAAAATCTGAACAGTGCAATTGAAAGCTGCAAGGTAGAAATAAATTTTATGGGTAAGACCTATTGACAGCAATTAGCATTACAAGTAAAAATAATTCTTGGAGCACTCTCCAAGGTGGTGATGTAAAACTTGTATGGTGATCTTCAGTTTAACACTGCATTGGAATAGAAGACTTGTGATTTGAGAAATCTTGGGTGTGTAGTACCACTAAAAGATGAGGTAATGCACTATTTTGGTAGTGGATGTGAAACATTAACACTAAATAGATTTTAAGTTTTTTATTCATTCCCTGGATGTGGGCATCACTGGCAGCTCCAGCATTTATTGCCAATCCCTAGTTATCTGAGTTTGATAATAACTGAGTGTCTTACTGGGCCACTTCAGAGGGCAGTTAAGAGTCAACCATTGGCCAGACCAGGTAAGACAAGGGGAGTGATTTTAAACCCCAAGAACGGGTGGGTTGGGGAGGGTGGGAGTTGAAAATAGTTGTTTTTTTGGGTCGCAACTGCAAAATTTTCGGACTTTGCATTCCCAGTGGAAAGCTTGTACTTTTCCACGCCAACATTAAACCCAGAAATAAAGCTGGGTTGCAGTCGCGACCCAAAAAACAACTATTTTCAACTCCCACCCACCCCCAACCCACCAGTTCTTGGGGTTTAAAATCACCCCCAAGGTTTCCCTCCCTAAAGGCTATTTTCTGTTAAGTGAAATAAGATGCAGGGTTGTGCGCTAAGATAGGGTACCTGTCTCAATTTTCAGGTACCGATCGGTGGCACACTCTGCCAATTGGTACTAGAAGTAGAGCAGCCTAACTAGTGGTCCTTAAAGGCATCTTTTCAGGCTGCTCACAAAAATGGCAAACATGTTTATGAAGAGCATGAATGAGCCGCCTGACCCCCAAAAACTCTTAGCATCTGCTGCCAGCCTCTCCATGCCCCCTTCCCCCCACCAACTTCTAACTTCCGGCTGGGTTCCAAAAGGTCATCGACTTGAAACGTTAACTCTGTTTCTCTCTCCACAGGTGCTGCCTGACCTGAATATTTCCAGCATTTTCTGTTTTTATTTCAGCATCTGCAGTATTTTACTTTTAGTATTTTACAAATAGTCTAGTCAAAGATGATAGTATGAAGCATTATCTTTAAATTAGCAATTCAGACTAGTGTTAACGTAATTCATACCTACAAAGTAGGCTTTTGTACCACTGGAGCTCTCTCAAAACTGTGTCTGGGATTGCTATACAACAGAATCTTCTGGGACATCCAATGCGGGAGATATGAAGGATTAGGGGGGAGCTGAGGAGAATTTTTTTCACCCAGAGTGTAGTGGGGGTCTGGAACTCGCTGCCTGAAAGGATGGTAGAGGCAGAAACCGTCATTGCATTTAAAAAGTACTTGGATATGCATTTGAAGTGCTGTAATCTACAAGGCTACAGCCCAAGAGCTGTAAAGTGGGATTAGGCTGGATAGCTCTTTCGGCTGGCGCAGACACAATGGGCTGAATGGCCTCCTTCTGTGCCGTAAATTTTATGATTCTATGAACTATCTTTCAATATTTGCTTAGAAAGCTGCAGCTGCTGTCTAAAGTCCTCTTGGAACACACCATAACATAACTACCCCTGGAGACATCATGCTTCATTTTGCCGTAATCTCATGGGATGTAATGGATGTTTAATAAATTCAGTTTTTAATTGTGTTACATGTTTTCAAGATTATTTAGGGGAAAATCATAACTCATTTTTTAGTTACAAATTCATAAATGTATCATAAATCTTTTCTGTCTTGGAAGCTTTTCATATGTAGGGCTATTCTTCTAAGTGTTGTGCTGTTTTGTTGCTAGTCAAAAATGTTGCAGATGTTTTAGTAATAATTTGGAAGGGTAGTGAACAGTGAGGAGAATAGTGATAGACTTCAAGAGGACATAGATAGGCTGGTGAAATGGGTGGACATGTGGCAAATGAAATTCAACATAGAAAAGTGTGAAGTGATACATTTCGGTAGGAAGAACGAGGAGAGGCAATACAGGGTACAATTCTGAAAGGGATGCAGGAACAGAAAGATCTGGGGATATATGTGCACAAATCGTTGAAGGTGGCAGGGCAGGTTGAGGAAGCGGTTAAAAAAGCATACGGGATCCTGGGCTTTATAAATAGAGGCATAGAGTACAAAAGCAAGGAGGTTATGATAAACCTTTATAAAACACTGGTTTGGTCACAACTGGAGTATTGTGTCCAGTTCTGGGCACTGGACTTTAGGAAGGATATGAAGGCCTCAGAGAAGGGTACTGAAGGGATTTACTAGAATGATTCCTGGGATGAGGGACTTCCTAGATAAACTGGAAAAGCTGGGGTTGTTCTCCTTGGAGCAGAGAAGGTTGAGAGGAGATTTGATAGAGGTGTTCAAAATCATGAAGTGTCCAGAGAGAAACTGTTCCCATTGGTGGAAGGGTCAAGAACCGGCAGACATAGATTTACGGTGATTGGCAAAAGAACCAAAGGTGACAGTGGTTATAATCTGGAATGCACTGCCGGAGTGGGTGGTGGAGGCAGATTCAATTGTGGCTTTCATAAGGGAATTGGATTAGTACTTGAAGGGAAAAATTTACAGTGCTATGGGGATAAGGCGGGGGAGTGGGACTAGCAGGATTGCTCTTGCAGAGAGCCGGCACGGACTCAATAGTCCGAATGGCCTCCTTCCATGCTGTAACCATTCTATGATTCTATAACTGCAGGGCTATGTTTATAGCCATAAGGATCTTTGTTTTTTTACACACTTCAGCACACTCACTTAGTAGTTCAAGTACTTTCTTTGTTATGCAAGGGACATCATGGCCGTCAATTCTGAGCCTTGAGTGCAGACTGCAAGTGAAAGTGTCAATATTTTGGTGTCAGTTACTGATATTCTTTGTAGTTATTTTTTTTATTTTCCCCCTAGAGATCAGAGGTGACCTGATATTGCGTCTTAAGCCTGAACCTTTATCAGCCCCATCTGTTGGGACGCAGGATGAAGATTTAGACCTTTCTATAGAGCCAGAGGGATTTCAAAAGGAAGAGCAACATGCAAAAGGGGACCAGGAGGAACTGGAGATACCGCACTTCAGTAAAACCAAAGGTAACAGAATCCAAGAAATTTGAATATTCTCCTCTGTAGAATGTAGTATACAATGAAACCTGTAAAGTAGGCACACCTAAGGGACTTGCATTAGGTGTCCTTGTTTTCAAAATGGTCATTGCATGTGCAGGAAACCGGATGAGCCAAATATCGTGGGATTGGCTGTATCTCCTGCAGCATTCCTTTTTTTTCCACCTTCACCTGGGATTGTGCCTAATTCTGGAGCCCTGCCAGTGGGATGTGATTTCAGTTCACTTTCTGTTCGTTGGATTTCCCAGTTCATTGCCATTATTGAGGGAGGGATGTGGTGATCCTGGGATCTGCGACATTGGCAGCCTGCACAGGGCGAGGTGACTGCTGTAGGCGGAGTGCCTGGGAGATCCCAGCAAATTGGGGGGATTCGTGTCCTGCAGACCCCTGTCTGGGATCCTCTCCCTCTGTGTGCTACAGCTGCTAATATTTGATGTGCTGGGGGATAGGTAGGGGTCTGTTAGCAGCTCATCGGTACCTGACGTACTGGTGGAGTGAGATGTGGTGTTGCCCGCTGCAGTTCCCAGCTTTTGTTGAATGGGGAGTTCTTTACCCAGCATCCATAGCAGTAGCGAAACCTTTCTATCCCTGGGATAGAGCTCCCCATTCCACAAAAGCTGTTTCTTTCACAAAACCCGCTACTGCCTCGCGCTGACCTGCGTGTCCCATGTTTTAAGTTGTAACCGCACTTGGTGCATTGAAGGCTGTCCGTTGTTCATAATTTGTGGGTGTTTGTAGTTTCAAGGTGCAGCTTGCATCTGCTACAATATAAGTTATTTGGGATTGTCAATAAGTTATCTATTTTTTGCAGGTGTCTGTTTTTTGGGGGCGTCCGTTTATATAGGTTTCATTGTATTTGGATCAGGTGAACTAATAGCTATTTTTGAAATAATATGAAAAATTGTTTCTATATTTGTGTATTGCCAAATATTATTGAATAATATAAATGCATTGATGCTTTTTGTTATCTTGAAACGCTGGCAAATGAATCCACAGAAGTACAGTATCATGAATGGTCAACTGGAACCACAAATCCGTTGACCATTTCCTTTGCCTTGTGTTAGTTGCAAGCAAAAAACCCAATCCTCCTGAAGTTAACCTTTTTGGGCAGTACGATTTCTGAACACATTCTCTTGGTTCTGATATGTGACCTTTTGAAGCAAAAATTGGAACTAAATTTTCATAATGTTGATATCTAGGATACTGTCTTGACTGAAACAATTGCTCCCTAAACAATTTGTTTGATATTTCCACTTCAACATCATCCAACCTGCTCAACACCATGGCCAACACTAACCAATGCACAGCTCCCACAGCGCAGAAGCTCAAAATGACCTTCTTTTGCATATTTCCATGTTCAACAGCTGACTGTAAACTATAACACTTGAGACTTGAGTTAGGCAGGTGCAACAATAACCCATGTAGTAAAATGCAGTCCAGTTCCTACTCTGTCTCCAATTTAGAACCAACATTGAAAATTTATTTTAAGAAAACTTTTGCCTTTTCGTTACAGATGTAAAGTAAATAATGTATTGCTTATACTGATCTGAATAACTGATCTAAATAATCAACTGGGTAGGATAAATAAATGACTTGGACAAGTGTATTATGAACAAAATCTCTGGCTTTGCAGATAATGGCAAAGTAATTGGCAATACAAATAATGAGCAATTAATTCAAACGGCTTCAGATGATTCAGGCAACTGGACCAGTAGATGGCAGATACAGGACAATGTGGCTAAGTATAAAAAGTGCAAAGAACCAAAGTGTTAAATAAAACAATTGTACAGCATTACTGATCAGGAAAAAGATTGGAGTTATTCTGAAGAAATCTATGCAATTGCCAGCCTGATGCATAACTACAGTTTAAAAAAAAGAGCAAATGTTTCATTTTAGCAGAGGAATAGAGTATTGCTGTATAAGTGTTACTACTCTGCTGAACTGATTATTTATAGGAAGGACTGAGAGTATACAAAGAGTAATGAATATGGTATCAGGAAGTCTAAATTAAGTGGAATAGTTACGGTGGACATTTTTTTGGAGAAGAGGAAACTATATTGTTGGCAAAGGAAAATGTTCATTCAGCATTATCCACACCTTTCATGTGATATCCACACCTTTCTGGGGAAACCAAGTGCTGAACACATAATTAGAAAATGTGCATGGCATTGCAGAAAGGTGGTGCCACATGTCTTGTACTCCCATGTCATAAAAAGTGCCCAGCCTCTCTACAGGGGTAAGTTACATTCAACAGACTTAATCTGGCCTATCTCTTCAGTTTTTTTGTATCCTATTTTTCAGGTTTCTCTGGAGCCTGAGGTGTTACTGGTCAGGAACAAAATATACTAGGCTGTCCTCTCCAGGGCAAACATACAAAAGAAAATTTTGGTGTTTGGTCATTGGGTTACCAAATGATTTAATCGTATGTTCCCCAGACTACCACATGGAGAGCAAACAGAAAAGATAAAACAAAAAACAAAAAACAGAGATCATTCACATACTAAGGGCTAAAACACAAATTGGAATTTTACACTCAAAATAGAGTCCATGCTCCAGTTGGGCTGTGATTGTACAGTTCACCCTTTGGCACTCGCCAATACAGTTTCAGAAACCAACTAAGTGCCTAGTTGGTTCAATATGTTGTCACTAACACCTGCCAAAGGCCTTAAATACTATGCAAAATAGATCAGTCACACTTGATACCCGTGACTGTTCCATAAAATGTTTGTTGCCTAAGCATAACATCGTGGCTTGGATAATTTGCCTTGGATTCACGATTTGCATCAGTACAGGATCGCTGCATCTTGTTTCCTATGTTCATAACAAGGTAGACAAGCATAGTAAGCCTAAAGAAATCTGATTGTGGCGCAGTGACTAACATCCAGGAAACATCAGCATCATACAGTTCTAGGGATTCTAACTTAGTCAACATTAGGAGCTCACTGATGTTGGGCAATGCTGAGATAGTAATGACACCGAGGACCATTTACAGCCTTGATACAAAGAGTTTGTCAGCACCAAGCTACCAGTGCTGACAAGTCTGAGTAAGTCGAGCACAGATTATTCCCAGATCTTTGCACGGAGGTAACAATCTGTCTAGCAACATAGGACACCCTTCAGACAGGGATTACTCAGCTCAGGAGTCTTAGTACTGCTGAAATAATCTTGGTGCTGGCTTGCATCAGGTGCCCTTTTGGTCAGTACTCCCTTAGGGATGGCCAAAACAAAGTTTGAGAACCAAAATGAATCCAGCACCCTTCTCCAGAAAACACGCTAGAGAACCACAGAACAAGACTGATTTGACTCCCTGAACAAAACTGTCAGTAACTTGGCATAATCAGTAAGTACTGTGGTCACATACATAATGAGGCATCCTCAGCCATTGGAGACAAGTGGCTTGCTTTTTAGAATGTCCCCATCTACATACCAATAATCAGAAGCAGGAGTCTCTAGAGGAGGAGGAAAATGGTGAGGACTTCCTTGAAGACATGTTCAGACTAAAGATCCAATTACAAAGGTTTTCAACATGAGTCACCGAAAGCCTCATTGTAGTGGCTCCATTGATCCGAAACCCTGGAGTGGAACCCTTCCTCTGAATCTTTGGTAGACCACAACAGCTGATTTCACTGGATTCCTGATGGCTGCATCCCTATAAACCATAGTTGCAAACTTCAATAGAAGTTCACAGCACAGGAGATTGTCATTTGATCCATCATGTCTGTGCCAGCTCTTTGCTGAAACAATTCCAAGCTAATCCCACTGGGTCTGTTCTCCCCGTAGCCTTGTATCTTCCTCTGTTTCTAATATTGATCCAATTTTCCTTTAAAAGGTGGGTGGTCTCTGCCTCAACCACTCCATTTGAGTGTTTACTGTCTTCAGACATTCTGATTACTTGAAAGGCCTCCTCTATCATTGCTTAGTCACATCTTCTGATTTGCAATTTGGGGTGCATGGGGTATGCTAATATATTGGTTGTTAATGATCTAATAATCCAGATAATATGGCCCCGATAATAACGGGGTTGAGGGGGAGGTTTACCAGCCGGGAAACCCAGAAATATGGGTTCCCTGGAGATCCGGCCAACTTTAGTGGCAGGTCCTGATTTAAATTTTAAAAAATCTGTTTCCTGGCTGCAGCCAGCCCAATTGAGAGGCTGGCTGACTGATGGGTGGGTAGGCCTGGGGCTCCAGGCCAGGGAGGGAGGTGAGTCGGACACCAGGGGTGCAGGAGGAGTAGGATATCGGGGCTGAGGGTAGTTGGACATGGGAGGTGGGTGGGTCCTATCACGGGGTGGGGGGGCGGGGTTAGTGGAGGAGGGTGACGATCGAGGTCCGTTCACAGGGTGGTTTACAGGTTAGCTCAGTGTGCCGGCGGGGGGGTAGCACTCCTGCTCCTCCTGTCCTCCTGGCCCAGAAGCAGTGCTGAAAAGGTACTTACCTCTTCCATCCAATTGTTCCTGCTTCCCTTCAGCTGCCAGGTTTCCCGAGGCCTGGGAAACCCAGCTGGCCCGTGTTAAATCTGGAACAGAGATAAAATTTTAGGCACAGAGTCTCATTCAAATATTTTAATGACAGACCTGCCTCAGGAAAGCAGGTTAGTCACCCGGCCCCCAACTCGCCTCCATTAAACCCGGAAGTTGGCAAGTTGGGGTCGTGTTTCCCGTTTAAAAAGTTTTAACCTGTCTTCCTCCCTGCCCGTCCTGGGGGCTTAAAATTGCCCCCATGAGTTGGAATCCCACCATGGGAGTTTGAGAATTTGAATTCATATTTAAAAATCTGGAAACAAAAAGCTGGTATCAGTTAAAGTGACCCTGAAGCTGTCGGTTTGCTGTAAAAACAAATTGGTTCATTTGATGAAAAGAAACCTGCCACCCTACCTAGTCTGACCTATGTGACTCCAGTCCCACACCATTGTGGTTGAATCTTAACTGCCCCCTGAAGTCGCCTAGCAAGTCACTCAGTTTATCAAAAAAAACCTACAATAAATGCAGTGGTTCAAGAAGAAGGCTCACCACCACCCTCTTGGAGCAGCTAGGGATGGACAATAAATGCTGGCCTTGCCAGCGACACCCACATCCTGAGAATGAAAAGAAACCCTCCTAAAATAAATGTTCTCTGTGTCCCTCACAGGGGATGAAGGCTTAGAGATTGAAAGATCTGATGAGCAGCTTGTCTGCTCCACAGTGCCCATTGGTACATCTGATTCACTGACTCCATGTTGGCACATTACTTATTCAAGCACCAGCCCAGATACACCCACTTGGACGAGGTAAATATTGAGATAGGATATATCGCAGGATGAATCTCAGAGCACCTGTGAGCAGGAGAAGCTCGGCGAGAATGGTGAGGAAACTGCCATTTCTCCCCGGATGTTGCAGAAACGACTGTCCTCGGCCGAGAAACCCAAGAATCAAGTTCTCGGGCCAAACCTTTAAAAGACCCATGATTTAGGACAATAGATCTCATGTGCAGGTTGTGGAGATGGTCGTCTCTTGTGTTTTAGATTGTGGACATGTTGGCGAAATCCACATCTGCTGCACCATTAAAGAGATTGCATAACATGAATGCGCTGATTAATGTGGCCATCCGAGAGATCTCTGCAGTATCAACATGCCCGATGTGAGGACTTAGGAGCAACAACTGCTTCCATAGGAGTCCTGAAAGCGCATCTTAGCTCAGGGCTTTCATCAGTTAACTAGGACTATTTGGCCTGTTCTCGCACAGACCATTCACCCAATTGAGCCATTGCCCAGCACGAGTGGATTACAAGCTGTGGTCACAAAAGTCGCCATTTCTCATGACCGTGATAATGAGTCTGCATCAATGCAGCCATCCCCAGTGCCATTACAGGAGGGAGATTCTGGTTTTGGCCCAGTAGGCATTGGATATGCAAGCGACATGACACTGGAAGTAGGTCCTGCAAGATCATCAGCATTATTGAGATGAGTGCCACCTCAGTCCTCAAGGGCTCCATTGAGACACTCTCAGCTGCAAACCTCAAAACCTCCTGATTCTGAGGTAGTGTCACATAGAGGTAAGAGATTAGGGTCCTGTATAATTCTTGGAAACCATTGCTTCACTCTACTGTAGTTCTCCACCACCCCTCCCCCCAATTCTATCTAGTCAACAGAAACAGGACTTGGTCTGCTCATCTATTATTCATATAGCATGCAATGGTTCATTATGCCTGTTTTTGTCCGAAAGGAATCATCAATGAAGTGGATACCTCTGGTCTCCTTTAGTTGATTGCTTGCTCTCATGGGAAAGTCAACGGAATCAGAAGTGTGCCTGAAGAGGGCACCAGCAACCTGTATAGTGCACTGCTGTGACTGATGTGACTACATCACCAGAGGCAGCTTGGAAATATCTGGATGCATAAAAATTTAGTGCTGTTGTCACCTTCACAGCCACTTGCTAGGTTGTGCTCCTGGCAAAAAGAGAGTGCAGGTCACGCTCCAACAGCTCACACATCTCTTGCAGTATGGGGAGGGGAAGAGAAGATAGGGAGAATGCATCTTTCTCAAACATCCTCAAGGAAAAATCCAGATAGGACTTCCTTGGTCTGCACACCTATGGTGTGGATACCTGCAGATTGTGTGTCACCTTTATGCGTGATGTTGCACTCTCTTGGCATCCATCCTTACCTCCATGTCCTCATTCACCTTGCCCTAAAAGGACAGGAACAATGGAATCCCAAGAGAGAGATCTGTTGTTTTCCTAAGAAGAACTCTCTCTAAGTTGCCTATAAAATTCAGCAAATGCCTTTCAGTGGATGTTTTGCAGTTTTTATTTATTGGAAGTCACTTCCTGCCAAAACAGTCTTGCAGTATCTCTACCCTGTATGACCTTCCCGGTTCTTGCCCACCTCTGGGACGATGTACTGGACTAAACACTGCCACCTTTATAGTGACAGTGTTTTGTAGGGGTGATTAAAAAAAGGCAGAAAGTTGGGGAAATCCTGGGGATGACAAAGAAACCCCAACCTTCATCTGCGTGCATCAGGGGTGTCGCAGACAGCTCAGTGTCGTGGGGTCGGGGAGGGAAATTTATGGCGGTCATTATTGGGGTAGACAATCGGTGAAAAGTCTCTGCCTCATTTTACATCACTCTGCCTCTATAGTGCCCAAGAATGGGTGGTTTCAGCAAGAAAAATCTAGGAAATACTCTTCCAGCTTAGCATTTAGCAAGGTAGACAACGTAGAGACAGATGTTCTCGCACCATGTAATTCACCTGGAGGTAACTCCGGACATTTTCAGGAGTTTAAGGTGTCGTGCGATGGACCTGTTTACTTCTCTGTGTTGACCGGAGGTCACCAGTTACGGTTATTGGCGTAGTACAAAGAGTGCAGCCCCTGGCCAACATCTGCAAAATGATTAGTTTCTATTCGAGGACTGAGGTTTTATCAACCTGGAGGCTGGACAGACTCTCCTTTTCCTGCATGTTTGCATTTCTTTCCCCTGATGGATGTAGAATTCAAAAGCTGCAAGCAAACAGTGAAAGTTGTACTGGTAACTTCATATTAGCCTTGCAAACCATGGTTCTTGGATATCATGGTCATAAGCTGAAGCTAGATTCCATTGCCTTGCATGAAGGATTTCTCATCTCATTTGATGGGGTCAAGTATTTGAAGCTGGACACTGAGACATTCTTGTTGAATAAGACAATTATTGGATGTTAATTGTACAACAGTTGCAACATATGATTAGTCTGCTGTGGTTGCACTTCTGACAGCCATTAATTTAGATAACTACTCACACTTATAAATCTCCTTTCTAACGTAGCAAAGTGCTCCAAGATGTTTCATGGTGGTGGGGGGGTGACATCAGCAGGGACATTTGCTGAATGGGAATTTAGAGACGAGGTAGGGGAGGTGATCAAAGGTTGGGTGAAAGAGGTAGATTTTGAGATGGCTTTTGAAGATGTAAAGCAAGGTGGAGGGTTTTTAGGAAAGTATTCCAGAGAGCAGGACTATAATTGCTGAATATTCTGCCATCAGTGATGGAGCAGGAGAACATCCAATGGTCTAGACACTGAAGAGTGGAGGGTGCAAGCTGAAATGTAAGGCTGGAAGAGATTGCAGAGTTATGGTGGAGTGAGCCCTTGAAGAGATTTGCAGTGGGAGGGAGAATGGGGAACCATTGATTGATTCCCACCAAACATCCATCAGCAGAGTTTATAACACAAAATGGAAAAAGTTTGTGTAATACTGTACTACTAAGTTTGATAGTTCTATGTCAGGTGATACCCTGTATGTTCTGGAGCACCTATTAGCCAATGATTTAAAACCTAGTTTGTTTGGGTTCATGTTTGGACGTTTGTCTTTTGCATTAAGTGCAATGAAGGATTGCCTGTTAATGCCCCATTTTAAGAAGCTGTTTGGAAATTGTGTCCATTTTGACCTTTCTCTGGTTCCCTATTTGGACCATAACTTGGTGGTTCTTAAGATCTACAAACCTGGTCTTGTTGGTATAATTTTTGGGATGTTTGTTAAGTGGTTACTTTCAAATTGACTTCAGGTCAAAACTGCTATTTATTTTTATCATTTGTGACACCATCTACATGCAAAATCATGGCAATATTTTCTTACGGATACTCAACACGTGGTTTTCCTAGAACGCATTAAATTAGGCTATGTTCCTTTGATGTGTGGAACACTTACGTTAGGGTAAATGTTATGAACTGGTGTTCCTGGTGCAGAGATACATATCATGAATTTAAGTGAAAGGATAGCATGCCCGCATGATTTTTCTGGCCATTCATTTTAACAATGCAGGAGACTCTACGAGGAATCTATTTTCATTCGCTATGTCAAAGGGTTCAATACAGGAAACCTGAGTAGGGGGTAAGAAGTGAAATTGGGTATTTTCATTTTACACAAAGGGTAAAATACTTTGGAATAAGTTGCCAGGGATGGCTGCTGAAGCAAATATTAGAAATGGGTTCAAGAAGGGTGATGGAAGGGATCCAGTGATATGATGAGAAGGCAGATGGGGTGGGTTCGATCAGCCAAAAAAGGATGGGCTAGTTGGGTCTGACTGCCTTTCTTTAACCTTGTAATAAAATTGTTATTATTTTTCATGGTACAGCATGTTATTGTGCCACTAATGTACTACCCATTTGCATCATCCATATACTTGTGTTCATGTTTTGTTCTCTAGCTCATCAAATTTTTAGGATATTTTTGTTTAATTTTAGCAAGGTAAATCAAATAATTTAGTAGAATGGTTTAGAAAATGTTTGCATATTGTAACTAATTTTACCATTTTCTGCTACTGTGAAGTTCCACCGTTGGTAGTATCCAGTCCCTCCTCTGCAAGTCCATCTAAGGCAGCCTTAAAGAAACTATTTACCAAGATAAGGACCCAAAGGAACCATTGTACATTAAAACCTGAACCAAAGGATGTAAACAAAGATATGACCATTGAGTCTGGTTCTATCACTAGTGAAGAAAGCGAGCAAAGAACTTTGACAAAATCCACAGCCAAATCCATGGAAGAGCATCCAGAAACGCAGTCAGTGCTCGTTCATGCCAATAAACGTAAGTCTAATAAGAAATGTTAAATTTTGATTTTCTTTTGTAGTCTGCACTTTCAGCCAATCTAATTTTTAAAACTGAAGATTTGTCACATTATCTTTTTAGAAATCTTGGTATTTTAAAATACCATATTAGAATAGAATTTCAAACAAGTTTAACTTGATGCACTATTGGTTTAATGGAAATTAATTTCCTTCTGTGATGAAGTATGTTTATCTTGTGATATATTTGTGAAGCATAATCCATGCTGTTGTACTTTATAGAGCAAAAAGAAGTTTCTGAAGATACCATAATGGCTGGAAATATGACCTTATTTCATCCGAAGGAGCAAGCAACTAGAATCCGATCTGAAGTAGACAGAAAGAAACAAGTATGTTTGTGGAAACTCAAAAGAAAAGCATTAGCTAAGATAAACAGTCATATTTTTGTGCATTTTCTTTTAGGGTGGGAGAGAGAGAACAAAGAAAAGCAATACTCTTCCGGCCTGCTACAAAGTGCAAGTTAGCACTGCTGTTTGCCCTACTGTTCTTGCTGTTTGAAATTAACTCTTGTGTCCAGTTTCTGATAATTTAGTATGGTGAAAATTGCAGTAATTGTGATATGGGAAAAGGCTCAATTTTAGTTCTGAGTTCCTCAAATACGCTTTTTTCTCCTAATATGTGAAATTTCTTGTTATTTCCAATTAAACTGATACTTTGAGAATTGTCATCTGGATGAGTCTCTGGCACTTAATCACACTGGCAATCTAATTTGAAAAAAACAAATCTGAAAATAAACATTTTAGGCTTGGATTTCCCTCAGGGTAGTTTCGTAACCAGAGGTAGGTCGCGACAGGATTTTTACCAGCCACTGCAGACCCACCATGAATCTGACTGATTTTCCTGGTTCAGATCACCTGGCAATCCTTTTTAGCTTTGTAGGTTTCACCTCCCCAAAGCCCTTGTGGAATTGCGTAAGTGTACACAATCCAGTGAACCATTTCCTCTCCTTTAGCCAACTGCAGTGTTATCTACCAGATTAATGAGATGGCCTAGTATCTCTCTGCAAAAGTTTTAGCTATTCGGAGAAAACCCTATCATGTGCTAGGATAGTACCCGGAGAGCTGCTATTTTATTTGAGGAATGTTGGAATTAGCACTTTTTTATTGCTATCTTAGAGTTGTCTTCATTCTTGAAATGGAAGCTTCATTCACATTTCAAGAATCCCTTTCATCCAGCCCTCCAAGGGGCTGTTTTATGTGAAAGCTACATTGTTACTGTGTTGTATCACATTTTATTTTTGTTTTCTACCTCCTTTGGAAAATAACTGATTTGCACAATGCAGGGAAAATGCCTTTTTATGGTGTGGTGTAAGACCAATGCCTTGGCACTTAAGCGACTTGCATTCTCAGTGATTTATCCTAATTGACAGCCTGAGTGTACTCCTGTGATATCTGGGTACTAGAATAAAGACCCTAGAGTGCAGTTATTGTTCTAACAAAGAAAAAACGTTTTTGGTGGGGTGTGAGGGAGGAATTTGTGCTCATCAGTGTGGTGAAAAGAACATTTCCCCCAGTATTTGCATGATAGAATCATAGAAAATTTACGGCACAGAAGGAGGCCATTCGGCCCATCGTGTACGCGCTGGCCGAAAATGAGCCACCCAGCCTATTCCCACTTTCCAGCACTTGGTCTGTAGCCTTGTAGGTTATGGTACTTCAAGTGCATATCCAAGTACTTTTTAAATGCGATGATGGTTTCTTCCTCTACCACCCTTTCAGGCAGTGAGTTCCAGATCCCTACCACCCTCTGGGTGACAACATTTCTCCTTAGCTCCCCTCGAAAGCTTCTACCAATCACTTTAAATCCATGCCCCCTGGTTATTGACCTCTCTGCTAAAGGAAATAAGTCATTTCTATCCACTCTATCTAGGCCCCTTATAATTTTATACCTCAATTAAATCACCCCTCAGCTTCCTCTGCTCCAAAGGAAACAACCCCAGCCTATCCAATCTTTCCTTATGGCTAAAATTCTCCTAGTCCTGGCAACATCCTCGTAAATATCCTCTGTACTCTCTCTAGTGCAATTACATCCTTCCTGTAATGTGATGACCAGAACTATATGCAGTACTCAAGCTGTGGTCTAACTGGTGGTTTTATACAGTCCTAGCATAACCTCCTTGCTCTTTTATTAGCCAAGGCATAGAATATAGGAAAGTATCCCGTATGCCTTCTTAACCACCTTATCTACCTGTCCTGGTACTTTCAGGGATCTGTGGACATGCACTCCAAGGTCCCTCACTTCCTCTACACCTCTCAGTATCCTCCCATTTATTGTGCATCATGTCAATATCCAGCATGTTACAGCATGGTTAAGGTGCTCTTTCCATACATGCAAATCTCATAATTACAAAAATGTGATGGGCTTCTGAGTTTCCGTTCTAACAAGCTGTGTCATCCAGTCTTTCCTCACAAAATTTCAAAAAGTTGAAATATGCTTTACATGAAATAGGGCTGGGAATTGACTTCCTTAATTAAAATTTGATATTAATGTATACATGATGCATTGCTTAGCTCCACTTTTGTTCTTTCATTAGTTGCATGAATTAGAACAACAGAAGCAGCAACAGTTGGCTTTGCTATGGCAATCTGAACAGCAGAAACAGAACCTAGAAACTCATTTGCAGAAAGCTCAGTTACAACAGCAACAAGGAGAAACTCAAATGCAAATAAGACTGAGCAACAATTTGGAAAAGCAGGCATGGCAGGAGCATGAACAGATAAAAGGCCATTTGGAACATCAGCAGGAGAGGAAAGATAATACTGTGAGTGAACAAGGTACTTGGAGACCTCAAGCTGCACACATGGATATAGGGCACCCACATGTAAATGCTGAGGTGAGTGAATTGGATATCCGTTGCAGTCTTTTTGTATCCATGCTGCTACTGCTCCCTTTATTCCATGGGCTTCAATCTTGATGACAAGCCTATTATGCGGCACTTTATCAAAGGCCTTTTGAAAGTCCATATATACCACATCGGTCACGTTGCCCTCATCTATCCTCTCTGTTACCTCATCAAAAAATGCTTATCAAGTTAGTTAAACAAGATTTGCCTTGAGCAAATCCATGCTGGCTTTCCCTAATCAATCCACACTTTTCCAACTGACTGCTAATTCTGTCCTGGATTATCGTTTTTAAAAGTTTCTCCACCACCGAGGTTAAACTGACTGGCCTGCATCCCATCCGGACCGGATGACTTGTCTTCTTTAAGTACAGCTAGCCTTTCAAGTATCTCCTCTTTATCAATTTTTAGCCCATCCAGTATCTCAACTACATCTTCCTTTACTGAGACTCTGGTAGCATCATCTTTCTTGGTAAAGACAGATGCAAAGGATTCATTTAGTACCACGGCCATGCCCGCTGCCTCCATGAGTAGATCTCCTTTTTGATCCCTAATCGGCCCAACCCCTCCTCTTACTACCCGTTTACTGTTCACATGCCTATAGAAGACTTTTGGATTCCCTTTTATGTTGGCTGCCAGACTATTCTCATACTCTCTCTTTGCCCCTCTTATTTCCTGTTTCACTTCCCCTCTGAACTTTCTATAATCAGTCTGGTTCTCACTTGTGTTATCAACCTGGCATCTGTCATATGCCCTTTTTTCTGCTTCACCTTACTCTCTAGTTCAACCACTTAAAGTGTCTTACAGTTGTGTAAAGTATCATCCCGCCGGCTTTAATTGCTGGTGGAACTTCCGCATTCCGGAGGCCCGCGCGCACCCAGACTCGTCAATGGGGAACCCGGAAGTCTGCGGGTTGGAGCCGGGCTCCGAACCCGAATGGGATTTCCCCTATTTTCGGAGCCCCCCCCAACGAGCCCTCTGTCTCTTTTGTCATCCAGGGAGCTCTAGCTTTAGTTGCCCTACCTTTCTCCCTTGTGGGAATGTACCTAGACTGTACCTGAACCATCTCCTCCTTAAAGGCCGCCCATTGTTCTGTTACGGTTTTGCCTGCCAATCTTCGATTCTAATTTACCCGGGCCAGATCTGTTCTCCTCCCACTGAAATTGATCCTCCTCCAATTGAGTATTTTTACTTTAGAGTGGTCCATGTCCTTTTCCATAGCTATTCTAAACGTTATGATACTATGATCGCTGTTCCCTAAATGTTTCCCCACTGACACTTGCTCCACTTGGCCGGTCTCGTTCCCCAGAACCAAGTCCAGCAATGCCTCCTTCCTCGTTGGGCTGGAAACATACTGGTCAAGAAAGTTCTCCTGAACACACTTCAAAAATTCTTCCCCCTCTTTGCCCCTTATTATTACTATCCCCAGTCTATATTAGGGTGGTTGAAGATCCCCGTTATCACAACTCTATGACCTTTGCACCTCTCAGTAATTTCCCTGAAAATTTGCTCCTCTATCTCATTCCCACTTGTTGGTGGCCTATAGAATACACCCAGTAGTGTAATGGCACCTCTGTTGTTTCTTCACTCTAACCAAGTAGATTCTGTCCTTGACCCGTCCAGCATATCCTCTCTCTCCAGCACTGCAATATTCTCCTTAATCAATTCTGCCACTCCCCTCCTTCCTTCCCTTCCTTATCTTTCCTGAACACCTTGTATCCAGGAATATTTAGTACCCAATCCTACCCTTTTTTGAGCCAGGTCTCCATTATCATATTCCCATGTGGCTTATTGCGCCTCCAGCTCTCCAACCTTGTTTACCACACTTCGTGCATGCACTGTAAACCTATTTTAGACTTTCTTGTGCTCTCTTAGTCTGGTCCCATCTAATACCATACTATTTCTTGCTCTAGTGCTATCTTTCTCTCCCAATCCTTTGTGCACCTTGTTTCTCCTTTCCAGTGCTTCCCAGGAGAAACAAGGAACCAGTGGATGTGGTGTATTTGGATTTTCAGAAGGCTTTCGATAAGGTCCCACACAGGAGGTTGGTGAACAAAGTTAGAGCATATGGAGTTGGGGGTAATATACTAGCATGGATTGAGAATTGGTTAATAGACAGAAAACAGACAGTAGGAATAAATGGGTCTTTTTCGGGTTGGCAGACTGTGACTAATGGGGTACCGCAGGGATCGGTGCTTGGGCCCCAGCTATTACAGAAGAACATAAGAAATAGGAGCAGGAGTAGGCCATTCGGCCCCTCGAGCCTGCTCCGCCATTCAATAAGATCATGGCTGATCTGATCCTAACCTCAAATCTAAATTCATGTCCAATTTCCTGCCCGCTCCCCGTAACCCCTAATTCCCTTTACTTCTAGGAAACTGTCTATTTCTGTTTTAAATTTATTTAATGATGTAGCTTCCACAGCTTCCTGGGGCAGCAAATTCCACAGACCTACTACCCTCTGGGTGAAGAAGTTTCTCCTCATCTCAGTTTTGAAAGAGCAGCCCCTTATTCTAAGATTATGCCCCCTAGTTCTAGTTTCACCCATCCTTGGGAACATCCTTACCGCATCCACCCGATCAAGCCCCTTCACAATCATATGTTTCAATAAGATCGCCTCTCATTCTTCTGAACTCCAATGAGTAGAGTCCCAATCTGCTCAACCTCTCCTCATATGTCCACCCCCTCATCCCCGGGATTAACCGAGTGAACCTTCTTTGTACTGCCTCGAGAGCAAGTATGTCTTTTCTTAAGTATGGACACCAAAACTGTATGCAGTATTCCAGGTGCGGTCTCACCAATCCCTTATATAACTGCAGCAATACCTCCCTGTTTTTATATTCTATCCCCCGAGCAATAAAAGCCAACATTCCGTTGGCCTTCTTGATCACCTGCATACTAACTTTTTGATTTTCTTGCACTAGGACCCCCAGATCCCTTTGTACTGCAGTACTTTCCAGTTTCTCGCCATTAAGATAATAACTTGTTCTCTGATTTTTCCTGCCAAAGTGCATAACCTCACATTTTCCAATATTGTATTGCATCTGCCAAATCTTCGCCCACTCACCCAGCCTGTCTATATCCCCTTGTAGGTTTTTTATGTCCTCCTCACTCTCTACTTTCCCTCCCATCTTTGTATCATCTGCAAACTTTGATATGTTACACTCTGTCCCCTCCTCCAAATGGTTAATATAGATTGTAAAGAGTTGGGGACCCAGCACCGACCCCTGCGGAACACCACTGGCTACTGGTTGCCAGTCGGAGAATGAAACATTTATCCCAACTCTCTGCTTCCTGTTTGATAACCAATCCTCCACCCATGCCAGAATATTACCCCCAATCCAGTGATTCTTTATCTTGAGCAATAATCTTTTATGTGGCACCTTGTCGAATGCCTTCTGGAAGTCTAAATACACTACGTCCATTGGTTCCCCTTTATCTACCCTGTACGTTATGTCCTCAAAGAACTCAAGCAAATTTGTCAGACATAACTTCCCCTTCATATATCAATGATTTGGATGACGGGACCAAATGTAATATTTCCAAGTTTGCTGATGACACAAAACTAGGTGGGAATATGAGTTGTGAGGAGGCTGCAAAGAGGCTTCAAGGGGATATAGATAGGCTAAGTGAGCAGGCAAGAACATGGCAGATGGACTATAATGTGGAAAAATGTGAAGTTATCCACTTTGGTAGGAAAAACAGAAATGCAGAGTATTTTTGAATGGTAAGAGATTGGGAAATGTTGATGTTCAAAGGGACCTGGGTGTCCTTGTACATGAGTCACTGAAAGCTAACATGCAGGTGCAGCAAGCAATTAGGAAGGCCAATGGTATGTTGGTCTTTATTCTAAGAGGATTTGAGTACAGGAATAAATATGTCTTACTGCAATTATATAGGGCCTTAGTGAGACCGCATCTGGAGTATTGGGTACAATTTTGGTCTCCTTACCTAAGAGATTATATACTTGCCATAGAGGGAGTGCAATGAAGGTTCACCAGACTGATTCCTGGGATGGCGGGATTGTCGTATGAGGAGAGATTGAGGACTGTATTCTCTAGAGTTTAGAAGAACGAGAGGTGATCTCATTAAAACATACAAAATTCTTACAGGGTTCGACAGGGTAGATGCAGCGAGGCTGTTTCCCCTGGCTGGGGAATCTAGAACCAGGGGTCATAGTCTCAGAATAAGGGGTAGGCTATTTAGGACTGAGATGAGGAGAAATTTCTTCACTCAGAGGGTGGTGAATCTTTGGAATTCTCTACCCCAGAGGGTTGTGGAGGCTCAGTCATTGAGTACATTCAAAACAGAGATCGATAGATTTCTAGATATTAAAGGTATCAAGGGATTCGGGGATAGTGCAGGAAAATGGCATTGAGGTAGAAGATCAGCCATGATCTTGTTGAATGGCGGAGCAGGCTCGAGGGGCCGGATGGCCATCTCCTGCTCCTATTTCTTATGCTCTTATCCTGGTGTCCATCCCCCTGCCAAATTTAGTTCAAACCACCACCCCCCCCCCCCCCCCCCCCCACAACAGCACCAGCGAACCTCCCCATGAGGACATTGGTCCCAGCTCCGGTGAAGTGCAACCCGTCAACCGTACAGGTCTCATCTCACCCAGAGCTGGTCCCAATGCCCCAGGAATCTAAAGCCCTCCCTCCTGGGCCATCTCTCCAGCCACGCATTCATCTGCTGTATCATCCTATTTCTATACTCGCTAGCGCTTGGTACCGGGAGTAATCTGGAGATTACTACCTTTTAAAGTCCTGCTTCTTAATCTCTTTCGTAACTTCTTAAAATCTGCCTGCAGAACCTCATCCCTCTTTCTACCTATGTCATTGGTACCGATAATGGACTATGACCTCTGGCTGTTCACCCTCCACCTCTAGGATGTTCTGTTCTATGTACTATTTGCAGGATGCCCTGCAGCAACTCACCAAGCTTACCCAACAGCACCTCCCAGTCCTGTGACCTGTAATATTAAGTAGTACAAATATAGTAAGATCTTCTCCAAGTCACTCATCGTCCTGACTTGGACATGTACTGCTGTTCTTTTATCATTACTGGGTCAACATGATTGAATTCCCTACCTTACGCCATCATTACAAGGACTGCAGCAGTTCAAGGAGAAGGCTAGCCGCCGCCACCACCTTGGGGCACCTAGAATGGGCAATAAATGCAGCTTTACTTGCATTGCCCACATCCTAAGAAGAAATGGAGGGGAAAAAATTGGCACAGAGGGACAGAACATTTGTGAACACTGAAAAAGTTGGAACTGAGGAGCCATCGGGTTGTTTTCTCGAAGACACTATGTCCAGTTGCAATACTCAGTTCTGAAATGGAACAGTGAATCTGATGTCCTTGTAATGGAGGGGGAACGACGACATCGCGGCATAGCTGCAAATGTGTAGCTGATAGCATTGGGCAGTTTTGTTCTATCTTTTCCTTCCTTATTTACTTGAATCAGATGTCATCGTGTATTAACAGCCTCAATGTAGTTGATGAATGAGTATCCCTGCTAAAGGATTGATGGTTCTAAGCTGATTTAAAATTGATTACCAGAAAATATAAATTACTTCCGATCAGTTAATGTGATACTCAAGATCTCTGTTTTAATGCAGACTCTCTGATCTGATCAGCGTTCAGTAAAGCTAATTTCTCATTCTGCTAGCTTTATTGGCAAATAACTATAGACCTATCTTTTATTATTAATCATCACCTTTGCATAGCCAACTTCCCATGAAATTGCAATTTTTTTTCAAGAGATGTAATATGTGATGCAATGGGACAGTATTTAATGAAGATAAAGATTCTTTGGTAAGAATTATATTTAACTTATAAATGATGTACTGTACAGTGCAAAGAACTTCTTTTTTAACTGGGACCTGAAGCAGCTCTTGGCATAGAAACTAAAAGTTAAAGAAACAATGGCCAGATTTTGCCGTAGCAGGGCATCTAAGGGCATATGCCGTTACTTAGACTTGCCCTTACATGTTTAGGTTTTTAAATTTTTTGTGTGGTAGTTTGCTGAAAGTGCAAGCTTATAACAGCACAGTGAGGGAAACTGCATCTGGGACCTGAGTGAACAGGGCAACAAACTGTGTATCTCCTCAACCAATCAGATTGAAGGATTGAGAAATATAGTGCAAGGACTGAGAAGGAAGTGTAAATTTAGAGTGGGTGAATTCAATGCCAAATCAGGTACAGAAAGAGAAATAGAGAGGGAAAGAAAGATCGGATTGAGAGAGAAAAAAAGAGACAGAAAGGAAAAGTTTTTTTAAAATTTTAATTTTAAATTTGACATTTTTTTAAATCTCCAACAATTAAAACCTGAAGGAATGAGACTCCACACTTGTAATAGTTAATTCAGTTGTTAAAAGGGCACTTGCATTTGAAATGACAAGACTTAACTTTCTGGGCGAGTTTAGTTCGTACCTACCGTGCGAGTACAGCAACTTCACACCATTCAATGAATTTCAATGGTGAGGCAGTCAGTGAGATGCCGTTTTCACAAAGCTAATAGCGGAGCGGCGCAACTTGGACAGCAACTCTTGGATATTCATGTTTAACCGTGCATCTGCCCCTCGCCTGTAGTTGCTGTACCATTTACGCATAAATAACGGCGAGTGCCTTTAGCTTCACTGTTATTTTGACAGCAAATTCTGGCCCATTGTGCGTACAGTCAATTTGCTAATACATGTCTGGAGATTTTTACGTTTTTTTTACACCCAAGTCAATAGTTACTACAATCTCCTTATCACAACATACTTAGCTTGCTCCCAAATAACACACTATGTATACTATGTCTGCATAAGCAAAATTTTTAGTTTTTACCGAACAGATGTCCAATGCATTTTTCTTGTGCTTTATACAAACTGAGCATTACAAAGGGCAAAAACTTGAATAATTTTTTACAAATCATTTGGTTTACTTTGTTTTCTCCACAGTTTAAGCATTGTGAGCTCGTGTCAAATGAGCTGTCTCCAGAAGATGAACATTTGCATACAATTCATCAGTATCAGCAGCGTCTTATAGAGCAAAACAGGCAAGTAGTTCAGTTGCTTTTTCCTGACTTGCAGAAGCTTGGTTATTCATTGTTTTTGTGCAACATGCAATTTTAGCATTTTGAAAAGATGAGTGCGAACTATATATTTTAGCTCATGGTTGTAGATTGCATTTACTGATGAAATTATTTGAATCTGTGTTTTAATGCAGATGTGTACAAAAAATTTGCCAATGTGACAATCTATGCAATGCTGATTTAATGCATGTTTTTGGACTCAGCAATTATGGTGCTCTTTAAAGTGGGCTGCATGAAACTGCTACTACCCCAGTCATGTGCGTTCATTTATTTTTAAAAAAGCAGTCAGCCAGCTTACTTGAAAATGGACAAATACGAATAAAAGCAAAGAAAAAGAGGGATAAAGTGCTATATATTTCATGTTTTCCCCTTCACCCAGTTCGGTTGTTGGTATGCCATTAGCCCTGACCCATGCAAAAATCTTATGCTGTATTTTTAAAAAAATATCAAGTGCCGGCACAAGTTAGAACAAAATGCCCATCTGCCAAGACAAAAGCACTGTGTATAATGGCACAGAACATTGTTGATGCCTAAAGTGCAGGACATCAACAACCAGTGTTTGTGAACACTAAACCTTAGTTGTTGATCAATATATTCAAGTTGGCATTCAGACACACCAAGGGGTGGATTTTCCTAAGACTGGTTGCCCGAAGCAAATGGTCCCAGAGCGCAGAAGCAAGGAAAATGGGACAGATCAAAAATTGTTACCTGAATTTTCCTCCACCCCTCTGGTTGCAGATGTCTTTAGCCGCTGCACCCTTGTTTTGTTGCATGCAAATGATAGCAGATGGGTGGGTTTTCTCTCCCCAGTCTATTGGCCACTGCCGGCAACTAATACCTCGAAGAGGTTTTGGAGGCACTCCATAAGGCCACAAGGAAGCTGATAAGTGTGTTTTCATAGCAGTTTTTTGCAAAGAAAAGTTATTCTTATGTATTTTTTTAGTCAAAGCTTAAGTTTTTTTTTGTAAGATCTGTTTAACTTTCTTTAAAGGTTTTTAAAGTCTTTAAAGGTATTTTTTAACATAATATAAGTATACTTAAGAATCTTCAAGTATTTTCAAAGGCTTTTAGACATTTTTTTTTACATTCTTTTACAGTTTTAATCTTGTTCACTGGGCCACAGGAAACAATGGGGACTCTCTTAGACTTACCCCTTTCTGCTTTGAGGAGGAAGATCAGGTGGACCCCCCCCCCCAGGGAAGTCAGACTGAACAGGCACTGTAGGCAACCTCTGGCTCCTACTCGCTGGTACCCATGCCTTCCTGCCTGCAGATCGAGGCAGACTACTTCACTGTAACCGCTTGACAATGCTTCAGAAGAATGTGCCTCCCTCACGAGGCAGTAACTGAGTTGTTCTAGCGGGCACAGCTCATAAATGAGACCCTCATCTGATTAAAATCGGGGCCCACTGCCATCATGGTACCCATTTGGTAACAAACTCAACTCAGTTGCCTGTAATTCTCCTCCACCGCTCCCATTTGGAGATCATTCCTGCATGCAGGCATCCCACCACGTTGTCCCGAATAATGCTGCACATATTCAATCAGTGACAAAACATCTCGCCGACAAGAAAGATGGATAAATCCATTTTTAAAAAAAAGCTAAAAACCGTTTTAAGTTTATAACCGGGGGCATCGAATACAAGAACAAAGAGGTAACGATAAATTTGTGTAAGGCAATGGTTAGAGTACATTAAGAATATTGGGTGCAATTTTGGGCACGCCATTGCAGAAAGTACATTAAAGTCATGGGGGTAATTTTAACCCCCCAGCGCGGGGTGGGAGGATAAAAAAATTTTAAAAAGGGAAACCTGCCTATTTCCAGTTTTAATGGACGCAGGTCGGTCACTAAAATATTTTAAGGAGGCACCTTGCCTCCATTTTAACTCGTTTTAATTTTTTAACTCCTGGGAGCCGGAATTCCTGGGCCACTGGAATCCTGGCTAAGAATGGTGGCGAGAAGGGCCTGATTCATGAGGTATGTGCCATTATTGCACTGCTTGGGCCAGGAAGAACAGGAGTGATATCCCTCGCACTGCTCCCCCCCCTCCCCCCAAACCATGGCTCATCAAGCTTACTCTTTATTACCCTTTAATCACCCCGCGATGGGACTCTCCCCCAATTTCCACCCCCACCGTCCGAAACCATGTGCATCCCCCCCCCCGTGCTGCCCAATGTGCTTCCCCCTGCGCTATCCGACTCTCCCTACTTCCCACCCCCCTACAATGTCTGATGACGTCCCCCCCCCCCCAACTCCGCTTTCTCCCTGGCCCCCACAATCCAAACACTGAAGATCCCGGTTGCTTTCCCGCCCAACAGGCAGCAAGCCAGTCCAGCTGGCTAGCTGTCACGCGCGCAACCTATTGAAAAAATTCGAAACAGG
The DNA here is from genome assembly GCF_035084215.1 of Heptranchias perlo. Taxonomy (NCBI): domain Eukaryota; kingdom Metazoa; phylum Chordata; class Chondrichthyes; order Hexanchiformes; family Hexanchidae; genus Heptranchias; species Heptranchias perlo. The sequence continues at coordinate 57,719,537 of NC_090330.1, forward strand.
TCCTGCAGTCAAAATCGGCTAGACCTGCAAGACACCTTTACATCTGGGCTTTCCGTCTTCCTTACCGCCTCAGAGCTCATTTCCAGTCTACTGAGTATAGATTTACCATCAGGGATGGAAAACTACAATTATGAAGGCGGACTTGAGATATTGGGATTATTTCCACTGGCGTAGAGAAGGTTAAGAGGAGATCCAACAGGTTTTTTAAATTAGAAAGGGTTCTGATGTGACTAGGGAAAGACTGTTCCCTCTTGTTAGGGAGTCAGTGAGAAGGGGCAGTTATTAATTTCAGCTTGTCACCAAGGGGAAGAATTTCCTTAGAGTTATTAAGAGGATGGAAAATTTTGCCACAGGCAGTAATTGAGGCAGAGACAACTGCATCTCTTGAGGGAAGAGTAGATAAACATTTGAAGGAGAGCAAGGTGCAGAGTATAATAGTTCTATGATCTGTATGTTGTAGATTCCAGAACCAGTTTGGATCTAGAATTCCTCCACATTCAGTAAGTATAAGCTGAAATGGTCAGCAAAAAGGAGAAAGGACAACGGTGGGGATGGGCAGAGGGAGAAGGAAAAACAGCAGAACACCATTTTTTTTATTAACGTGGCATCTGATCCAAACCACCTTCAATTGGAGAAAGGTTGATGGTCAAGACCTAAACTCTAATTGGTTCGCTAGAGGGAGAATTTTGAGACCATTGCGAAGTAAAAATTGTAATACTAGGACTTACTTTGATATACTGATACCTTTTAATTTTAAATACTTTAGCTGTTAACAGTGGTGCATTTTTATATGGGCATTTCCTTTACTTTGTTTTGAGTACTGCAGGTTTGTATGTTCATTGTTGGCATTTATGGCTTTTCTGCTGTCAAAGAATATTATCTCTAATGTCCTCATTTCACTACTTCATTTTATTTTAAGGCTGCATAAAAAATCAGTGGAAGAAGCCAGGAAACAATTGGAGGAATATCAGTTGAAAAAAGGATGGACTTCTGTTTCTACCAGAGCACGGCACTTGTCTGGACAGCACTCAGTACCTCAGATAAGCTATTATGATACATCTGCTGGATCTGAGCTCAAGATTAATATATCCAGAAATAATCCTGAACAGGCTTTCCACGTGCCTTTTGCTCAACATCCTGGTCTTGTGAATCGGTCTAGAACTCTGGGTCACTGGCCATCCATGACAGTGCCATTTGATCACTCGCAACCAGCAGGTTTACCATGCACGAGCACTAGTCAATCACAAGCCAATCCAGGGATACCTTTGTCTACAGAGAACAAAGTACCAGTTCCCACCATTTGCTTACCAAAGAATTCAGAACATGCTTCTATCTTTTCACCAAGACATCAACCTTTATTAAGACAAACTTTGTTGGATTCGGCATCGCTCAAAACACAGTTTATACCTGCACAGCAACATGTTGCTACTGTTGAGAACACATTGAACCAGCAACAGCAAATAACCAGAATGTCTGATGATGGATCAAGTAGTTCTGGAGGTCATGTCAATGTTAATCAAAACCCATCTTTCGTGTACAGTGAAATCAAAAGTCGACATGACCCACCAAAATCTGAAAGACACACAATGCCCTACGATGTATTTGAAGTGAATGGTCTAGAAATATCAGAACCTTGCATCAGGACTTTAGATACAGTTGTGCCACAACAAGGGCTGGCACAAGTAAGATCAATGGAGATGTTGCAGGATCAACCAAAGCCCATAGAAATACAGCCAGGAACATCAAAAATTTCAGTTGAAAAATTGAAACACTCGATGTTTTCCACAACCTTGACAAAACATGCTGAAGCCAGGAAGGATCAGGAGAAATTGTGTGCTGCATCAGTAGATATTCAGGTCCAACAAGAGCACTTGAAAGAATTGCAGCAACAGCTGCATAGGCAGAGGGAGGATCTTGTTGCCAGGCAAATGTTACAAGAAGAATTCATCCATAGACAAAACCAAATGAAGGAACAGATGCAACAAGCCCTGGAGAAGAATTTTATTGAAAAACAGGTACATGGTACATATATCCAAGTGCTTTTGCTTTGCATGTGTAACAGTATAGGAGTATAAAGGGGAAAAAGGGTGACTTTAGTGTAAACTTTTCATGTTTGCTTAACTCGACAAAAAAAAAGTGATTCTTATCTTCACAACACTTGGAGACCATATGGTTAGAGATAACAAGATTGCTAACCAGAAGTGATTTGAATATTCTAATTAGACTCCTTTTTGAGTGTAGAATTTCTCCAGTGAATAAAATTTGTAGTTAATGTATTTTTTTGTGTTTTAGGCAACAATATAGGCAACAGAATTAAGATGGTAAGACATAACTCCTAGATGCTGAGAGGTTGTTTCCACCGGCTGGAGAGTCGAGAACTAGGGGGCGTAGTCTCAGGATAAGGGGTCGGTCATTTAAGACTGAGAAGAGGAGGCATTTCTTCACTCAGCGGGTTGTGAATCTTTGGAATTCTCTACCCCAGAGGGTTGAGTATATTCAAGGCTGAGATCAATAGACTTTTGGAATCTAAGTGAATCAAGGGATATGGGAATTGGGCGGGAAAGTGAAGTTGAGATTGAAGATCAGCCATTATCTTATTGAATGGCAGAGCAGGCTCGAGGGGCCGTATGGCCTTCTCCTGCTCCTTTGTCTTGTGTTCTTATGTAGATGTTCTTAATTCTAGCCCAGACACTTGACGCTTCATGAAGTAACACCTGCAAGTGAAAATGTTGAGCAGCTCAGTCTCATGTCATCCCTGCTGCAAACCTTAGAGGAATTTAGTACTGGATCAACTAATAAGATTCTCCAGTTGGAAAATGAAGATCACCTTGAAGATCCGGAGCCAGCAATTCAAATAAACGGAGCATTATTGCCTTCATGCTGCTATGATTCCGAATCTATACGAGCTGGTAATTTTTAGTTATAAATCTTGATTATTTTAGTTCTGTGTGGTTAAATTTGTGTTTTTTTATTTTCCTACTAAATAATTAAGTTTAGAGTTTTGCACCCTTGCGCAGTTAATAGAATCATAGAAAGGTTACAGCACGGAAGGAGGCCATTTGGCCCATCGAGTCAGCGTCAGCTCTAAGCAAGAGCAATCCAGCTAGTCCCACTCCCCCGCCCTTTCCCTGTAACCCTGCAATTTTTTTCTTTTCAAGTATTTATCCAGTTCCCTTTTGAAGGCCATGATTGAATCTGCCTCCACCACCCCCTCTGGCAGTGCATTCCAGATCTTAACCACTTGCTGTGTAAAAAAAGTTTTTCCTCATGTCACCTTTGGCTCTTTTGCCAATTACCTTAAATCTATGTCCTCTTAATATGCAAGTTGTTCTGTAACTGCCACTCCACCTATTACATTGTCTGGGCTTTTTATCAAGGATCCTGACATAGAGTTATTTGGCACTGTTTAAACCAGCACATTGCTGCTGGAGTGATTAAGCAGAAAGAGATGTTGGCAGATGGTATTAACACCTGGTTTTGAATTTGATGCAATGTTAAGCAGGAAGAAAAGCACACTGAAGATTATGTGAGCCCAGTATATACCTTTTATTGAAAATCAATTTTCTTGTCCACATAAATCATAAGTAATTGAAGTGTCAAGAAAACTAAAATTGCATTAGTTTTAGTTCCAAATCACAAGTGTCTCATTCAAACAGGCATCTCTATATTGGTGTAAACCTATTCAATAGCAACTGCGTTTGAATCACGTGTAGCAGTCTTCTATGTCAGAGTATTTCCATGACGCTAACATGGAAGACTGCTACATACTTGAAATAAGCTACCTCTCTTGTTTCAATGCTTTGTTTTATAAAATATCTGCGCTATTAATCTTGTATATGATGTGATTATTTTTTGTCCACAAACCTTGCTTCCTTTGTTATTATTTTGAGTCACTTTTTATGTCAATATTTAACATTGAAACTGCTTATGTCGATATTTATAACAAATCTGTATATCAGCATGAATAATGGTAAATCCCTATTCCAACATGTCAACTTTTGTTGATGAACCAACTGAGTAATTCAAAATACTTTTTGAAAAAAATTTCATTTGCTATTTTTTTTCTGTAACTGACTCACCATAACCGAACCATGGAAGAATAATTATATTGCGTCTACTACTGCATTGGCAGAATAAAAATTGAGCCATCCACCTATTTCAATGAACTGCTTAACCTCATCTTTGTATATTTGTTTCAAGTCACAAGTGTCTCTTTCAAACATAGTGTAAACCTGTTCAATGGTGACTGTGTTTGAATCACTTGGAATAGACTTCAGCATTATGCAAAAGAAGGAAAAAGTGAGATATAATGTGTTCTGATGCATGTTGTTCCATATACCTCTGCTTCCATGCTGCTTACCAAATGACAGTTCTATTAATTAACCCACTTTGAAGCCATGTGTGAGGTGACGAGGAGAAAGAGGAGAAGGAGATGAAGGAGGGAAGGAAAAGGTGGGGAGAGATAGAGACTGTGGGCTCGATTTTTCGCACCCCCAAGCGGTTGCGTTCGTGGCGGGGGGGCTGTGAAAATCGGGGATTCCCGGGGCGGGTCCGGAGCCCAGCTCCAACCCGCCCACTTCCGGGTTCCCCAGTGACATGCTGACATGCGCGCGCAGCCCCCGCATGTGGGAGTCCCACCGGCAATTAAAGCTGGCGGGATGCCACTTGAAGTAAATAAACTAGGTACTTCAGGTCATTTACAGACCTGATTGACCTGACATTTTAGGAGGGGTGGGATTTTCAGATCAACTGGGACTGTTTCCCGTACTGGGGGAAACACTCCCAGTTGAAATGGACGTGTTGCAGCCATGTGGCAGCTGCAAAGGTCCATTTGACAGGTGGCGGGGGGGCGGGGGGAGACCCTCACTTATTGCAGGAGGCCACTCTTTTACATTTGGACAAAGTTTGGCATCCACCACCCTCCTCCTAACAATAAAATTCACCAACTTGCACACTTACCCCGGTGTCCAGACACACTTACCTACCTTGCGGACCCCCTCAAATGTACATCTTCCAGATGGGGGCTGCCGTAGCTGCGGTCATGACCTCCTCGGAGGACGAACAGCATCACCAGCCACGCCGTCCACCTCTGACACGTGGAGCCCCACAACACAGTGCTGTGACACATCCACCTGCACAGCAGGAGGGAGGGCAACTGCAGAGAGAGATGCGTCGCAGAAGGCACTATCCTCACCACAGGATCTACAGACCGAGGCTCAGCTTCCTGGACCTCTCTGAGCAGCAGTGCACATGGAGGCTCAGAGTCACTCTACATGTAGTCGTGGACATCTGCAGTCTCCTTCATGCCGAGCTGCTCCCGGCTGGCCTGAGCACCATCTTCTTACCTGTCGCTGTCAAAGTCACCACCGCCCTCAACAACTTCTCCTTTGCATCCTTCCAGGGTGCCACCGGGGACATCGCCGACGCCTCTCAGTCGTCTGCACAAAAGAGCCCTGTAAATACACCTACACCCACTGCAGTGACACAATGGGTGGCATCAGTTGTGGGTCTTCATAGTGATCCTCAGGAAAGGGCATTATTGCACAAACCAGACAAGATTTGCAAAGACGTGGCAGTAGTGGTGACAATATAATATGTAATGTGAGTTGATCAGAAAACAAATATAAGTAAAAACCATGACAAACCCTCAAACACCCTTGTGCATCACCTTCATGCTCACGACACGTTTGCCTTACGCATCCTACTGCACATATGTGGTGCATGCCCTGTGGTTTGGTGAGGCTGACCGTGAAATAGATGCATGAGAGGTTGAGTCTGAGATAGAGCCATGAGATTGTATGAGGATTGAGTTGAGTGGTAGTGTGGGATGAGTACTGGCGAGGTGAGTAAGTGCAGGTAAGATGAGGATGAGCTTTGAGTGGGTGTGAGGAGTGATGTGATAGAGTAGTGTTGGCAGTGCCGAAGGAGATGTGGGGTGGGGGCGGTGATGTAGCAGACGGAGTGTAGGGGAATGAGTAAGTGTACTCACTTCGGCTGACCGACTTAGGTCATTGAAGCGCCTCCTGCATTGTATGTAGGTGCGTGATATGTTGGTGGTGCAGGTGACCTCCTCTGCCACCTCGAGCCAGGCCGCCTTGGTGGCAGAGGCAGGCCACTTCCTCCCGCCCGCTGGGGGGAAGATCTCTGTCCTCCCCCTCCTCCTCACCCCATCCAATAAGACCTGGAGTGAGGCATCATTAAACCTGGGATTAGCCTCCCCCCTGGGCTGCTCCATGTTGTAATTTTTCCTATTTTCTGCAGCATCAGTCAGTGGAGGACTGCCCCTTTAAATAGGGCTCCTCCAGCTGACTGCGTGTGCGCAGTCCGCCCGCTGCGCAGCGCAAAACCTGGAAGCAAAAGTAAGTACCTCAATCAAGCTGCGATTGCGTGCGGAGCACCCCGATTTCACTGGACGCGTTACCCACGCGCCCAGTTGACCCCCCCTGCTGCCAACCCGCCGCCCTCCTAATATCGGGCCCTGTGTGTTTTGGACCATCAGACTTAAAGGCATTTTCACTGTGAAGCATGATTGGTTCATCAAACTAAATAGTTACAAACGGATGTTGGTTAATACGGTACAAATACAACATGTGTGCTTGTGCAAATAAGCCACTTGTCCTCTGTAAATGATGCAAAATTTACCCTGGTGTCAGTAAATGTGCAAATTGGTGAGCATAAAACAAAAGGTCAAGTCATGTGAAAGAACGTAATACATCCCATAACAATTAAAATGCTAGTTTTGGTGTCGGTGGCACTGCCACGCCACCTGCTAAATTGTCTGAGATCTTTCTGAAAGATTTTGTCACAGTTATTTAGCATTGTTTGATCAGCAATGAAACTTCAAGCTCCTCTGCTGATTTAGCTATTTAAGGGGCGGAAACAGGATCAGGTGTGATGCCCCTGTGATTGAGTACCCTTCCAAAACTCAGTTAAGTCTACTGATATTCACTGTTAATATGTGAAAAATGGCCACTTGAACAAGGCCTGGAGGGTGCCATTTGAACTTTAGCACTCATCAAGAAATCAACATTTTCAAGAGGAAAAAAAATAGAACTTCATATCCGAATCATTAATGCAAAAAGATAATTTGGAATATCACACATCTTCAGAAATTTTCTTTTGAATAATTTTCCATTTGTGTGTATTCTCTTTTTTAAAAAAAATAAAAACACACTGCCTTAGTTTTCACAAAACTGCCTGTTGCTTCGTGCTATGAATAAATCATAATCTGTTTGTATCTATTGACCCTATGGTACATAAATTTAAGGAATCTGAAATTTTGCCTGATACAAAATTCAATTTGAAAAATGTTTTTATAATTTTTTTTCTATTTTCAAAGGTAGTCATTCCTCAGAATCTCCAAATATTGAAGTTTTCGAAAGAGAGGCTCAACATTGGAGGCCTTCTAAACCACCTGTAACTAAGACAAGGTTGGGACTTTTCGGACTCATTGAACAGCATGAATTAAGTGCAATTCAGGAAGTAGAATCGCCTAAAAGTGACAGACTATCTATGTTTGGTAATTATATATATTTTTTTTCCTTTCCAATCTCTCCTTCCTCTTTTCCTGCAGGTGTTAACTCATTTAGCAAATGCAGGCAGCTTCCACTATCTCACACAAGTGGTCCTTGTTCTTATGTAAGCTTAGACAGTTGAATTTTAGCAGGGTGATCAAGCATGGGGGCATCTCACCTGATCCTGTTTCTGTTCCACTTGAGTTTCACACTTATTTTTTGAACAAGGATCCATAGATAGCTTTCAGAAGAAGCAACTGCAGACTTAATTTATTTGCAAAACAATTTTTGCCAAATGCTTGAAACTTTATGCTGCTTTGCTACGGAGAAATTAAAGCTTGTAATATTGTATTATATAGCTACGGTTGTATCATACAACGAGTATCATCTATCAACGAGAAAGGAAGACTTTTCTCGTTGCAATCCAGTATTACTCAACCTCAACTGGTTTTGTATTGCAGTTATTTTCATCGCTTGTTTGTAAATGAAGCAAAAGTTTATTTCTAAATATTTATATTTTTTCCAGCTTTTTTAGTCCCACTCCCCCAACTCGATAGGTGGGGAGGAGGGGATGGAAAGGTCACCTTCTCGCCCCCTCCCCTCTTTTTAGCTTTTTCAACAGTTGTCCTTACCACCTCCCAGTTTTGGTAGAAGCCAAAATTAGAAGTCACATTCATGTAAAGCACATCAGGATGCAATTTAAACAGATGGCAGGGGATAATGTTGGTCAGGAAACAGTTTAAAGGATGATATTTGACCGAGGGCAGAAAACTTGAAATTGGGCTATTCTGCTAAAAGCTTTGCCATAAAGATATGAAGTAACTGAAAACCAGTACTGTAGAAAACACTTGCAGAAGAAGCTTATTTTCATAGCTTTTTTTCAATATCAGATATTCTAATTCCTGCATAGCTGATACTGTTTTGTGATTGGTGGGCAATTAAGCTACAACCTAAATTGAGGTAGTCTATTCTATGTCAGTTAACAGGAATACATCTTCCGATAACTGCTATTGGTCAGAAGCCAGAGAGCTAACATCAAGTAGTATGGATTCATCCCGTTGCTCTAAAATAGAAATGGACTTCTCCAGAGTATCAACAAGCAGCAGTCAGCAAAGTTCTAGTGTTGTAAACAGTGCTGTAGATTCCATTCAAACAGGCAGACTGACTTGGAGAGAGAAGTTAAAGCTGGAGGCTGGCAGCCCCCCAGGACAAGGTAAACAAGTGTGCATATGTGAATGTTAAATATTAAAAGCTCAATGTGCTTTGGATTCCTTTATATACACCCGTGGACATTTGCAGTGTTAGAGTGGGGTATAATTTTGGGATTCATGTAAAAGAAATTTTAAAAATACAGGAAATTATTAAGAATATTCCCAACAACTTTTATAGTTGGGCCACTGATGGTAATACCCTAGCATTTGCTCTCTTTTTCCTTTTTCTTCCTGCCCCAAGTTAATTTCAAAGATGAGCAGATTGTTTGGTATGAAATATATTAAATTAGTATCCACATTACATTTCATGCTCCTGCACAGTGAGTTAATTATTTATAGAATTTGGTTCCTTTTAATGTTTTTCAGAATTTATTTTAAGAGAACTGAATGTTTTGTAAATTTAGCCGTTATTATACCAAAGATATTCTAATAGTTTTCAAATGACTTCTGTTCACAGTTCACAGGTAGGTGCTTCTGTCCAAATCCATGAAGCTATAAACCTGAATTAAATCTACTGTATTAAAACTGTGGTTATTAAAAGTAATAGCAAAGAGAAGGGAATATAGGAGTGGAAGTTGAGTCTGAAATTAACAATCTGGGGCACAATTTGAGATTTAAAAGAATTTTCATTTCCCACAGAGTAATAGACACATGGGGCCCGATATTAGGAGGGGCCACATCACCGCCCCCACTCCACATCTCCTTCTGCACTGCCAACACTACTCTATCACATCACTACTCACACCCACTGAACCCTCATCATCTTACCTGCATTTCCTCACCTCCCCAGTATTCATCCCACCACTACCACCCAACCCAATCCTCATACAATCTCATAGCTCTGTCTCATACTCACCCTCTCATGCATCTCTTTCATGGTCAGCCTCACCCAACCTGCCACTACCTGAGCTGCAGCTACAGGGCATGCATCACATATGTGCAGTAGGAAGCGTAAGGCAAACGTGTCGTGAGCATAAAGGGGATGCACAGGGGTGTTTGAGGGTTTGTTATGGTTTTTACTTATATTTGATTTCTGATCAACTCACATTACATATTATATTGTCACCACTACTGCCACATCTTGGCCATTCTTGACTGGCTTGTGCAATGGGCCCTTTCATGACGTTCTCCATGAACACCTTTGATGCCATCCATTGGGTCACCCTATAGTGGGTGTATGTGTAGTTGCACGACTGCTTTGTGCAGGTGCCTGTTGTGTAGCACTCTTGTGTAGCTCCACGTGGCGGAGGTGGACGACGTGCCTGGCGAGGCTGATGATGTTGCTCGTCCTCCAATAGTGTGATGAATGCAGCTATGGAACCCCCCCCACCCCCCCCCCCCCCGCCAATCCTGACAGCGTGAGGGGGTCCGCAAAGTAGGTAAATGTGTTTGGACAGCAGAGTTTAGGGTATGATATAATAATTTTGAGTGTGGAGACAACGGTGTGGCAGGCAAAACTTTGTCTGCGGTGTCAGAGTGCCCTGCTGCAATGAATGAGGTATTCCCCCCCGCCCCCCCCCCCCCCACAACTGTCAAGGAATCCTCTGCATCTCCCAATGGCTGCTGACTGAAACACGTCTGCAACAACAGGGAGTGTTTCCCACAGCATGGGAAACACGCTGAGGAGAGTCCAAAATCACATCTCTGCTAAAATCTCTTCCCAATGAGGTCTGTCAACAACCTCAAGTACCTCCCTAACTATCTAAACTGTCATCCTGCCGGCTTTAATTGCCGGTGGGAGTCCCGCATGCGGGTGCTGCGCGCACATTGATTCGCATCATTGGGGAACCCAGAAGTGGGCAGGTTGGAGCCGGGCTCCGGGATTCCCCAATTTTAGGAAACCCCCCCCCAGCCACGAATGCACCCGCTCGGCCATCCTAAAATTGACCCCATGGAATAGATTCATTTTTATACATTTTTTATAAATCTTGGATCTGGGAATGGGAAAATTATACGGGTACATTCGTGATAGAACAGATGGTACGTGGATCTGTGGAGACAACAGGGGTGATTTTAAAACTGAGTCGGGAAAGGGGCGGTGGGGGTCAAATTGAGGTTGGGAAACCCATTAGTACGGATTTCCTGGACATACGATTTTGACGCTCCTCATCGCGCCCCGGTGAAAACCGGAAATAGCGGGTCTGAAATGGCAATTTTCAATGCCTCCCTGCCCCCAACCCACCTGTTTTTTAATTTGAAAGTTGAGCCCAATGTGCTTGATAGGCCAAAAAAGCGTTATATTATTTGTGCTGATTCTCCTATTTATCTGACCCCTGGTTCTAAATTAGTTCTCCCTACAGTTCCTTCAGCTCCTTTTACAAGTTTACCAAGTTATTCTGCCGATGTTAGAAAAGGTGTGCTTGAATACCCTGGCCCAACTTTATCAACATGCAGCACAAATAGCAAGGCAAGTAATTATTTTAATAAAACCAGTTTTGTATGTATGTGTTTGTGTTTCTGTTCACTTATCCATTTACTGGTTAGTAAATTGTTAAGCACTTCATAGCATAAGCCACAGTCTAGTGATCTCTTCTTTCCTATCACTTCCTGAAGTTGCAGAACATTACACCAGGACCTGAGATATAACCAGTAACTCAAATGCAATAATGAGGGATTTGTTTTTGATCATTGGCTTGTTGCAACTTACCAAGATTTTGGACAAATAGAGGTAATAGGAAATGAAGGCTCCTTATGAAACTGAATCAGTGATGCTCAACCTCAAAATAATTCTTCAGTGATAAACACAAAAACAACACTTTAAAAAAAAAAATCTGTAGTGTGCGATGCCGACAAGGTCACATTGCCAATCTCCGGTTGCCCTGAGAAAGTGGTGGTGGGCTTCATTCTTGGACTACTGCAATTCTTGTGATGCTGTGCTCCTACAATGATATTAGAAAGGGAATATTGACCTAGTGACAATGATATAAGTTCAAGTCAGGATGGTGTGTGACTTGGAGGTGATGTTCCCTTTGGACAAGGCATTGTTGCCCTTGTCCTTGTCGATGGTAGAGATTGCAGGGGAGGTGCTGCTGAAGTAAACTCTGTGAGCTGCTGCAGTGCATCCTGTAGATAGTACAAGCTGCAGCCGCACTGCATCGTTGGTAGAGGGAGTGGATATTGATTCCATGGCAGGGGCACCAATAAAGTGAACTGCTCCGTCCTGAGTTGGTGTTTTTTTGAGTGCTGTTGTGGCTGTATGCATCCAGGGGAGTGGTGAATGTTCCATCACACTTTTGACTTAAGCCTTGTAAATGGTGGAGAGCCTTTGAGGGGTCAGGAGGTGAGCCACTCATCAGAGTGCCCCCCCAGCCTCTGTCCTTTTCTTGTAGTCACGTTGTTGAAATGGCTGGTCGAGAGCATTATTTAGAAAAGTTTGCAATACAGTAGAGGATATTGCAAATCTGAACAAAACAAAAAAAAATTGTGACTTCATTCAAGAAAGTGATTGACATATCACATTCTGAAGCTTTAAAACTTTAGGTAGATTCAGGGTCTGGATGGTGGGCTAAGTTGGATCACTGCTTCTGCTCTGGGAAGTTTGTTTTCCTCTTTATCTGTTGGTTTGTTCCAACTTGGCCTGATGGCATTAAAAAGATTTTTCTAGCTGTAGGAGTCTGAAGTGAGATGAGTTTGAGAAGTTGCACCCAGCATTTACTGAGCATGAGTCCATGTTTCTGCCCTTCATGTGGCACAGTTAGCTCTAATTTCAAAGTCATGCTCAGATGCAACAAAGATTATTATTGTGCAATGAAAATGACAGGGTGCAGTTGGGCTGGTGTTCTAAGAATGGAGTTGAGCTACATTATTGGGATGAAGTAGATAAAACTTCATTTCGTATCTGACTCGTGTTATACCTGACCCAGAAGTGCTTAATGATGCCACTGAGTACAAAAAGTTGAAAAATGTGACATTGCCAAGTCATGATATCCATGGAACAGCGACCAAAAAATAGCATTTTATAATGGGTTTTTATAAATAAAGAGAAAAGATGTCTTTGCTGCACAGATATTGCTCTTTTTATATGTTTTTACTGCACTTTGCTCTGAGTCTCTTCTAAGATTTACTGGTTTACTCAATGGGTCGATGATGCCAAAGAGCCAAATCTGATCACTATTTGGTCTAAATAGTGAATGATTAGAGCACAGACCAGATAAGCAATTGTGGGAATGTGGTTTAGCGAGTGTGTGTATTTGTGTGTGTGTGTATGTTATATATGTATGTACTGAATGCATTTATGTGCGCATGTGCAAATGGGTATTTCATGTCTGAGATTGTCACAGTTCTTGGTACTGAGCAATGATGTAAACATATTCTTACTGATTTAAAAAATGTTTTCAGTGATGTTCGCTACACTTGAACTGAGCTCAGTATTGTGTGGTGTGTGTGTGTGTGTGTGTGTGTGTGTGTGTGTGTGTGTTATATATGTATGTACTGAATGCATTTATGTGCGCATGTGCAAATGGGTATTTCATGTCTGAGACTTACACTTCTTGGTACTGAGCAATGATGTAAACATATTCATACTGATTTAAAAAATGTTTTCAGTGATGTTCGCTACACTTGAACTGAGCTCAGTATTTTGTTAATTTATATAACGGTGAGTCTCATTTCTGTAAAATAGTGTAGTTGTCTAAGGTGCCTGATTTAGTGTGTAAAGCTCCAGTATCCCATGCATGCTCCATCTTCAAAATCAAATATTTGAGAACAATCCCTCCCACTTGTCGAAAACTTAATTACCTATTATACACAATGCATTAACTCCAAACACTTATTTTCAGACAAGTAAGAATTTATTAAGAAACTTGTACAAGTGGAAGCTGTGTTCTAAGACAATGGTTAGAACCACCTCTTCGCTGAGCAGAGGAAACAGTTAACTTTTATACAGTTCAATTAGTAATGTCTGTCCATCATAGAATATGGGCGTACATGTACATTCTTATTGGTTCAAGTGGTTAGTCAATCAAAAATAGGGAACCCACCCTCTAGTTTCCCATGCCTGTTCAACATCACGAGACAATGTCTGGGAAAGTGCCTTTCCCCTAAGAAACTGTCTTTATTATCAGTTCTGTACTCCGTCTCAAGGCTATATGGTCATTCATTTCTGTTAAGTCAGACAGTTATCTCATAAGCAGACAATAGCTCTTCTGTGTGTCTTTGGTGAGAACTTAAAACATAAGCTTTCTATTATATTCAGCTGGTCAGCTAACATGGTCAACTTATCCATCATGCTTTGCTTCTTTTATGGTCAAGTAACTGTTCAGTATTTCTACATTAATATGGTCAGCTTTATGGTTTAGGTGTATTAGAAAGTTAATTTGGTCAGGCATTTCTTTATGGTTTTCTACACACTTACACTTTGATTCAAAACATCTCATTGTTATTTCGCCATTTTAGTACTCTTGAAGGGATTGTTCAGTCTTGTAAATTAGTGTTCTCTGACAATTTAAAGTATGTGGATGACATATTGATTTCAGCTTATTTCTGTTTTTTTAGCTGCAGCCTTTGCAGGACAAACATATTACTCACCAGTATGAAGAAAGGGAATTAGAGCTCAGATTATTTTGCCATTTATGAATATTGCAGATAGGTTTGCAAAAGGTTCACTGTTGCACGAACATTTTATTTTTAGTTAGTATTTAGCTTATTCCTGACTCAGCATTCAACACTTCCACATCATTCTGTGGCATTTTTGAGTACAATAGTACTCTGAAATTCAGTACAGGCACAGCAGTGTGATGGCTGCGGTCATCCTAATATGCTGGTCAGCAATTAGTGGTTTCAGGAAAAGTAAAGTAGGAAATGCAGGTCTTTAAACTTGATATTTGACATTTAATACCAAATATCAGCAGAGCCTCAATGTATAGTTTATCCTTTATACTTTGACCATAAATAATGTTACTCAGTTATTGAAATTAATATTCAATATTTAAGTTAGTGATATAAGTAAACTTAAATCATGTGTACCAAAATCTTCAATTTAATCCAGTACCAAAATCTTAATTTAAACCAGTATTTTTGCAACATTATTGTTGTTGCCCCAAACTGAGAGGCCATAAGAAATAGGAGCAGGAGTAGGCCATAATGCCCCTCGAACCTGCTCCACCATTCAATAAGATCATGGCTGATCTTCGACCTCAACTCCACTTTCCTGCCCAATCCCCATATCCCTTGATTCCCTTAGAGTCCAAAAATCCATCGATCTCAGCCTTGAATATACTCAACGACCGAGCATCTACAGCCCGCTGGGGTAGAGAATTCCAAAGATTCACAACTCACTGAGTAAAGAAATTCCTCCTCATCTCAGTGCTAAATGGCCGACCTCTTATCCTGAGACTATTCCCCCTAGTTCTAGAATCTCCAGCCAGGGGAAACAGCCTCTCAGCATCTACCTGTCGAGCCCTCTCAGAATCTTCTATGTTACAATGAGATAACCTCTCTTCTAAACTCCAGACAATATAGGCCCATTCTACTCAATCTCTCCTCATAGGACGACCCTCTCAATCCAGGAAACAATTTAGTGAACCTTCATTGCACTGCCTCTAAGGCAAGCTTATCCTTCCTTAGGTAAGGAGACCAAAACTGTAAAAATAGTACAGTACTCCAGGTGTGGTCTCACCATAGCCCTGTACAATTGCAACAAGACTTCCTTACTCTTGTACTCCAACCCCCTTGCAATAAAGGCCAACATACCATTTGCCTTCCTAATTGCTTGCTGTACCTGCATGTTAACGTTCTGTGTTTCGTGTACAGGGGCACACAAATCTCTCAGAACACCAACATTTACTAGTTTCGCACCATTTAAACAATATTCTGTTTTTCTACTCTTCCTACCAAAGTGAATAACCTCACATTTCCTCACATTATATTCCACCTGCCACCTTCTTGCCCACTCACTTAACCTGTCTATAAGCCTTTGCAGACTCTTTGGGGAAAAATTCGATAGGGGCCATTTTTGGATGCAGGTAGCGCAACGCGCTAGTACCCCATGCCCAATGGCCCCTGCGCAGGTAGGATGCAAGTTTGGACCCACAGGAGCACTTACCTGCAATCAGCATTCCTTTCCAGGTCTTGCATGTGGTATCAATGCAATTTGTACTTTCCACCACCAGAGGAAGCGCAATCTCTTAAAGAGAGGATGTTTCTTAGAAATCTTAAAGGTAGCTGGTACCTGTTATTTGATAAAACTAACAGTCTGCTGTCTGCACGGAGTCAGATATCGCACACTTAAAACACAGATGCAGGTCCCTTCCCTCTGTTTACACACTGATGAGTTATGTTAAAACATTGGATAAAGGTTGCGCACTACTAAATCCCACATCCTACAATCTGCACGCCAGACTGCACCAATCTGCTGATCTGACTTGGTACCAGGCCTGCGACAGTGCGTGCACCAAGGTTCGCTGCTGATGCACAAGAGACCTTGGGTGCAAGAGGTGGACAGAAGGAGGGACATCCTATATCCGGGGTGGGGATGCGAGAGGCCCTCCAGACATATACTCAAGAGGCAGTGGGGGAACGGAGTCAATGCCAGGCTCACAGCATCATGAGCATGGATGCAGTGCAAGAAGAAATTCGATGCTTTGACATGAGTGGTCCAGGTGAGTGAGGTCAACTGTCAAGTGGCGTCTCCTACCAACTGCACCATGCACCAAACCCCCCCCACCCCCCACATACCAATAAACTCTTTCCATCAGTACTCAACTCTTCCAATCAGATGATTCCTCTCACCCTTACACATTACCACTGTTTCAAGCGGCCCATCCACCCACAACTCACAGGCCACACACACTGGCAGCTATTCAACCATGACAGGCACATCACCCAGATACGTCCTGCTTTCTTGCAGGAGAAGGTGGCGCATATCAAGAGGCAGCAAGTGGCAGTGGCATTTAGCCCCTCGAGCCTGTTCCACCATTCAATGTGATCATGGTGGACCGGTGACCTAACTCCATATACCCGTCTTACTCCCATATCCCTTAATACCCTTGGTTCACAGAAATCTATCAATCTCAGATTTAACATTCATAAGTGAACTAGCATCAACTGCTATCTGCAGAAGAGCGTTCCAAACGTCTCCCACCCTTTGCGTGTAGAAACATTTTCTAACTTCACTCCTGTACGTCCTGGCTCTAAATGTTAGGCTATGTCCCCGCGTTGTAGTATTCAAGTCTAGGAGACCTCCAAAAACAGTTACAAATGTCTCGGCAGCCAGAAGCAACAATCCAGCCACTAACCTGTAAATCCTGCATGGTCCCTTTAAATAGCGCTGGTGGGGGGGGTCCTCCAGGCACTCTAAGACATGTTCAGATGGTCGGGGTTAAGACTATGCATTGAGTTGAGCGTTAGACACCATTTTGGGACTTATCGCTTTAAATCAGCGTTGCACGCTGATTGAAGCCATTTTCTCCCTACTTTACACGATTCCTGCGTTGGTTATCTGCGTCTGCGCAAACTCCTATACCAAGATGGCGTCTGGCGCACATCACGCAGGAAACGTGCGTGCGTATCCAAGACGCCATCTTGGATGTCGGAGAGGCTGTGTAGCGCCGAAACAACTGGTCAGCAAACTTGGATAAATTACACTTTGTCCCTTTTTATCTA